>NW_006400028.1:1564674-1570833 GCF_000299155.1 Elephantulus edwardii
TTCACCAGCCCTCCATCTAATAACTTATATATGAAGCTTCCATGGCTTCTGTGATTTCAAACACATCAGCTGATGGTAGTTCCTTATGTTGGGATCAGTGTCTCTGAAGTATAGTTGCAATATTTATCGGTCAAAGGTGATGCATCCTGTAGAATTGCTATGTAGATAGGTTTCACAAATAAGCACGATTAAGTGTTCTTTCCCATTCTTCTTAGAGTCAGCCACAGTTTGTTGTGATCCACACAGTCAAATGCCTTTGCACTGTCAATGAAACACAGATAGACATTCTTATGCTACAACACTACACACTACACTGGGGGGGGGGAGGTTTGATTTTTATTTGTTTGTTTGTTTAAGGCCTATTGAAGAAGACTGGGAGGGTGGGTGAGTCATAGTTCTTGATTGCAAATATTCCTAAAAGGATGATCATGCCCTGAAGAGCAGTTTAATGCAGTAGTTAAATATTTAGGTTTTAGAGTGACAAAAGTTACAGCTTTTCAGCTAGACTTTCAAGTTTAGATTGAGTTACAGTTTTTTCACTTCTAAGATCCTCAAATCTTGATCTGTTAAATGACAGTGATAACATTAACTCCCTACCATAATTATTGGGAAGATAAATTAAAACAAATTAGTATATTTTAAATTGTGCCCGAAACATGGTACAGGCACCGCAAATCATAGCAGATGTCATTACCAAAGTCATTACCAGAGTATGTTTTCAATTCCTCTCACTGCTCAATTAACCAATATTTATTTCGTTTCCTATGTGCATTTAAAGAAAAAAAAAAGGTAATTAACCTACTTGGGAGTAAACAGAGCATTAAATTAAAAGAATAGTAAAATTCCTTAGAACTTGTTGTAGCATAGAGTTGGAACCAATCCATAGGTGACACTCCAGTAGGTTTTCAGAGGCAGTCAATCACATGGGAGATTTCCCATCCTTCTCCAGTGGAGCAGCTGGTGGCCTCGAACCATGTGGTTTTGATTGTGGTACAGCTTCTTGCCTCTAGGTGACCAGAGCTCCCTATTCCTTATAAGTAGAATCTTATTTAAGACAGGCAATTCTGCCACAGAGCTAGCTTTGTCAACGAGTCTCTGAAACTTCAGACATACTTAAAACCATTATTCTTTTTTGAGAATATTCAAAGGCTCAAACATCCTTGCATGTATAATCATAGAACATGTCTAATTCTGCCTTGGCAAATAATTTCCTCTCTCCCATAAAGAGAGGACCAAAATTTAAAAAAGAAAGTACATTTCTTTATTTATTGATTTCTAAAGACCTATTTTTCAAATACATTATATAAAATGATGAAGAATATTCTAAAAGGGTTGACCTTCCTTTGGAAAATAAATACCAATAAAATTGAGTCCATTTACCTTCTTCATGAGTTCTTCCCCAGCCACTTATGAAACATGCTGTGTTTTGGTTCAGATTTTGGAAAACATCAAAAGGTAGGCAAATAGGCTGAATATAGTCATTGTACCT
Source organism: Elephantulus edwardii (assembly GCF_000299155.1). Taxonomy (NCBI): domain Eukaryota; kingdom Metazoa; phylum Chordata; class Mammalia; order Macroscelidea; family Macroscelididae; genus Elephantulus; species Elephantulus edwardii. The sequence continues at coordinate 1,566,164 of NW_006400028.1, forward strand.
CACTGCTCTTTTTAAATGAAAAAGTGCCATATCATTTAGATAAGAGTCCACATTAAAACCTGGATGGATGAAGATCGCATTAACTTTTATCCTCTTAGTGTGTTGATATTTGATGAGAATATTATTAGTTCCAATCACAGCTCTCCACACTGAAGGATTTCTGAAAAAGAATAAATGTTAATACATCTATTTAACTGAATTCTTTATTTCCCACTAGTATTTCTTTTTTCAAGCTAGACTAATAGCAAAAGGGTTTTAAATTTTACTTTCATATAGCATAATTTGGTATTTGAAATTAATAAATCATTGATTGCTAAAATTCAATCATTCAGTCTCCAGACCCATTTTTGCCACCAAAGCCATATTTTCCAACTACGGGTCCTTTTCCTTCATTTCCAACTTTTGCATCCCAATCAATCATTATTATTATTAATACTTCTTAGTTGCATATTCAATCAATTTTAGATTGCAAAAGTTGATATAATTCCTCAGTTCTTTCATGAATGGTTTTAATGGTTGATGCATATATTTGAGTAATAATCATATTAACAGGTCTTCCTTGTATGCTTGTTGATAATATCTTATTATCCACAGCACTGTATTTCAGGTAATATCTTAAAAGGCCCTTTTTTACTGTGAATGAAAACTATTCTTCAATTTGTCATTCCTGCATAAGAATTCATTTGATCTCAGATTCAAAATGGTCAATACCAGTCCATCTTAGTTCACTAATGTCTAAATGCCAATCTTCACGCATTCTATTTTATTTTTAACAAATTTCAATATTCCTGGATTACTATTTCATGCATTTCATGTTCTCATAATCAACTGTTTTGCCTACTTTTTTAGTGTCTTTCAATTTTGAGAGGTTCTAATCCTAGTACTATATCTAACAATGCTCTTTTGTTATTCATAGAGTTTGAGTAGGCTTGTTATTTCAGAAGTGAATGGGCAATCCTGTTTCTTAGTCTGTCTTACTCTTGAAACTGCTGAAATCTGTCCACCATGGGTGTCCCAGCTGGTATTTGAAATACTGGTAGCATGGCTTCCAGAATCACAGCAACACACAAATCACAGTACAGCAAAGAGACAGGCAAGTGTCATACCAATAAATTATTGGTGTTGTTATGTGCCGTCATGCCACTTGTGACTCATAGCGACCCTATGTACAGTAGCCCTAAAACCTGCTCTATCCTGTGCCAACCTTATTGTCTCTGACACAACTACCCTTATTACCCCAGTCACTGAATCAATCCATCTCATCAACTATCTCCCTCTCTTTCTCAGTCCCTTCACCCTTCCAAGCATGATGTCCCCCTCCAAGGACTGGTCCCTTCATGAAACATGCCCAAAGGATGTCAGATGAAGCTTCAGAATTCCTTGTCTCAAAGGAGCAGCCTGGTTTCACCCTCTGCAGGATGAACCTGTTTGTTCTCCTGGCAGTCCATAGTTTGTTCAATACTTTTCTCTAGCACCCCATATGCATAAGAGCAAACTATAAACACACAAGCATATGCAGACACAAACTATAAAATAAGCAGTAGCATGCAAACATGCAAACCATCCTCCCCCCCAAAACTGCAAAGTGACAGACAAATGTTGTACCCTTAAGAGAAAACTATAAAACAGACAAGCAAATATCATAAAACAAACATGCATGCTATAGGAAATGTTAAACTGCCTGGGACAATGTATCTGTCACTCTAGCAGAAGACTGGACTTGGTATGCCCAGTCATGTCAGAGTTTCTGAATGTCTAACTGGTGGCCAAAGCTCCAAGAAGTGAGCCAGGTCCTTGGTAGCACCTCTTCCAGTCAAGGTTGTGCTGAGGGAATGCTAGAGAGCTGAGTACCTGGTTTAAACTCAGATAAGGTGTATGTCAGCGTTGCATCCTTTCTCCATACCAATTCAATCTGTATGCTGTCCAAATCATTCGAGAAACTGAACTAAATGAAGAAAAAGGTGGCATCAGGTTTGGAAGTAGGATCATTAACAATCTACATTATGCATATGACACAACCTTGCTTGTAGAAAGTGAAGAAGCCTTGAAATAGTGCAGATGATTAAAGACTGCTACCTACTATACAGGTTACACTTCAACATCAAGAAAACAAAAATCCTCACCACTGGACCAATAGGCAACAGATGGAAAATAGATGGAAAAAAGACTGAAGTTACCAATGATTTAATTTCATCATCCACACACATGGTAGCAAAGTTAAAAAATCCAAAGAAATCTCCTCTCAGGGATGTTCTAAAGAGCAAGGATTTCAGCTTAAAGACTAGGATGAACCTGATCCAAGCGATGGTATTTGCAGTTGCTACCTATGCATCTGAAAGATGTTGAACAATGAATAAGGATAATATAAGAAGAATTAACATTTTGGAATTTTTATCATGGAGAAGAATATAGAATACCCTATGGACTGCCAAAAGAACAAACAGATAACTCTTGCAAGAAGTGCAAGCAAGTTGATCCTTAGAGATAAGGATGGTGAAACTTCATCTCATGTAATATGAAGGTCTGAATAAGAGAGGAAGACCCTTAATAACACAATAACTATACCAATGGGGTTGAGCATGTGGGGGCGTGAGACCTTGAATAAGGAAAAGGATAAGGCAAGATTCAGATGTTGTTTCAGGGCTGCCATGAAACATAGTGGACTTGAAGGCACTTAGCAACAAAAGACTTATTATAACACAAATTACACATGTAAATGACTTTAAAGAGCAGAGATTTCCCCCCCCCTCATTTAGAGGCTAGAAATTTGAATTCAGGTCCTCAGTTGTCTTAGTTCTTCCTTGTGGGTAGTTCTGGGCATTCCTTCAGAGCTCTCTCTGGTGGCCTAGTGGCAAGAAGATGTGCTGCAATCCCAAAGGCACACAATTCAAGAACACCAGCTGCTCCTTGGGAGAAGGATGGGCAATCTTCTCCCATTCAGGTCCTCAGTTTTCTTAATTTTTTCTTTGTGGGTAGTTCTAGGTATTTCTTAGTTCCTTGATTTAAAGAAGATCTTCAAGTTATGTCTTCCCCTCCCCCATCTGTGTACATGTCTATGTCTAATCTGCTCTTCTTTGAACTTGGAAGTGATTAGATTTAGGATAAAACTTACCTTTACATAATCTCAACTGATTGGCTGATACATTACCAATTAATTAGATTATGTTACATTTACAAATATAGAGGTTAGAACTCCAACACATAATTTAGGGAGTATAATTCAATTTTTAAGTGCTAATATCCTAATTTCCAAGTAAGTTAAAAAATCTTGATAGACGTGTAAGGGGGAAAAAGACAAATATACAATTAGAGAAATAGATTTCAATACCTCTCTTGCAATAAATGGTAGATTAAATTTATGCCAACAAATCTCACAACTTAGATGAAATGGCCCAATTCTTTGAGAGAGGCACACTACCAGAGCACACCAAGAAGATACAGAACCCTGAGCCCTGATCACAGCCAGCAGATGCCAAACTTCCCCATCACCCCAGCACCTTGCAGAACCCCGCTTCTATACTCGGCTATATTCCAGGACCCAGCTGCCTGTCCCGCACTCATTTTAACTGGAATCATCTTTATTAGACCCTCCAACACCATCGCTCAGAATCCAGCTAAGACAACACTCTCCCCCAGGGACATCATCATGTGTTGCCAGCCGTGTGCCTTAACTGGAAGGCTGCTGCAATCAGCATACATAGGAATATGGTCTTGGAGCAGAACAGAGACAAGGTCTTTCCTGCACACTGTGCCAGAGTGGTGAAGAGAATCAAGGAACGTGGCTGCACCACTCTGCAGACCAAGGAGAGCAAAAGACTTCAGAAAAGAGGGCTGCAATCAGAAAACAATAAGCCTTCCATCCCAGAGTACTTAACTGTGGGACCAGAAAGCAAGGAACAGAAGCAATTGCCCTCCCTACTCCCTGTCCCAAGGTCCAGGAAACTTTGCTAGAGAGGAAAGACCACAGTCAGGGTGAATTGGTGTCCCCTCCCTATGAGAGTGCTGAGCTCCACAGATGAAATAAGTTCTCCTTTGGGCTCAGAAACCTGAGAGAAATTTGGGCAGGGTGAGCTGCTACTTTCTCTTCTGGAACAGTGAGCTCCTCAGCCAAGGCAGACAGACCAAGGACTTGTTAGGTCACCAGGCAAGAAAAAAATGTCTACTGCAGTAATGACATGGAAGTAACAGACTACATCACAGTCTACACAAAACCAAAACAAGATCATCCAAAAAAAGTGGTCAAGACAGAATAAAGGAATTTTCTGAAGCCAGAAAGTCTGATGGAACTTTCTGACACAGAATTCAAAAGAACAATGAATATTTTCAAGGGATATTAAAAAAAAAAAACAACTGAGAAAAAAACTCAAAGAATTGGAGGATTCCACAAGCCAAAGCAAGAGGAACTAAAAAAAAATCATGACAACGAAGATAAAACAAATGCAGAATTGTTGTTGTTGTTATGTACCATTGAATCGCTTGCAACTCATAGTGGCTTTATGTACAAGAGCCAAGTAAACTAAATCTGTAAACTATCTCAATCTCTTCACCATCCATACTGATGCTGCCATTTGGCCCAGTGGTAAGAATCTCTATTTTCTTGATGTTGAGCTTCAATCCATATTGAAGACAACAGTCCTTGACCTTCTGCAGCAAGTGCTTCAGGTCCTCCT
>NW_006400028.1:1570933-1576293 GCF_000299155.1 Elephantulus edwardii
AACAAACAAATGGATAGAGAAGCTGTGGTATATTCACACAATGAAATACTATGCTGCATTGAAAAACAAGGAACTCATGCAATATTATTCAAAATGGATGGTTCTGGAGGACATTATGCTGAGTGAAGTATCTCAGTCACAAAAGGACAAATACTATATGGTGCCACTGTTGTAGAATGAGACTGACTTCAGGGTGGGGGTAAGACTGAGAAAAACTGGATAAATTATGCTTACTGCATTGAAGCTGATGAGGCAGAGAATAGTTTAAAAGTAATATATTTTAGGGCGTGATGATTATCATAAGAGTCTGGAATGAGGGTTGCAGAGTGGAGTATACTCGGGGTGGGGTGTGGGTGTGGGGGTGTGGGGGGATTATATACCAATGAAGGAGTTTTTCTTTTGCTTTTCACGGAGAAGAGAGAACTGGGGGTGGGGCTGAGGTGGACAGGGAGAAAAGTGCAACAATGAATGAATGGATATCCGCAATCTCTGTAAATATTCATTAAAATTAATTAAAAAAATACAAAAAACCCCAAAAAGAAACATTTACATTTTAAAATGGGATGAAGTGGGACTTCCTTATTAAAAATGTTTCTAGAGCTACTAAAAAACTTGCATTTACAAAATAGTTGATACAAATATTCCTCTGGATTGTACAAGAAGGGAGATACAGGGACCACTGAGAAGACAAGGTAGACAAATATTAATCAGACTTGGCTTCTTTTTCTCCTGCTTCATCAGAGGCTAGACTCTCTTCGTTTTTAGTTTCTCCATTTTCTGCAGGTAAACCTCCTTTAGTTTCTTGGTAGCCATTTCTCCCTGTTTTCCCTTTGCTCCTCTTTTCCCTTTTGTTTGCACTGTTTGTCAGACGACTTCTCCTTTCCTGCTGCCATTTTGGGCTTCATTTCCACTTTTGCAGGCGGTTTAGTTGACAGCCTGCTGATCTCTTCTTGGGCTCCTCCCTCACCTTCTTCTTGGGCATGGTGGTGGCAGGGAGGGTTCGTGTGAAGTGCCTGTGGGCCACCACAGACCTTTCCGAAGCTGGGTTGCTCTGGCACTGCCTTTCCTAACGCCGCTGAACTACTAGGACCCACACACACCCTTCTTGATTTAAATTTATTTAGTTTCCTTTTTTTTTTCCCCAACAACTGCTTCTTGGTCTATGTACAGGTTTCCCATGAGCACAATTAAGTATTCTTGGACTCCTATTCTCAATATTATTCATAATCCATATAATCAAATGCCTCTGCATAGTCAAGAAAGGACAAGTAAACATCTTTCCGGTATTCTCTGTTTTTAGCCAACATCTATCTGATATCAGCAATGTTATTCCTCCACCCACACAGCCTCTTCTGAATTCAACTCTGATTTCTGGCAGTTTCTATGCACTCTTACAGCTATTTTTCCAATAGTTTACAGCAAGACTTTCCTTGCTTGTATTGAGTAATTTCCTGATTCTGTTGGAACACATTTTTTAAAAAATGGGAACAAATATAGATCTCTTTCAATCTTAGCCAGGACTTCTAAATTTTTTGGCATGGTAACAAAAATTAATCTCTTCCAATCAATCAACTGGCCAGGCAGCTATCACGAATATCATCCAGGAAGAATGCAAAAGATCATTACAAAGACAGAGAAGGGGAAAAAGAGACCAAGAAAGATGTCAGAAGAAACTCTAAATATTGCACTAGAGCGTCAAAAAGCCAAAGCAAAGGGATGAAATCAAGATATTAAGGAGTTGAACAGAAGATTTCAGAGGGCAGTGAGGGAAGACAAAGTACTACAATAAAATGTGCAAGGAGCTGGAGTCAGAAAATCAAAATGGCCAAACTTGCTCAGCATTTCTTATGCTCAAGGAAGTGAAGAAAAAATTGAAACCTCGAGTTGCAATACCTAAGGATGCTTTGAGCAGAATATTAAATGATGCAGAAAGCATTAAAAGAAGATAGAAAGAGTATACAGAGTAATTGTACCAAAAGGAATTGGACACAGAAGAATTTCATGAAACAACATATGAGCAAGAACCTATGGTGATGAAGGAGGAAGTTCAAGCTGCTCTGAAATAACTGGCAAAAAACAAGGCCGCAGGAATTGATGGCGTACCAATTGACATATTTCAACAAACAGATGCTGCCCTGGATGTGCTCAGCAAGTTGTGCCAAGAAATCTGGAGGAAAACCACCTGGCCAACTGACTGGAAGAGATCTATATTTGTTCCCATTCCAAAGAAAGGTGATCCAACAGAGTGTGGAAATTGCCAAACAGTATAATTGATATCACATACAAGCAAGATTCTGCTGAAGATTATTCAAAAATGACTGGAACAGCACATCAACTGAGAACTGCCTGAAGTGCAGGTTGCATTTAAAAGAGGCAGTGGCACTAAGAATATTATAGCTAATGTCAGATGGATTTTGGCTGAAAGTAGAGAGTACCAGAGGAATGTCTGTGTTTCATTGACTATGCAAAAGCATTTGACTGTGTAAATCATAACAAACTTTGGCTGACTTTGAGAGGAATGGGAATCCCAGAACACTTGATTGTGCTTATACAATACTTATGCTTGGACCAGGAGGCAGTTGTCAGAACAGAGCAAGGAAACACTGCATGGTTCAAAATTGGGAAGGGTGTGAGTCCAGGATGTGTCCTATCTCCATATCTTTTCAATCTATATGCAGAACAGATTTTCCGGGAGGCTGTGCTCTATTTGGAGAAGTGTGGCATCAGGATTGGAGGTAGACTTATCAACAATCTGTGTTATGCAGATGACACAGCCCTGCTTGCTGAAACTGAGGAGGACCTGTGGCGCTTGAGAAGGTCAAGGATTGCATCTTTCAGTATGGATTGAAAGTCAACATCAAGAAAACAAAGATTCTCACCACTGGGCCAACTGCCAGCAACATGATGGATGGTGAAGAGATTGAGATTGTTGACAGCTTTCATTTGCTTGCCTTTACAATCAACACTCTTGGTACCAGCAGCCAGGAGATTAAAAGATGAATTGCATTGGGAAAGTCTGCTGTCAGAGACCTCTCCAAGGTACTAAGGAGCAACAATGTCAGTCTAGAGACTAAGATGTGCCTGATACAGGCCATGGTCTTTGCCATTACTTGCTATGCATCAGAGAGCTGGACAATGACTAGCGGTGAAGGAAGGAGAGTTGATGCCTTTGAGCTTTGGTGCTGGAGAAGAGTACTGAATATACCATGGACTGCTAGGAAAACAAACAAGTTCATCCTAGAGAGAGTGAAGCCAGGCTGATCCTTGGAGGCAAGGATTCTGAAGCTTCGTCTGACATATTTTGGACAAGTTGCAAAGAGGGACCAGTCTTTGGAGAGGGCTGTCATTCTTGGGAGGGTGGAGGGACAGGGCAGGAGAGGAAGACCCTCGATGAGATGGATTAATTCTGTCATTGGGATAATGCGGATAGGTGTGTCGGAGACAGTGAGATAGAGCAGGGTTTAGAGCTGTTGTACATAGGGTCGCTATGAGTCACAAGCGACTTGACAGCACATAACAACAGTGAACACATTCAAGGCTATATCTGGTTGTTGACCCATGTCAGTCGGTATTCTATAAATTCCTGGGGCCTTATTTTTTGCTACTACATTTAGTGTAACTTCAACTTGTTCCTTCAGTACCATTCATTGATTCTGGATCATATGCTCCTTCCTGAAATGGTTCTGTGTCCACCAAGCTTTTTGGCATAGTGACTCCATGTTCTTTCCATTTTCTTTTGAAGCCTACTGCATCATTCATGGTCTTATCCAAAAACTCTTCAGTATTACAATCAAGGACTGAATTTGTTAAGTTCTTTCTGCTTGAAAAATGTCATGCCTGTTCTTCTCTTTTGGTTTTCTAGTGCTAGTTCTTTGCATATATTGTTACAGTAGTTCTGTCTGCTTGAGCTTGGAATTTTTTGCTCAGCTTACTTTGGTACTTCTTCTTTTTGTTTTGGCTTCTTTATGTGCTAGTGAAAGTTTCAGAATCTCTTCTGACATGCATTTTTGGTCCCTTACCCCCCCGTCTTTGTAATTACCTTTTACTTTCTTCATGTGTGATGCCTTTACTGTCATCTCACAACTCATCTGGTCTTTGGTCATTAGTGCTCAATGAGTCAAGTCTATTCTTTAAATGGTTTCAAAATCCAGTTGGAATAGATTCATGGTTATATTTTGGTTCTCATAGACTTGCTTTAACTTTATTTACCTTCACACATTGAAGTAGTTGATGGTGTGTTCCAGTCAGTTCCTGGCCTTTTTATGACTATGAAGATTAAGCTTCTCCATTGCCTTTTTCCACAGATATAGTCAATGGGCTACCTGTGTTGTCCATATGTGAGGTCCATATGTATAGTCACTATTTATGGTTTTCAAAAAGGTACTTGTAATAAGTAAATGATGGATTGTAAAAAAATTCTAGTATTCCATCTGTAGCATCACTGCTGTCACCAAGGCCTTCAGCCAGTACCAATCTGACATTAGCAATGATATCCCTGGTACCATGTTGTTGCTGTTGTTATGTGCCTTCTAGTCACCTGCTACCCATAGTGACCCTATGTACAGCAGCTCTGAAGTCTGCCCTGCCCAGAGCCAGTATCACTGATTCGGACACACCTAACCCCATTGCCCTAGCTACTGTTATCAATCCATCTCATTCTGGGTCTTCCTCTCCTGTGCCATCCCTCCACTCTCCCAAACATGATGTCCCTCTCCAAGGACCAGTCCCTCTTTGTAACATGCCCAAAGTATGTCAGATGAAGCTTCAGAATCCTTGACTCCAAGGAGCATCTGGCTTCACCCTCTCCAGGACAAACCTGTTTGTTCTTAGAGAGGGTGGAACCAAGTTTCTCCTTGGAGGCTAGGATTTTGAAGCTCTGTCTCACATACTTTGGGCACATGGCCAGGAGAGATTGTTTCTTGGAGAAGGACAGCATGCTCAGAAGAGATGGCACAGGAGAGGAAGACCCAGAATGAGATGGATTGATAACAGTAGCTAGGGCAATGGGGTTAGGTGTGTCCGAATCAGTGATACTGGCTCTGGGCAGGGCAGACTTCAGAGCTGCTGTACATAGGGTCACTATGGGTAGCAGGTGACTAGAAGGCACATAACAACAGCAACAACATGGTACCAGGGATATCATTGCTAATGTCAGATTGGTACTGGCTGAAGGCCTTGGTGACAGCAGTGATGCTACAGATGGAATACTAGAATTTTTTTACAATCCATCATTTACTTATTACAAGTACCTTTTTGAAAACCATAAAGAGAGTGGAGGGATGGTGCAGGAGAGGAAGACCCTCAATGAGATGGATCGATTTTGTGAGTGGAGTGGTGGGAATGAGTGTGTTTGAGACAGC
>NW_006400028.1:1587028-1590905 GCF_000299155.1 Elephantulus edwardii
CTTCTGCAGCAAGTGCTTCAGGTCCTCCTCAGTTTCAGCAAGCAGGGTTGTGTCATCTGCATAACGCAGGTTGTTGATGATCCTTCCACCAATCCTGATGCCACATTCCTCCTCGTACAGCCCTGCATCTCGGATGATCTGTTCTGCATACAGATTGAAAAGGTATGGAAACAAAATACATCCCTGATGGATTCCCTTCTTGATTTTGAACCATGTAGTGTCTCCTTGTTTTGTTCTGATAACCGCCTCTTGGTCCAAGTATAGGTTTCACATTAGCACAATCAAATGTCTGGGATTCCCATTCTTCTCAGAGTAGCCATAGCTGCTTGTGATCCACACAGTTAAAAGCCTTTGCATAATCAATGAAGCACAGATAGACATTCCTCTGGTATTATCTGCTTTCTGCCAAGATCCATCTAACATTAGCTATAATATCCCTAGTACTACGACCTCTTCTAAATCCAGCCTGCACATCTGGCAGTTCTCTGTAGACATATTGTTCCAAACATTTTTGGATAATTTTCAGCAGAATCTTGCTTGCATGTGATATCAATTATATTGTTTGATAATTTCCACACTCTGTTGGGTCACCTTTCTTGGGAATGGGAACAAATATAGATGTCTTCCAGTCAGTTGGCCAGCTGGCTGTCTTCCAGATTTCCTGGCACAACTTAGTGAGCACATCCAGGGCAATGTCTGTTTGTTGAAATAAATCAATTGGTATGCTGTCAACTTCTGAAGCCTTGTTTTTTGCCAATTCCTTCAGAGCAACTTGAACTTCTTCCTTCATCACCATAGGCTCTAGCTCATATGTTATTTCATGAAATTCCTCTGTGTCAGCCAGTTCCTTCTGATATAGTGACTGACTGTGTACTCCTTCCATTTTCTTTTGATACTTTCTGGATCAGTCAACATTCTACCCAAACTATCCTTAAGTATTGCCACCCGTGGCTTGAATTTGTTTTTCAGCTCCTTCAGCTTAAGAAACACTGAGTGAGTCTGGCCCTTTTGATTTTCTGACTCCAGCTCTCTGCACATTTCATTATAATATCTTGCTATGTTGTCCCTGGCTGCCTTTTGAAATTTTCTGTTCAGCTCTTTGATTTCTTGATTTCTTCCTTTAGCTTTGGCTTCTTGGCACTCTAATTCAACACTCAGAGTCTCATCTGACATCCATCTTGGTCTTTTCTTCTTCTTCTTCAGCCTTTGTAATTATCTTTTGCATTCTTCATAGACAATTTTCTTGATATTCTCCCAGAGCTCATTTGGTCTATGCTCATTGGTGCTCAAGGCTTCAAACCTGTTCCTGAGATGGTTTTGAAATTTGAGTGGGATAGACTTAAGGTCATATCTTGGTTCCCGTGGACTTGATTTCATTTTCCTCAACTTCAGCTTGAATTTGCATATGAGTAGTTAGTGGTCTGTCCCACAATCAGCACCTGGCCTGGTTTTCATTGCTGTTATTGAGCTTCTCCAGTGAGTCTTTCCACAAGTGTAATCTATTTGATTCCTATGCATACCATCAGGTGAGATCCATGTGTATAACCTGCTTTTATGTTTCTTATAAAAGGTATTTGCAATGAATAAATCTTTGAATATGCAGAACTCTATCATTCTATCTCCAGCCTCATTTCTCTCACCGAGCCTGTATTTTCCAGCTACTGATCCTTCTTCCTTATTCCCAACTTTAGCGTTCCAGTCGCCCATTATTATTAATGCATCTTGATTGCATGTTTGATCAATTTCTGACTGCAAAAGTTGGTAGAAATCTTCTATTTCCTCCTCTTTGGCTCTAATGGTTGGAGCATATATTTGAACAATAGTGGTATTCACTGGACTTCCTCATATGCATATGGATATTTTCCTGTTACTCACCACATGAGACTGCAATTCAGAATATTAAGATGAGTACCTCAGAAACTATCAACATGTTAGAAGGACAGATGAATAGAACTGAAGAGATCAGAGCATAGAATCATCTAAATAGAAGAGAGCTTTCAGCACTAATGTGCTAGAGCAAAAAGCAGAATCAAAAAGAAAGGAAAATGAAGAAAGCCTAACAATAATGTAGGAAACCATCAAGGGGAAAAAAATACCCAACATGTACATAATTGGAATCCCAGGTAAGAATAAGCAAAAAATGGCCCTGAAGAATTTGTGGAAGTTACCAGAATAGAAGTTTCCAAGAATAATGAAGAATGAGCGAATATACTTACAAGAAGCTGAGTGAACTCCATGTACAATAGACCCCAAAAGAAAAACACTAAGACATATCATAGTCAAATTTGCCAGAATAAAAAATAAGGAGAAAATACTGAAAGCAGCTAGGAAAAAATAAAAATTAACTTATAAAGGAAAGAAAGCAAGTAAGATTAGATGCCAATTTCTCAGCAGAATCAAACACTTAAAGAACATAACTGTCAACCAAGAATATAGAAAAGTTGTCCATTAAATATGACGAAGAGATCAAGATATTCTCAGGAAAGCAGAAACCAGGGGAGTTTATCAAAACAAGACCAGTGTTGCAGGAAATATTGAACGAAGTCTTTCTCAAAGACACTACAGAATGGAGGAAGGATCCAAGTAGCCAGCAACAACACCATAAAGAACCCAAGAAAATGCCAATAAAACCTTGCCTCTCAGTAATTCACAGAATGTAAATGGTTTAAATGCACCATTGATGAGGAAAAGAGTAACAGATTGGATAAAAACCCAAAATATACCAAGGGTCGCCATAAAAAGACAAGAGTAGCTATATTAATCTCCAATAAAATAATTTCAGCATAAAAACTATCACAAAGTACAAGAAAGGGCACTATATATAATGTTTCAAAGGTCAACAGAACAAGAGAACACAATCGTAACGTCTATACACAAAATTATAGACTTACAAAACATGCAAAGCAAATTTCAACAGAACTAAAAAAAGAAGATAATACTACTATAGAAGTAGATGTCAATACACCATTCTCAAGGAAAGATAGGACTACCAGAAAGAAACTCAACAAAGATGCTGAAGAATTAAACCATACAATCAACCAATTCGATCTTAGAGATATATACAGACAAATATGCACACCAAGAAAAGATGAGTACATATTCTTCTCCAGCATGCATGAAACATTTTCCAGAACAGATCATATTTTAAGTCACAAAGCAAGTCTCAAGAAATTAAAAAACCCCGAAATAATACAAATCATTTTCCCAGACCAGAGTGCTACAAAACTTGACAAAAAGACAAAGAGGAAAAAAACCCATACACCTATAGCTGAACAATGCTCTATTTGAACACGACTGAGTAATAGAAGAAATTACAAAGTTGTTTTTTTTAAAGTATAACCTATTTTATTAATATAGGAGCATCAAGGTGAGGAAAAATACAATAAATGGGAAAATACAGGCAGAAAAATTAATGGTTTAGAATGGAAGCAGGCTAAGCTCTCCTCCAGGTGAACTCATATGGGGTTAAATTCGAGCAAGCCCAGGATAGAGGCAGAGAAATTTCCCTTCCCAGGGAACTCCATAGCCAAAGAGAACTTTGCAGCTCAGGACCAGAGATGAAGAAACAGAAGTAGTGAATTCTCTTTGAGTTTCCTTTTGGATATGCTTCTGAGCTGGCATGATCTTCCTAGCAGCACCAGGACAGAGGCAGAACTAATTTCCTTCTTGACGAGTTCCACAGCCCTAGAGAACTTATTTGTGGGACCCTCGAGAGCCTGAGGAACAGAGAGGAAGGACCACAGCCAGGGTGAATTTTCTTCTTCTTTAATGGAGTGTTTTTTTTTCTATAATTATATTTTATTAATTTTCATAAACATTTACAGAGATTTTGGGCTTCCACTCATTCATTGTTGCACTATTCTCTCTACCCTCCTCC
>NW_006400028.1:1596870-1636287 GCF_000299155.1 Elephantulus edwardii
AGAGAGATGTAACTGGGTATTTCTGTCATCACAGGAGACTAGAGCGAGGGCTGCATGGTGGAGGGGACCTGGGGGAGTGTTTGTAAAACAATGAAAGAATCTTGTCTTTTACTTTTCCATAAAAAAAAAAAAAATAAAGCATCGATTCTTCTTCTGTCAAAAAAAAAAAAAAGAGAGGTCAATTCACAGCAATAAGCCAACACATCAAAAGGGAAGAAAAAATGATAATTGATTATTTAACTCAACATCTCTGAAAAGTAGAAAAAGAACAGCAAAACCCCCCCAACAACCTCTAAAAGAAAGGAAACAATAAAAATTAGGGCAGAAATATATGCAATAGAAAACATAAAAACAATTGAAACTATCAACAAGACCAGAAGCTGGTTCTTTGAAAAGGTCATTAAAATTGGCAAACCACTAGCAAGCTAACAGAGGAAAAGAAAGAAAAGACAGATTATCTGAGTAAGAGATGAAAACCCTAAAGATCCGGCAAGAAAAGTACTGGACATAGTTGAGCAATTCAGCAAATGTAGAAAAACTCAGCAATTTATGGTGACTGCCCAATGGACTCTACAGTGTCAGGAAGTGTGAAGATGACACAGGATAGGACAGGGTCCAGATCTGGTGTTCACTATGAGTCACACTCAACTCAACAGCACCTAACAACAACAAATTGTGCACATGAAAAATGTTTAATTGGTAAATATGTTCATTTCTCTTTACAATAATAGCAACACAATTTTCTGCTAAATAAAGCTCTCAGTCCAAAAGTTTGCAGTTAAGTGCTATCCAGCCAGCTGTGACACACACAGTCCTGTGGCCAGCAGAGCAAAATTCAATCCTGCACCATCTCAATCTTTTTTCTTTACTGAAGGCAGTTGCTGCAGTCTCTGTGTCAGTTCATCTTGCTGAGGGTCTTCCTCTCTTTTGCTTATCCTCTACTTTTCCTAACATGATGTCCTCTTCCAGGGATTAGCCCTTCATCATAAGATGCACAAAGCATGTGAGATGAAGTCTCATCTTCTTTGCCTTAGAAGCACGCTGGTTGAATTGCTTCCAGAAGAGATTTGTTTGGGGTTTTTGTAGTACAGAAGATACCCAATATTCTTCACAATACCAAAATTCAAAGGTATCAATTATTTAGTCTTATTTTTTTTTAAACATGGAATGCTTCAAATATTTCCATGTCATCCTTGCACAGGGGCCATGCTAATCTTCTCTGTATCATTCCAATTTTTGTACATGTGTTGCCAAAGTGAGCACAGCCTTCCTTATTTATTTTCCAACTTTCATATGCAAACAAAGCAACTGAAAATACCATGGCTTGGATCAGGCTCATCATAGTCTTTGACATCCTTCATCTTTAGCATATTTGATAGCATATTTTTCCAATGCATTGCATTGTTTGATTTCTTGACTCCTGATCCCATGGGTACTGATTATGGATCCAAGTATAAAAAAATAATTGACAACAAACATCTATCTTCTCTGTGTACCATGATGTTGCCTATTTGTCTAGAGGTGAGGACTTTTTTTTTTTTTATGTTGAGATGTAATCCATATTGGCTACTGTAGTCTTTGATTTTCTTCAGTGACTACTTTAAGTCTACTTCACTTTTTTGCATGCAAGGTTGGGTCATCTGGATAATGTAATTGTTAATGAATTTTCCTCACAACTTGAAGTTATAGTCTTCTTTATACACTCCAGGTTCTTTAATGCTTTGCTCAGCATACAGAATGAATGGGTATGGAGAAAGGATACACCCATAATACACATCTTTCCTGATTTTAAACCATGCAGTATTTTCTTGTTCTGTTCCAATGACTGCTTCTTGGTCTATGTACAGATTTCCCATAAACACAATTAAGTGTTCTGGGATTCCCAATCTTTTCAATGTCATTCATAATATATAATTATCCACACAATTTAATGCCTTTGTACAGTCAATAAACATAAGCAAACATCTTTCTGATACAGCTTACTTTCAGCTAGCATTCATCCAACATCAGCAATGATAATATTCTTTGTTCCATGGCCTCTTCTGAATCCAATTTTAATTTCTGCCACAGAGCTACAGACAGATTCAAACACCAATCTCAGCAGTAGAGTGCTTTAGTCATTTTCCACTAGAGATAATTTTACCATATATTTTTTCAAAAATCTACTGTCATGTACCATCATGTAGATATCAGCTTAAAGATCCCAAATACTGCATTGTTGTTGTTATGAGCCATTGAGTTGCTTATGACCTATAGTAACCTTATGTACAGCAGCTCTGAAGCCTGCCCTGTCCTGAGCCAGTCTCATTAATTCTGACACACCAACCCCCCTTGCCCCAGTTACTTTATTAATCCATTTCACCCAGTCTTCCTCTCTTGCACATAGTACCACTGTTATAAAGCAGGTCTGACATGAGGGTTTGGGAGACTATAGGAAAAGAGTGAATAGATAATGAACATTGCACTAAAATAGATGAAGGAAAGAACTGTTTAAAAGAAATATATGACTAGGCAATATATGTATGACTATAGCCCAGAATAACAGGTACATTGTAAAGAGGACTGGGGGGGAGGTAATTGTGCTATGAATGAATTGAATTATTAAAAAAACAACAAGTGAAGTGGGGGAGGGGGGAAAGGAGGAAGGGAGAGGGGGTAAAAATGTGCAACAGTGAATGAATGAAAAAAATCTAACTTTTCTGTAAACTTGGTTAAAATAACAATTAAAGTTAAAAAAATATTTTAAAAAGTTAACTTACCACTGTGGGAGGTGGTATAGCATTTTTTCAAAAAGTTGCAAATGAGGGAGAGAATAGTTCAAAAGTAATATATTTTAGGGCATTATGATTATCATAAGAGTCTGGAATGAGGGTTGCAGAGTGGAGAATACTCAGGGTGGGGGTGTGCGGGAGGATTGTATACCAATGAAGGAGTTTTTCTTTTGCTTTTCAAGGAGAAGAGCGAACTGGGGCTGGGGTGGGAGGGGAAAAAAGTGCAACAATAACAATGAATGAATGGAAATCCAAAATCTCTGTAGATGTTCATTGAAATTAATAATTTAAAAAAAGTTGCAAATAGAGATACCATTTGACCCAGCAATTCCACTACTGGGAATATACCCCAAAGAGACCAAAACTGACATCCAAGCAGATATATGCACACCCATGTTTATCATGGCTTTGTTCACAATAGCAAGGAATTGGAAACAACCTAAGTGCCCATCAACAAACAAATGGATAGAGAAGCTGTGGTATATTTACACAATGGAATACTATGCTGCATTGAAAAACAAGGAACTCATGCAATATTATTCAAAATGGGTGACTCTGGAGGACATTATGCTGAGGGAAGTATCTCAGTCACAAAAGGACAAATAATGCATGGTGCCACTGATGTAAAACAGGACTGACATCGGGGTTGGGAGGAGACTGAGAAAGATGGGTTAAATAATGAATAATAAATTGAAACAGATGAGGGAGAAAACTGTTTAAAAGGGATATATGATTAGGTATTTTTGTCATGACAGGAGTCTAGAACGAAGGCTGCATAATGGAGTGGACCTGGAGGAGGGTTTGTAAAACAATGAAAGAATTTTTTATTTACTTTTCTAAGAGGGTAGTGTACTAGGGGGGAGGGTTGTAAGGGGAGAAAAGTACAACAATTAATTAATGGAAATTCAAAGTCTCTGTAAATTTTTACTGAAATTAATAATAAATTTAAACAAAACAAAACAAAAAGATAACTTAAAAAAGATCCCAAATATAAGAAAACAAAATTCTGCCTGTTCCTGTCCTATCCTTATAATCTCTGCTCTGCTTAAGCCCATGGTTAAAGTTACTGTGTTAACCCATCTCGTTGAGGATACTTCTCTTTTTCAATAATCCTCTATTTTACCAAAAGTGGTATGTTTCTCCAGGGATCACCAATCTGGATAATATGTTCAAAGTATGTAGGTGCACCATCCTTCCTTCTAAGGAGTGTAGTGAATGCATTTCTTCCAACACAGGTATGCTCTTTTGGCACTACATAGTATATTCAGTGCTGTTCAGCAATATCACAATTCAACCACATGAAAGTTGGACAATAAATAACAAAGCCTGCAGAACAATTGATGCCTTACCTTTGTTGTACCCTTGTAATCTTGTTGTTGACAGGTGCCATCAAATATGACTCATTGCGATCCTATGAACAACCAACCTGAACCCCACCCTATCCTGTGCCATCCTCACAATCTATGAAACTCAAGCCCATTGCTAAAGTCACCATGTCAGTTTATCTCATTGGGGATCTTCCTCTCCTTCACTGACACACCTATTTCCAAGCACAATGTCCCTCTCCAATAAATAGCCTTGTCTAGATATATGTCAAAAGTATGAAAAGCAAAGCTTCAGCACCTTTGCCTCCAAGGAGCTACACTTTCTCCAAGACATAATCTTTTTGTTTGTTCTCTTGGAAGTCCATAGGCTATTCAGTATTCCTCTCCAGCAGCACAACTCAAAGGCATCAATTCTTCTTCAGTCATCCTTATTCATTGTCCAGCTCTCCAATGTGTAGCATGTGATTGAGAAGACCAAAGCCTGAATTGGGTGCAACTTGTCTTCAAACTGACATCATTGTTCTTCAAGACTCTGAAGAGGTCCCTGATAGTGGACTTGCTCAATGCAATATGTCTCCTAATTCCCTGCATGCTGGTAACAAGTAAGATAGCTTATTACTGTATTGTGGATAGTGGAAGAGGACACAAGATTCCTAGACCACAAAGGACTTTATTAGTAACAACACAGCAAAAAGTACAAGCATAAACATATTTGCAACAGTCTCCCTTGACCCCAACTCCATGATATATGACTCAGACAGATGCTGGGTTTATTTTGCTGCTGACTGAGCTTAGGGACCCCACAGCTTTTCTAACAAACTGTAAGCAAGCCTCTTCTTCATCCAGGAACAAACTTCACCTTACTTCTAGACATTGCAATGATAGTGAAAAACAAGAAAAAACTGAAAAGGAATGCTTAAGACCTTACATGTTACATATCCAAGAAGACAGAAATGCAAGCAACTCAGAGTCCTGTCTCTTCTAACAATTTCAAGATTTTTTTTTTTCATTTTTAAAAAAATTTGATTTTATTATTATTTTTTGTGTGTGTACCATCAAATCAGATCTGACTGATACAGGAGGAGATTGTTCCTCCTTCTCCAACAGAGGATCTGGTGGATTCAAACCATGTACCTCTGAGATTGCAGTGCAGCTTCTTGCCACTAAGCCACCAGAGCTCACCTCAAGATCCATTTTAAAACTAGGGTACTGTGGTGGCCTACTGGTAAGAACCTGCACTGCAATCCCAAAGTGCATGGTTTGAAACCACCCGAAACTCCGCAATCCCTTCCTGTGAAATGAACTGCCTCTGAAAACCCACTGGAGGGTCAGCTATGAGTCAGTTTTGACTCAACCGCACACAATAACATTATAAAACTACTGTTATCAAAATAGTGTAGTACTATCATCAAAACAGACAAATAATACCACAGAATAAAACAGAGTTTAGAAAGAATATGGTCATTGGCTTTCTCACAAAGATAAAAGACAATTTAGTGAGACAAAATTTTTAAGAAATGAGTCGCTGTTTTTTCCTGCCTGTGGCCGGTGTGGCATATGTGTCATGATGGACGCAATGGACTTGCCCAGAGCTCGCATCAATGCCAGCATGCTGGCTCAGTTCATCGACCAACCTGTCTGTTTCGTTGGAAGGCTAGAAAAGAATTCATCCCACTGGGAAAATATTTGTCCTTTCAGATGGAGAAGGAAAAACTGGAACTGTTGAATTGATGGATCCTCTTGATGAACAACTCACTGGGATCATTGAAGTAGTTGGAAGAGTTACACCCAAGGCAACCATCATGTGCACATCTTATATCCAGTATAAAGAAGAAACCCATCTGTTTGATCTTGGGCTCTACAATGAAGCTATAAAAATTACCCATGAGTTTCCTTAGTTTCTTCCTTTGGGAGTTACGCAGTATGATTGATTTTTGTGAACTTTTAATGATTATAATGCTAAAGACCTCATATTTATAAAGGAAGCTTCTGATGTTTGGGACATTTATATGATTTATAATATTTTTTGTTTGTTTTACATAACCTAATTTTATATAATCCATATAATTTCATAAAATTCTTGACAACTGATGTGCTGACTTTTCTTATGTTAGGAGGAGTAGGCTCATATAATCTCTAGTAGATCAGATTAGCTACATGGAGAAAGTAACCGTTGCCTTGCATGTCATCTTCCATTTTTTTTCAATAAATACAAATAAAATGGCAAAAAAACAGAAATGTTGTTATGTGCCATTGAGTCACTTGTGACTCATAGTGACCCTATATACAAGGGCCTTAAACCCTGCTCTATCCTGTGCCAATCTCACTGTCTCCAACACACCTACTAGCATTACCCCAATCATCGAGGGTCTTCCTCTCTTGCGCTGTCCCTCTACCCTTCCAAACATGATGTCCCTCTCCAAGGACTGATCACTCCTTGCAACAAACCCAAAGTATGTCAGACGAAGCTTCAGAATCCTTGCCTCCAAGAAGCAGCCTGGTCTCACCCTCTCTAGGATGAACCAATTTGTTCTCCTAGCAGCCCATGGTATATTGAACACTTCTCCAGCACCACAGTTCAAAGGTATCAATTCTCTTTCTATCAGCCCTATTCACTGTCCAATTCTCCAGTGTATAGCACGTGATTGCAAAGACTATAGAGTGGATCAGGTGCACCTTAGTCTCCAGCCTGACATTGTTGCTCTTCAGTACTCTTGAGAGATCCCTCATAGCTGACTTTCCCAATACAATTCATCTCCTGATTTCCTGGCTGCTGTTACCAAGAGTGTTGACTATGGAGCCAAGTAAACTAAATCTGTTAACTATCTCAATCTCTTCACCATCCATATTGATGCTGCCATTTGGCCCAGTGGTAAGAATCTCTATTTTCTTGATGTTGAGCTTCAATCCTATTAAAGGCTGAGGTCCTTGACCTTCTGCAGCAAGCGCTTCAGGTCCTCCTCAGTTTCAGCAAGAAGGATTGTGTCATCTGCATAACGCAGGTTGTTGATGAATCTCCCACCAATCCTTGTACAGCCCAGCGTCTCAGATGATCTGTTCTGCATACATATTGAAAAGGTATGGAGACAGAATACATCCTGGTGAACCTTCTTCCCAATTTTTAACCATACAGTGTCTCCTTGCTTTGTTCTGACGACTGCCTCTTGGTCCATAGTGCTGAAAAAATTGTTATAAATGTGCTAAAAAAGAAAAAAAGGAAAACCTCCTCAATTCACATATCACAATATTAACAAAAATATTCAAAATTAGTCAAGGATCTTAGTGTAAAAAGAAATAACTCCTAGAATAAGATATAGACAAAATTCTTCAGAATTTACACAAAGAATTTCTAGAAAGAATACCAAAATCACAATTCATGAAAGAAAAGAGTTAAGAAATTGGACTTCAGCCTTTTCTACGAATATGGTGCTGAAAGCTAAGAAGGAAGCCCCTGCCCCTCCCAAAATTGATGCCAAAGCAAAGGCATTAAAGGCCAAGAAGGCAGTCCTGAAGGGCGTCCACAGCCAAAAAAAAAAGAAGATCAGCACGTCACCCACCTTCCGGCGGCCTAAGATGCAGAGACTCCGAAGGCAGCCCAAATACCCCCGGAAGAGCGCCCCTAGGAGAAACAAGCTTGACCACTATGCCATCATCAAATTTCCCCTGACCACTGAGTCAGCTATGAAGAAGATAGAAGATAATAACACACTTGTGTTCATTGTGGATGTCAAGGCCAACAAGCACCAAAATTAAACAAGCTGTAAAGAAGCTCTATGACATTGATGTGACTAAGGTCAATACTTTAATTAGGCCTGATGGAGAGAAGAAGGCCTATGTTCGACTTACTCCTGATTATTATAATCGGGCATTATGCTTTGGATGCTGCCAACATAACTGGGATCATCTAAACTGAGTCCAGTGGGCTAATTCTAAATATAAATTTTTCTCACCATAAAAAAAAAGAAAGAAATTGGACTTCAGTATTAAGAACCTCTGGTCTTTAAAAAAGGAGTTTCACTCTTGGCTGATAACTAAAAGGTTAGAAGTTCAAACTCACCAGCTCCTCCAGAGCAGAAAGATCTGAAAATATATTTGTATAAAAATCATCCAAAATAGTTTTCTTGGTTCTAGTCTTTCATATGAGGCTGCTCTGAATTGAAATTAACTTCACACTTGTCAGGCCAGGACCAAAGTCAAAGGGAGAACAAAGGATTCAAGGAATATCAACATGTCAACAAAGGGAGTGAACAGCCTCACCTACCATGGAGGACCCCTCCCGTCCCTCTCTAGAAGACCACTCAGCTGGCTAAACCACAATGAAATGTCCTTCCCTTCGCTCTCTAAAGACCCTTTCTATAAAACCTGCCGTAATCCACTTCAGGGTGTGGTATTTCCCTGGTCTGTCCCTCTGCCTGTTTCTCTCTCTGCAGAACAAGGAATCGCACCCAGGAGACCCTTAATAAAGCTTCTTTAGCTTCCTTTCTTTCTCTGTTCCCTTCCTTGAGTTCTTGGCTTTATGTCCAGTGTGAAGACCTAATAACACTCAGTAATAACAAAAGCTCTTCAAAAGAATAAAAAACAAGCCACAGACTGAGAACATAATTTTACTGCCTGATTCTTAGAACTTATTTCAAGGTATGCCTGATTCAGGCCATGGTCTTTCCACTTACTTGTTATGCATCAGAGAGCCAGACAATGAATAGAGTTGATAGAAGAATAATTGATGCCTTTGAGCTGTGGTGCTGGAAAATATTTTTGAACATACTATGGACCTCCAAGAGAACAAACAGGTTTATCATAGAGAGAGTAAAACCAGGCTGCTCCTCGGAGGCAAGGATTTTGAAGGTCTGTCTCACATAATTTGGGCATGTGTCTAGGAAGTACCAGTCCCTGGAGAGGGGCATCATACTTGGAAGGGTGGAGGGACAGCACAGGAGAGGAAGATCCCAGATGAGATGGATTGACACAGTAACTGAGGTAATGAGGGTTGGCTTGTTGGACACAGTGAGACTGGCTCAGCATAGGACAAGGTTCAGAGCTATTGTACATAGAGTTGCTATGAGCTGCAAGTGACTAGATGTCACATAACAGCAACAACAATCAAGGAAATGAAAAAAATCAACTCACAAAACTCAACAATTAGAAAATAAAAACCCAATTAAATATTGGGCAAAATAATTGAATAAGTAACTCACTAAAGGAGATAAAGCAGATGGCAAACAAACACATGAAGTGATGTTTAACATCATCAGTCATCAAGGAGGTGCAAATGAAGACCCTAATGGGGAGAGAAGAGTCCTCACAATGAGATACCACTCAATGGCTGTGACCTTTGGGAAACAGAGAATGCTTTGTCTGAAATGTCTCTGGATGGATCCAAAGCATCAATTTTTTGGCTAGTAGCTAAACACTTCACTGTTTTCACCACTCTCCTGTATATCAATTTTTGACAGATAATAATAATTTGAAGTATATAGTGTTTTCAAAGACCTGTTATTTTGGAAGTAGATAGCCAATCCTTCTATCTGTTGTTGTTATGTGCCATCGAGTCACCTGAGACTCATAGTGACCCTATATACAACAGCCCTAAATTCTGCTCTCTCCCTTGCCAATCTTATTGTCTCCAAAACGCCTATTCCCATTAACCCAGTCACTGAATCAAACCATCTCATCTAGGGTCTTCCTCTCCTACACTGTTCCTCCACCCTCCCAAGCATAACGACCCTCTCCAAGGACTGATCCCACCTTGCAACATGTCCAAAGTATGTCAGACAAAGCTTCAGAATCTTTGCCTCCAAGGAGCAGCCTGGCTTCACCCTCTCCAGGATGAACTTGTTTGTTCTCCTAGAAGTCCATGGTATATTCAATATGCTTTTCCAGCACCACAGCATCAATTCTTCTTCTATTATCTAGTCATTGTCCAACTCTCTGATGCATAGCAAGTAACTGCAAAAACCACGTCCTGTATCAGGCACACCTTAGTCTCCAGACTGACATTGTTGCTCTTCAGTACTTTGGAGAGGTCTCTGAAAGCAGACTTTCCCAATGCAGTTCATCTTTTAATTTCCTGGCTTCTGGTACCAAGTGTGTTGACTGTGGAGCCAAGAAAACTGAAGCTGTGAACAATCTCAATCTCTTCATCATCTATCATGATGCTGCCAATAGGCCCAGTGGTGAAAATCTTTGTTTTCTTGATGTTTAGCTTCAATCCATATTGAAGGCTGCAGTCCTTGATCTTCTGCAGCAAGTGCTTCAGGTCAGTTTCAGCAGGCAGGGTTGTGTCATCTGCATAACACAGATTGTTGACGAGTCTCCAATCCTGATGCCACACTTCTCCTCATAGAGCTCAGACTCACAGATAATCTGTTCTGCATATATATTGAAAAGATATGGAGATAGGACACATCCTTGACTCACAACCTTCCCAACTTTGAACCATGCAGTGTTTTCTTGCTCTGTTCTGATGACTACCTCCTGGTCCAAATATAGGTTTTGCATAAACACAATCAAGTGTTCTGGGATTCCCATTCTTTTCAGAGTCAGCCACAGTTTGTTGTGATCCACACAGTCAAATGCCTTTGCATAGGCAATGAAACACAGATAGACATTCCTCTGGTACTCTCTACTTTCAGCCAAGATTCATCTGACTTTAGCCATAATATCCCTAGTACCACAACATCTTCTAAATCCAGTCTGTACTTCTGGCAGTTCTCTGTTGATGTGCTCTTCCAGACATTTTTGGATAATCTTCAGCAGAATCTTGCTTGCATGTGATATCAATGATACTGTTCGATAATTTTCCACACTCTGTCGGATCACCTTTCTTTGACATGGGAACAAATATAGATCTCTTCCAGTCAGTTGGCCAGGTGATTGTCCTCCAGATCTCTTGGCACAACTTGGTGAGCACATCCAGGGCAACATCTATCTGTTGAAATATGTCAGTTTGTATGCCATCAGTTCCTGGGCCTTGTTTTTTTACCAATTCTTTTGGAACAGCTTGAACTTCTTCTTTCATCACCACAGGCTCATGTTTATACATTTCAAGAAATTCTTCTGTGTCTGCTAATTCCTTTTGGTACAATGACTCTGTATACTCTTTCCATCTTCTTTTAATGCTTCTTGGATCATTTAATGCTTCACCCTAGTCTGTCTTAATTTGGATGCTCAACATAAGAAAAGTATCTGACACAAAAGCATTTTTCCCAAAAGAGCAGATGAAAGATCCTTCTCCATTACTCAGCTAATAGATTTGGCGTTGGTTTCACCCCCTTTTGGCGTATGTGTCCTGTTCCTGTGTCACCACCACCCACCCTCAACCCTACCAGCATCCTGCTCCTTTCCCTCTTCTTGCACTGCCAGCACTTTCCTCATCTCTGCCCTCAGCCAACCCTGGTATGATGGCTCAGGCTTTGAAAACCTTACATACAATAGAGCACTTTTTAGGTTAGACTAGCAGATATGACATCAGAGTCTAAACCCTCATATTGGGAATCACAAAGGAGGAGGAACAATTGCAAACAGACACTAGTGATTAGAAAGTGGAATATGAGAAGTATGAATGTAGGAAAGTTGGACATTGTTAAAGAAAAAAAATGTAACACATAAAAATGTTCACACCAGGCATTGGTAAAACGAGATAGATCAGCATGAGACATTTTTTTAATCAATCAGATAGTCTACTATACTGGAAATTAACAGGGAAAATGAAGTTACATTCATAATTAAAAAGATTATATCTGGTGCATGCCCACCAGAGATAAAACAAACAAACCAAAAAACCCAAAACACCAACCAAGCAAAACATTTACATTTACAGATCCATCTTCATATATGATGTTCCGAGTAACAGGATAATAACCATACTCATACAAGGTTGTTGTTGTTAAGTGCTGTCAAGTTGAGTACAACTCATAGCAACCCTATGAATAAAAGACCTGAACCTTATTTTATTACTATCATCATTTCTCTATGTTCATAGAGTTTCCAGAGGCATGTGGTTTAGGAAGTGGATGCCACTTCCAAACCTGAATCAATCTGAGAGCTACAACAAACACTGTCTATGATGAGTACCATTATGGTGTTTGACACAACTATGGCACAGTGCTCAGCATCCAACTCCAAGTTACTTAAATACAGCAAAGAGGAAGACTTGTTAATACCACTATTATTCAAATAGAAGCACCAATAACCAGAGCCAAAGAAGAGGAAATGAATAATTTCTATCAACATTTGCAGT
This sequence comes from Elephantulus edwardii, assembly GCF_000299155.1. NCBI lineage: Eukaryota > Metazoa > Chordata > Mammalia > Macroscelidea > Macroscelididae > Elephantulus > Elephantulus edwardii. Next base: position 1,609,206 of record NW_006400028.1, read on the forward strand.
CAGAAATTAATGGACTATGTAACCAAGAAGCAGTAACAATAATAGGTGACTGAAATGCCAAATTGGGAACAGGGAAGAAGGATTAATAGTAAGAAAGCATGGCCTTGGTGACAGAAATGAGGCTGGCGATAGACAGAATTTTGTATAATCATTGATTCATTCATTGATAATACTTTTTATAAGAAACACAAACAGTGACTATAAATATGGACCTCATTGACAGACTACAAAGGAATCAGATTGACTATATCTGTGGAAAGAATTGTTGGCGAAGCGCAGTAACAGCTGTGAAAACTAGGTCAGGTGCTGATTGTGGAACAGACCATCAGCTACACATATAAAGGTTCAAACTAAAGCTAAGGAAAATGAAATCAAGTCCACAGGAACAAAAATTAGACCTTGAATATCCCACCTGAATTTTAAAACCATCTCAAGAACAGGTTAGAGGCTTGAACACTAATTAATGAAGGCCAGATGATCTGTAGGAAGATATCAAGAATAACATCTATGAAGAGCACAAAAGGTTGTTACAAAGACAGGAAAGATAAGACCAAGATGGATGTGAGAAGAGACTCTAAATATTGTACTACATTGCCAAAAAGCCAAAGCAAAAGGAGAAAAAAAAATCCAAGAAGTTAAGGAATTGAACAAAGGGAAGCCTAGGAAGCTCAAGAAGACAAAACAAAGTATTATAATGAAATATGCAAGAGCTCAAGTCAGAAAATCAAAAGGGACAGACTTGCTCAGCATTTTGTAAGCTGACAGAACTGAAGAACAAATTCAAGCTTTGAGTCGCAATACTTAAGGATGATCTGGACAGAATACTGAATGATCGAAGAAGCATTAAAAGAAGGTGGAAGGAGTACAAAGAGTTACTGAACCACAAAGAATTGGTTGACACAAAAGAATTTCATGAAACAACATATTAATCAAGAGGTGATGGTGACGAAGGAGGAAGTTCAAACTGTTTTGAAAGAACTGGCAAAAAACAAAGCTCCAGGTATTGATGGAATATCAATTGACATATTTCAACAAATAGATGCACCCCTGAACATGCTTACCAGGCTGTGCCAAGAAATCTAGAGTCTACCTACTCGGCCAACTGCTTGAAAGAGATCCATATTTATTCCCATTCCAAAAAAGATTATCCAACAGAGTTTGAAAATTATTGCACAATATAACTAATATCACACACAAGCAAGATCCTGAAGATTGCTGAAGACTAAAAATAACCGGAAGAGTACATCTACAGAGAACTGCCAGAAGTACAAGCTGGGTTTAGAAGAGGATGTGCTCCTAGGGAAATCATAGCCAATGCCTGATAGATCTTGGGTGAAAGCAGCGAGTACCAGAGGTATGTTTATTTGTGTTTCATTGACTATGCAAAGAATTTGACCAACCTACAACCAGGAGAGGATAAAATAGATGAATGGGACCTTCTAAGAATCAAATCCCTATGCACATCCCAAAACTTCTCCAACAGGGTAAAAAGGGAAGCCACGGACTGGGAAAAAGTATTTGGTAATAACATATCAGATATGGGACTTATATCCAGAATTTATAAAATACTTGGGCACCACAACAAGATAAAGGTAAATAATCCAATAGAAAAATGGGCACAGGATATGAACAGACACTTCACTGAAGAAGACATTCAGATAGCTAACAAATACATAAAGAAATGTTCAAAATCCTTAGCTCTAAGAGAGATGCAAATTAAAACAACTATGAGATATCATCTCACTCCAATAAGAATAGCAAAATTTAATAGAACAGCAAGCAACAAACTGGCGAGGTTGTGGAGAAACTGGAATTCTTATTCACTGGTGGTGGAAGTGTAAAATGGTGCAACCACAGTGGAACGCCTTATGGCACTTTCTCAATAAGTTGCAAGTAGAGATACCATTTGACCCAGCAATTCCACTACTGGGAATATACCCCAAAGAGACCAAAACTGACATCCAAGCAGATATATGCACACCCATGTTCATTGTGGCTTTATTCACAATAGCAAGGAATTGGAAACAACCTAAGTGCCCATCAACAAACAAATGGATAGAGAAGCTGTGTATATTCACACAATGGAATACTATGCTGCATTGAAAAACAAGGAACTCATGCAATATTATTCAAAATGGCTAACCCTGGACAACATTATGCTGAGTGAAGTATCTCAGTCACAAAAAGACAAATACTGCATGGTGCCAGTGTTGTAAAACAGGACTGACATCGGGGTTGGGGGGAGACTGAGAAAGATGGGTTCAATAATGTATACTGCATTGAAACAGATGAGGGATAAACTGTTTAAAAGGGATATGTGATTAGGTATTTTTGTTATGGGAGTCCAGAGCAAAGGCTGCATAATGGCGTGGACCTGGGTGGAGGGATTGTAAAACAATGAAAGAATTTTTCTTTTATGTTTCCAGGAGAGTAGTCTACTTGGGGGGGTGGGTTGGGAGGGGAGAAGGGTGCAACAGTGAATGAATGGAAATCCAAAGTCTCTGTAAATTTTCATTGAAATGAATAATAAATTTAAAAAAAAAAAGAAATTTGACTGTGTGGATGATGACAAATTGTGGCTATCCTTGAAAAGGATGGGAATCCAAGAACATTTGATTGTGCTCATATAAAACCTATCTTTGGACCAGGAGGTGGTCATCAGTACAGAGCAAGGAAATAGTGCATGTTTCAAAATCAGGAAAGGAGTGCATCAGGGATGCATACTACTTTCATACCTTTTCAATCTATACATGGAACAGTCCTTTTGGGAGGCTGGACTTTATAAGAATGAATGTGGTATCAGGATTGGAGGAAGAGTCATCCACAACCTGCATTATGCAGATGAGACAACCTTGCTTGCTAAAACTGGGGAGGATTTGAGGTGTTTGCTGCAGAAGGTCAAGGACTGTAATCTTCAATATGGATTGAAACTCAGCATCAAGAAAAAAAGATTCTCAGTGGTGGGCCAATAGGCAGCACCATACCATAATAGATGGAAATGAGATTGAGATTGCTAGCTTGCTTGGTTCCACAGTCAATACTCTTGATGCCTGCAGTCAGGAAATCAAAAGACAAATTGGATTAGGAAAATCTGCTCTCAGGGAACTCTCCAGAGTGCCAAAGAGCAAACGATGTCAGTCTAGAAATGAAGGTATATCTGATCCAGGCCATGGTGTTCACAATCACTTGCTATGCATCAGACACCAGACAGAAGAAGAATTGATGACTCTGAGATGTGGTGCTGAAGAAAAGTATTGAACATACTATGAACTGCCAAGAGAATAAATAGGTCCATTCTTTGGAGAGTCAAACTAAAGTGATCCTTGGAAGAAAGGATTTTGAAACTCAGTCTCACACATTTTGGGCATGTTGCCAGGAGGGAGCAATCTTTATAGAAGTATATCGTGTTTGGAAGGGTGGAGGGACAGTGCAGGAGAAGATGACTCTGGATAAGAGATTGAAACAATAATGGGGTTAGTATGTTGAAGACAGTGAGATTAGCTCAGGATAGGGCAAGGTCCGGACTTATTGTAGATAAGGTCGCTATGAATCACAGGTGACTCATAGGCACATTATAACAATAACTTATCCATTAAATATTTAATATTAAAAATACTATACTAAGTGTTCCATAAAATGCTGAATAATTGAAATTTTAAAAATTATTGGTGGGGATGAAATAGTACAATCACTTTGCAAAAGAAATGTAGTTTCTTAAAAATTAAACAGATTGACTGAAGTTCCCAAGCATGCCCACCCAGACAGCGAGCCCTGACAAGCACAAGCTGGACAGCTGCAATCTGAGTGAAGTCCCCACATGTGTTCACCCTAACAGCTAGAATCAGAGTGATTTTCCCACACATGCCCACCTGATGAGCATCTATGTGCATGCCTGCCCAGCATAGGCCTGTGCACATGCCTGTCCCACCCATGCCCACCCTGCACTCAGTCTTGAATCTCTTCATGGCCAGTCAACTAACTACCTTTAATCTGGAGTACTTTGGTGTGACTAGCTACAACAACTATCCAACAGAAGAGGCCACTTTCACAGGCCCTCAGCTGAAACTTCCCTTGGTTCAGAAGTTCAGAGAGAAACACTGCCATACCCTCTTCTGTAGAAGTGACTTCAGATCAAGAACCTATCATCACCTCAGGCATGAAAAACTCTACCACAGCAATATCATGTAAGAAGCAGACTACGTCACACAAGCACAAAACAAGATGTAACCCCCCAAAAGTGACACAGTATCAATGGATTTCCTGAAGCCAGAAAGTCTGATGGAAATTTATGACACAGAATTTAAAAGAATAATCTATTCAATATTTTCAATGACTGAAAGACAAACTTGAAGAATTACAGAACTAGGAGGAGATTAAAAAAAAAAAGTAAAACAATGCAGATAAAACAAACAAGGCATTAGAGGCTCTGGAAAAACAAGAAACTATGATCCAAAATATGAGATCCAATATCTCAGATGCTGTCAACATGATGGAGAGACACATGAACAGGGTTGAAGAGATAGAACACAGAAGTAATAAAATAGAAGATAGAATTGTCATCAATGATATGCTAGAGCAAAAAATCAGAATCAAAAAGGAAGGAAAAAGAAGAAAACCTAAGAATAATGTGGGACACCATCAAGAGCAATAACATGTGCATCATCAGAATCACAGAATAGGAAGAAGAAAGTAAAGGTACTGAAAAAGTTGTGGAAGAATTACTAGAAGAAAACTTCCTAGGCATAATGAAGAATGAGAGAATATATATTAAAGAAGCTGAGCAAACACCATATAGATTAGATCCCAAAAGAAAAACACCAAAGCATATCATAGTCAGAACCAAAGATAAGGAGAGAATTTGGAAAGCAGTGAGGGAGAAACAAAGAGTAACCTATAAGGGAGAGTAGATAAGATTATGTGCCAATTTCTCAGCAGAAACCATGTGAGCAAGAAGACAGTGGAATGACATATATTGAACTACCAAGAATGTTGTACCTAGCGAAACTGTCCATCAAATATGAAGGAGGGATCAAGATATTCCTGGAAAAATAGAACCTAAAGGAGTTTGTAAAAACAAGACCAGTGTTGCTGGCAACACTGACAGATGTCCTTCTTATAGAGGTGCCACAGAAAGCAGAATGGACCAAAGTAACTAGCAACAACACCAAAAGATCTCCACACAATGATAGCACTAAAACCATGCTCTCAATAATCACACTGAATGTGAATGGTTTAAATGCACCACAAAGAGAAAAAGAGTAGCAGATTGGATTAAAAACTCCAACATCCATCAATATGCTGTCTACAGGAGACACACCTGAAAAGTTAAGATAAAGAAAGACTAAAAATAAAAGGGTGGGAAAAAAATATACCAAGCAAATAGCAACCAGAAAAAAACCAGGAGTCATGATATTAATCTCTGATAAAATAAATTTCAAAGCAAAAACCATCACAAAGGACAAGGAAGGTCATTACATAATTCTTAAAGGATCAATGGAACAAGAGGACATAATAATAATAAATTTCTATGCACCAAATGATAGAGCTGCAAAATATATAAAACAAACATTAACAAAACTGAAAAAGGAAATAGAAAACACCACTATAGTAGCTGGAGAATTCAATACACCATTCTGAAGAAAAGACAGGACTACTAGAAAGAAACTCGACAAAGATGCTGAAGAATTAAACCACACAGTAAACCAACTTGATCTCATATGTATTTATAGGCTAATGCACCCCCCAAAAAGCACAGTATACATTTTTCTCCAATGTGCATGGAAAATTCTCGAAAATAGACCACATTTAAGCCATCAATAAATTAAAAATCACGAGAATTATGCAAAGCATCTTCTCAGACCACAATGCTACAAAATTAGAAATTAAAACAAAAGGATAAAAGAGAAAAATCCATGTATTTGGAAGCCAAACAACACCTTGATTGAACATGAGTGGGTACTAGAAGAAATAATATATGAAATTTAAAAGTTTCTTGAAAAAAAAAATGACAATGAAAATACCACTTACTAAAACCTCTGGGAAACAGCCAAAGCAGCATTCAGAGTCAATGTACAGCAATAAGTAAACACATCAAAAGGCAGGAAAAAAATGTCCATTGACTCTCTAACCCAACATCTCCAACAAATTGAAAAAGAACAGCAAGAAAACACGACACCCTCTAAAAAAACCGAAAATTATAAAAATCAGAGCAGAAATAAATGAAATAGAAAACGAAACAAAAAAATTGAAACCATCAATAAAACTAGGAGTTCGTTCTTTGAAAAGGTCAATAAAATTGACAGACCCCCTAACAAAACTAACAAAGAAAAAGAAGGAAAAGACATAAATAATAAAAAAATAAAAGATGAAATGGGCAACATCACAACAGAACCAATTAAAATAAAAAGGCTAACAATGGAATATTATGAAAAACTATACTCAAACAAATATGAAAACCAAGAGGAAGTGGACAAATACTTAGAAATTAACAGGTACGCAAGGATGGTTCAACATAAGAAAAACAATCAATGTAATTCAGCACATTAACAAAGCAAAGAACAAGAACCACGTGATCCTATCAATTGATGCAGAAAAAGCCTTTGATAAAATCCAACATTTCCTGATTAAAAAACTCAACAAAATCGGATTAGAGGGGAATTTCCTCAACATAGTAAAAAAATATATACACAAACCCGAGAGCCTATATTGTTCTCAAAGGAGAGCGACTAAAGGCATTACCTTTGAGAACAGGAACTAGGCAAGGATGCCCACTATCACTTCTCCTATTCAATATTGTGTTGGAAGTCTTAGAGATAAAGTAAGACAAGAGAAGGAAATAAGAGGTATCCAAATTGGCAAAGAGGAGGAAAAATTATCTCTATATGCAGATGTTATGATAGTATACTTAGAAAACCCTAAAAACTCAGCAAGAAATCTACTGGATATAGTTGACCAATTCAGCAAAGTGGCAGGATACAAGATCAACATACAGAAGTCAATTGGATTTCTCTACAGTGACAAAAAGAATACAGAACTGGAACTAAGAAAAACAATACCCATCACAATAAGTAATCACAAGATTAAATACTTGGGAGTAAATCTAACCAGAAGCACAAGGATCTATTAAAAGGAAATCACAAAACATTACTATAAGAAACAAAAAGAGACCTGGAAAAATGGAAGAATATGCCTTGCTCAGTTGTGGTGCTGGAGTAGAGTGTGGACTGCTAGGAGAATAAATATTCAGATGGCAAACAAACACATGAAGAAATGTTCAAAATCCCTAGCTCTAAGAGAGATGCAAATCAAAACAACTAAGAGATATCATCTCACTCCAGTAAGAATAGCAAAATTTAACAGAACAGCAAACAACAAATGCTGGCAAGGTTTCAGAGAAATTGGAACCCTTATTCACTGTTGGTGGGAGTGTAAAATGGTGCAACCATTCTAGAAGGCAGTATGGCACTTTCTCAAAAAGTTGGAAATAGAAATACCATATTCACCCAGCAATTCCATTACTGGGAATATACCAAAAAAGAAACCATAACTGCAACCCAAGCAGATATATGCTCATCCATGTCTATTGCAGCTTTGTTCACAATAGCAAAGAGTTGGAAACAACCCAAGTGCCCATCAACAAATGTATGGATAGAGAAGCTGTAGTATATTCACACAATGAAATACTATGTTGCACTGAAAAATAAGGAACTCATAAAATATTATACAAAATGGGTGATCCTGGAGAGCATTATGCTGAGGGAAATATCTCAGTCAAAAATGGACAAATACTGCATATTGCCACTGTTGTAAAATGGGACTGACATCCAGGTTGAGGGAGAGTAAGAAAAGAGGGGATAAATAATATATTATGCATTTAAACAGATGAGGAAGAGAACTATTTGAAAGGAATATACGATTAGGTATTATTTTCATGACAAGAGTCTAGAATGAGAGCTGCATGGTGGAGTGGACTGGGGGGGATTGTATATTAATGAAAGATGGGGTTTGGGTTTTGGGTTGGTTTTTTTTTTTACTTTTCAAAGAGAAAAACCAACTGGGGGAGGGATGGGCAGGGAGAGATGGGATGGGCCATATGACACGTATCTGATCTTTATACAAAATGAGTATTTTCCCTCCTCTCCGGTCTATTTTGCTGTTTCTTCTACTTTTAACAGAACATGATTATAATTTTTTTCTATGTGCTAATGTAATTTTTACTACTTTGTTCGAATTATGCTAGTCCTATCTGGAGGCTCACTGATAACTAGTTGCACTGCCAATCCAAATGCATGAAGTTCAAATCCACCAGCTGCTTTGTGAGAGAAAGATGGGAAATCTCCTCCCATGTAATTTATAGCCTCTGAAAACCTGCTGGAAGGTCAGCTATGAGTTGGTTCCAACTTGATGGTACATTGCAACAACAATAACATTTATAATTACTTTGGACTTTTATTTACTTACCCTGATAAAAATTCTAGGTATGGCTTCCTTGGTTAAATGAACGCATGCCTTTAATAAGCATCGGGAAGCCAAAGCGCAAGGGAAAGAAACACTGATGTAAAAGAGCTGAACAGATCATTTCAAAGGGCAGCTCAAGAGGATAAAGAGAAACATTACAACAAGATGTGCAAGGGGCTGGAGTTGGAAAAATAAAAAAGGAAGAACTTACTCAGCATTTCTCAAGCTGAAAGAACTGAAAAGCAAATTCAAAACTCAAATTGTAATACTGAAAAACACTATGGCACAATCTTGAATGATCCAGGAAGCATCAAAAGGAGATGGAAGGAATACACAGAAATACTGTATCAAAGAGAATTGGTTGATTTGGAAAAATTTCAGAAAGTACCAAATGAATAAGAGCCAATGGTGAAGAAAGATGAAGTTCAAGCAGTATTAAGGCATTGGTAAAAAATAAGGCCCCAGAAACGGATTGAATTATTGTTATGTACCATGAATTATTGTTATGTACCATCAAGTCACCTGAGACCCACAGTGATCTTATGTACAGAAGCCCTGAACACTGGCCTGTTCTGAGCCAGTCTTACTGAAGCCACTGATACCAACACAGCAACCACCAGTGCTCCAGTTACTGTATCAATTTGTCTCATCTGGGGTCTTCCTCTCCTGCACTGTACCTCCACCCTTCCAAGCATGATGTTGTTCTCCAAAGTCTCTACTGGCCACGTGCCCAATGTATGTGAGACAGAGCTTCAAAATCCTAGCCTCCAAGGAGAAACTTGGTACTAATTAATGTTTGGACTAACTGATGCATCCTTGGATGTGCTCACCAGTTTATGGCAGGAAATTTGGAGCACAGCTACCTGGCCAGTTTGACTGGAAGAGGTCCATATTTGTCCCTATTCCTAACAACGGTGGTCTGACAGAATGTGGAAACTATCGAACAATATCAATATCTCATGTAAGTAAATTATTTAATATCATTCAAAAGCATCTAGAACAATACACTGACAGGGAACTACAAGAAGTACAAGTTTGTTTTAGAAGAGGCTGCCACACCAGCGATACCATTGCTGATGTTGTTAGATGGATCCTATTTGAAAGCAGAGAATACATGAAGAATGTATATTTTATTGACTATACAAAGGTATTTGACTGTGTGGATCATAAAAAACTTTGGCTCACATTGAGAAGAATGGGAATCCCAGAACACTTAATTTGGAATCTATAGAGAGGTCAAGAAGCTATTGTTTGAACAAAGCAAGGGAACATTATGATTTAAGATAAGGAAGGGTGTACATGAGGGTTGTACCTTTTCTCCATAATATTCAATCTGTATGCTGAGCAAATAATTCATGAAGCTGGACTCACTGAAGAAGAATGTGGTATCAGGATTGGAGGAAGACTCATCAACAACCTGCATTATGCTGATGATAACACTTTGCTTGCTGAAAGAGAGAAGGATATGAAACACTTGCTAGAGAACACCAAGAACTATAGCCTTCGATTGGATTATGTCTCAACATTAAAAAGACAAAGATCCTCACCACAGAACCAGCAAGTGAGCATTGAAGCTGTCAAGGATTCCATCTGGATTGAGTCAACAATCAACACCCTTGGCACCAGCAGTCAGGAAATCAGGAGACAATGCGCAAGTCTACTCTCAAGGACTTTTCCATAACACTGAACAGTAATATCAGTTTGAAAACTAAGGTATGCCTGTTTTAGGCCACAGTCTTTTCAGTCACCTGCTAAATATCAGAAAGTTGAACAGTGAATAATAATGACAGAAAAAGAATTGATGCCTTTGAGCTATGGTGCTGAAAAAGAGAACTGAATATTCTATGGAGTACCAAGAGAACAGATATGTCTTGGAAAGGGTGTACCCAGAGTTCTCCTTGGAGGCAAGGATGACAAAGCTTCATCTTTCATATTTTGGACATGTAGCTAGGCAAGGCTATTGCTTGGAAAGGGATATCATTGCTTGGAAATATGGAGGGTCAGCAAAAAAGAAGAAGACCCCCAATAAGATGGATTGACACTGAAATGTGCTCCAGTGTCTCTGAGATGATCAGATGACACCGGATAGGGCAGGTTTCAGGGTGGCTGTTCATAGGGCCACTGTGAGACGTATTTGACCTGATTGCACCTAACAACAAGGAGTCCTGGAGGCACAATGGTTAAGCAGCTTGGCTGCTAACCAGAAGGTGGGCACTTCAAGCTCACCAGCTACTCCATAGGAGAAATATGAGGCTGTCTGCTTCCATAAAAACTCCAATCTCCGAAACTCTATAAGGCAGTGCTACTCTATCCTGTAGTGTCAAGACAATCAATTCAATGGCAAAGGGGTTAGATTAAAGGTAATAAGTGTGTGTCTCATATTCTACAATTTCTGCTTCTCTCTGTATCTAAAATGGCCCTATCCATGACTCACTAATTTTTCAAGCATCACTAGTCCATATTCTCAATATCAATATCTAATAGTAATGAGACTGCTTGTGATATAACATTAACTACAGTATAAAAGACATACTGCTATCTTAGGGAGTTATTTAAATTTTAACAAATTGCATTGGTAAGTCTGCTGTCAGGGACATCTCCGAAGTACAGAAGAGCAGCAATGTCAGTCTGGAGACTAAGGTGTGCCTGATCCTGGCTACAGTCTTTGCAATTGTGTGCTATGCATCAGAAAGCTGGACAAGGACTAGGGATCATAGAAGGAGAACTGATGTCTTTGAGCTGTGGTGCCGGAGAAGAGTACTGAATATACCATGGACTGCTAGGAGAAAAAACAGTTTCATGTTAGAGAGGGTGAGACTAGGCTACTCCTTGGAGGCAAGGATATTGAGGCAACATACTTTGGACATGTTGCAAGGAGAGGTCAGTCCTTGGAGAGGGACATCATGCTTGGAGGGTAGAGGGATAGCACAGGAGAGGAAGCCCTCAATGAGATGGATTGATTTAGTGATTGGGGTAGGTGTTTCACAGACAGTAAGATCGGCAGAGGAGAGAGTGGAGTTTTGGGCTATTGTACATAGGGTTGCTATGTGTTGCAGGTGACTCGACGGCACATAACAACAACCAGTGATTGAAAAATGGACAATTATATCACTAACTGAGGAGGATGGCTGGCAAAGTGTATTGGACCGAATTCATATGTACTTCCCGGATTTGGTCGGCTCCACACACTTCCATTCTTTGTTCTCCATCACTTGCTCAATGAAGGGTTACAGCAACTGTTTCCATGTTTTTATTTTCTAACTCTATTGTCTTCGCCACCTAGTAAATAAGGGTCAGGCTCTGCTCAGAGTCTACTGTGCTTACTGAAATGACAGTCTCAGCAGTGCTCAACTAAATCTGACGGGTCTCCTTTGTACTTCTAGACACTGCGGAATCAAGAGGGACTTACCTATCCTAACATTTACCTGGAGGGGTTACTCTCCCAGGTCAGAAATGCACAGAAATCAACACCCACTGGGTTAAACTTGACCAATGAGAGAGAGGAGACAAGGGAGGACCAGCATGTAAACTCTTCTTCCTCACCACCCCTCACCCTGGGTTGTTCAAAAACACCATAATTTATCCTGAGACATTTCTCATACAGGCAACTAACTCTTTGCCTGTGAGGTCACAGCAAGCTCAATAATGTACCACCTTTTAGTTTGTTTTCCTTTCTGTTTCATCTCCTTTGTTCCTTCACTTTGTTGCCTTGTATGGCATTCTCCAATAAGGAATCAGTCCATATACTTTCCTTCAGGTTATATTTCTAAAGGACTCGGACTAAATATAGCTTACCTGTCACTAGGGGTTAGTTGAGTAGCTGCAATAAAGACCATCATCAAGATGGCAAAACACAAAATATTTCATTTTTACAGGAAAAATTATCAAAATTTTATTATAAATGTCCATTTCAAGAAAGATTCCTTGTATACTATGTGCTAACCGAAACTACATGGCTTAACGGAAAAAGGTTAAAATTAGATAAGATCACTTCAAATTGTCTTCCAAGGTAATATAACAGAAGTTGTGTTTTGAATACATACCTAGCGTTTTTAATGCAGTGAGCAGCTGTGAGGACCCACCTTTCTTTCACTAAGCTTCCCCCACATACATGAGCATGAGCACTGCCAAACCGCATTTGCAGGCTCACTATCCATGGCCATGCACCAACTTGAGCTTCGGTGCCCCCTATAATTCGAGACCCTTCCCTGGCATCCAGCAGCGGGGCTATTCCACAATCTAAAAATAAAAACGACACATTATTTGAACTAAGGCACACAGTTCCAATCCACCAGCTGCTCTGAGGGAGAAGGATGAGCAGTCTCCTCCCATGTGATTTACTGCCTCTGAAAACCTGCTGGAGGGTCATGAGTTGGTATGACTCAATGGCACACAACAACAACAAAGTTATTTGGACTAAGTAGCTGTGTTGCAGGTCACTTTCTAACCTGAGCACAGTAATAGAATCTTTTCAAATTTTTTTTTTTAAAAACGTGATCAAGTATGCTAGATATCCAAGGCATGCAATATCTGAAAGACTATTAAGGAGTATTAATAAGATTATTACGACACCTGGAGTTAAAAAGAAAGAAGAAAACCAAAGATTCAAGAGATGGAACTAGTCCACAGGACCATGTCTATATGAACCAGGACCTCATCTACCCTGAAACCAGAACTACCAGAACTAGATGGTGCAATGCCATCTCCACTTAATGCTGGGATCAGAACACATTATATATATATATAAATAAGTAAATAAATAAATGAATGAATGAATGAACACATTAGATAGTTCCTGATATAAAGGGACTCAAATGCGGAACGGAACTCAAATTCCTAAAATTCAAACTTACTGGACCAGTTAAGACTAAACAATTTTCTAAGACCATCACACTGAGATATTCAATCTTCAACCAAAGCTATTCCAGGAAGTCATTTTCTAAGTATCAGATTGGCTCATAAGATAAACATGTTGTTGATTGCCTTCAAGTCAAGCATGACTCATAGACTCTATGAACAAAAAGCTTGAAGCCCTCTACAACTATGAACATTTATCAAAGTTCATAGAGTTAATGGAGGCATATTGTTCAGAAGTGGATGCCACTCCTGCTTCCAAACCTGTCATCGTATGTAATAACACCTGCTATGCACAGCAGCTCCGAACCTTTCCCTGTCCTGAGCCAGTCTCACTAATTCTGACACACCAACCCCCATCGCCCCAGTCACTGTATCAACCAATCTCATCCGGGGTCTTCCTTTCCTGCATTGTCTGTCCACCCTTCCAAGCATGATGTCCTTCTCCAAGGACTGATCTCTCCTGGTCATGTGCCCAAAGTAAGTGAGGCAGAGCTTCAAAATCCTAGACTCCAAGAAGAGACTTGGTTTCACCCTCTCCAAGACACACATATTTGTTTTCTTGGTATGTCCATGGTATGTTCAAGACTATTCTCCAGGACCACAAGTCGAAGGCATTGATTCTTCTTCTGTCATCCTTAGTCACTGTGCAACTCCATGAAAAATAGCAAGTAATTGAGAAGACCATGGGCTGTATTAGGCACACCTTTGTATGTAGATTGACATTGTTGCTCTTTAGCACTCTGGAGAGGTCCATGACAGCAGATTTCCCCAATAAAATTTGTCTTTTGATTTCCCGACTGCTGGTGTTAAGAGTGTTGATTGTGGATTTGAGCAAGCTGTAATTGCTAACAACTTCAATTTCTTCTCCATCTATTATGGTGCTGCCCATTGGCCCAGTGGTGAGAATCTTTGTCTTCTTGATGCTGAGCTTCAATGAACATTGAAGACTACAGTCCTTGACCTTTTCCTTGACCTTTTGCAGCAAGTGCTTCAGATCTTCTTCAGTTTCAGCAAGCAAGGTGGTGTCATCTGCATATTATATGTTGCTAAGGAGTCTTCCTCCAATCTTGATGCCACTCTCCTCCTTATAAAGCTCTGCCTCCCGAATGATCTGTTCTGCATACATTGAAAAAGTATGGGGACAGGATGCATCCCTGATGAACTTCTTTCCTGATTTTAACTATGCAGTGTTTCCTTGCTCTGTTCTGAGGAATGCTTCTTGGTCCAAATACAGGTTTTGTATAAGCATGATCAAGTATTCTGAGATTCCCATTTTCCTCAAGGTTAGCCACAATTTATTGTGATCCACACAGTCAAATGCTTTTGCATAGTCAATGAAACACAGATAGACATTCTTCTGGTACTTTCTGCACTCTTCCAAGATCCATCTGACATTGCCAATAATGTCTCTAGTGCCATGACCTCTTCTAAACCCAGCTTTTATTTCTGGTAGTTCTCTGTCAATGTACCGTTCAAGTCTTCCCTGGGTAATCTTCAGGAGGATTTTGCTAGTGTGTGATATTAGTGATAATGTTTTATAATTTCCACACTCTGTCAGATCACCTTTTTTGGAATGGGAATAAATATGGATCTCTTCCAGTCAGTTGGCCAGTTTTCCTCCAGATTTTTGGCACAACTTGGTGAGCACATGCAGGGTAGCATCTGTTTGCTGAAATATGTCAACTGATATTCCATCAATTCCTGGGGGTTTTTTTGCCAAGTCCTTCACAACAGCTTGCCCTTCCTTCTTCATCACCACTGCCTCATGCTCACATGTTGTTTCTTAAAATTCTTCTGTATCAGCCAATTCTTTTTGTTACAATAGCTCTGTATACTCCTTCCATCTTCTTTCAATGCTTCCTAAATCATTGAATATTCTGCCCATAGCATCCTTAAGCATTGCAACTTGTGGCTTGAATTCATTCTTTAGTTCTTTCAGCTTAAGAAATGGTGAGCCAATTTGGCCCTTTTGATTTTCTGACTCCAGCTCCTTGCACATTTCATTTTTTTTTTATTTCATTAGTATTTTGCCTTGTCTTCCTGAATGGCCCTTTGAAATCTCCTATTCAGCTCCTTATTTCTTTATTTCTTCCCTTTCCTTTAGCTTCTCGGTGCTCTAGTGCTCTAGTCATAGTCTTTTCTGACATCCATTTTGGTCTTTTCTTCTTTTTAATGAGTTTTTGCATTCTTTCTTTTTTCACATTATCATTTTATTTTTCTAAGGGCTCATATTGCAAATTAAGCCAAGCATGAACTTTTATCTTGTGGGCCCAAATTCACATATTTAGGAAGAGGAAAGCAAACTAATCCATGTACATGGATGATAACTAAAGGCTCAAATGTATCACATTATAGTTTTTTAACTTCTACAGCTTAGGACTTAAACGTCACCGGTCTTTGAGGTCTTTCTGGATGTCCCACAGAGTGTCTGCGCTCTTCTTGAGTTGAGCAACTTCGTCATCCTTCAGTTTCTGGTTAATGATGCTGGTTAACCCTCGGGCATTCAGAATACATGGAAGGCTCAGGAAGACTTCATTCTCAATGCCATACATCCCCTTCACCATTGTTGAAACTGGATGAATCCTGGATAGATTTTTCAACATGGATTCAATCAGATCAGCCACACTTAGTCCAAAAGCCTAGTTGGTGTATCCTTTGAGCTTGATGACTTCATAGGCACTTTCAACCACCATTTTATGTACTTCCTTCCAATTTTCACTATCGTTGTTAGTCCCCATCTCTGGATTCAGTTCCTGGAGAGAAACTCCTGCCACATTCACGCCACTCCACACTGCCACACTTGAGTCGCCATGTTCTCCCAAAATCCATCTATGGCAGCTGCTGGGATGAATGCCAAGCTTTTCTGCCATAAGGTATCAAAATCGAGCAGAATCCAGGTTACATCCACTGCCGATCATACGGTGCTTGGGCAATCCACTTAGTTTCCAGGTAACGTACGTAAGAATATCCACTGGGTTGGAAACCACAATGACAATGCAGTCAGGACTGTACTTGACAATCTGAGGAATAATGAATTTGAAGACATTGGCATTCCTCTGCACCAGATTGAGTCGACTCTCCCCCTCTTGCTGACGAACTCCTGCAGTTACCACCACAATCTTAGAATTGGCTGTCACCGAGTAATCTTTATCTGCTACGATTTTTGGTGTCTGAAGGAATAAGCTCCCATGTTGCAGATCCATCATTTCTCCTTTGAGCTTGTCTTCTAAAACATCCACAAGGGCAAGTTCATCAGCCAGAGACTTTCCCAGAATGCTGATCGCGCATGCCATGCCAACTTGTCCAACACCCACTACAGTGATCTTATTGTTTGGAACTGCTGCTTCCTCTTCTGCAACTGGTGCAATGAATTTTTCCTTAAGAGTTGCCATTGTGCCCAGGCGAGAGATGCCACTGCAGAAGGTAGCAACCACCGGGCGAGGAGGATGGCATGGGGTGCTCCAGTTTTTGCATTCTTCATGAATGATATTCTTGATATCTTCCTACAGACTCTTTAAAAGGCAAGGGGGCAGGGACAGCAGTTTACTGGAAATGGAACAAAAAGTATGGAAATGAGAAAGTTAACTGCATTATGAAAAATTTAATGAAACTGAACAAAACTGGTCAGAAATTGTTAGACTGGGATCTAATAGACTGTGTAAATATTCACAAAAACACTATTTCAATATTTTAGAAAAGAACCTTAAATAATAGGCATAGATCAATAGTGACTGGTTGTATGAAATCTAGTGTGTATAAATTATTGCATGAAACAATGTAAATGAAGGATTGTATATAACACAGTACCCATGAACCACAAGGTAAACGAATTCTTGCATGTAAATCAAGAAAAGAGAGTAAAGAAAAAAGAATGTTAAGACAAGCATATTTTGATTATTTGCAAATAAAAAGACATTAAAATTGACATAACACGCTAACTTAAAAACTCTATTCCTCAAAACCAGACTGCAAAAATGACATAAGTTTCACAGAAACTCTGGTGATGTAATCTTGAGGAAATTGTGCTGCTAACTCCGAAATGACTCAATTTTACTGGCCAGGTATCATCCATGAAATGAGGAAGCTGCACTGCAATCCCGAAGGTGAACGGTTCAAATTCACCGGATGCTCTGCTGGAGAAGGAGGGGCAATCTCCTCCAGTGCCAGTCAATACGGAACAAAGGCGGGGGCGGGGAGGGAGAAGAAGAATGAAGGCTGTGATGGGTGAATCAAGAATTCTTTTTGTCATTTAAATTTTTGGGTCAATTTCCCCAATGGTAGCATGAAGAACTGCTAACAGTTCTTTCAACGCAGAAATCCAGTGAGTTATTATTACCTTTATTAAATGAGAGCAATCTGAATATTATGAGAAGTAAATTCAGACACTGTAATAGAAACACAACTCAACTCATTGCTGTCAATCAGAACCAAATCCAGCTGGTTTCAAAAGCTGTTAAAGAGCACAGGGAGAAGACTGCTCATATTTTCCCCATGAAACAGCTGGTGAATTTGAACTCCAAGTGAGGCAAGGACTTTAGGTTAGTAACAACTCCCTAATGTTAATACCGCCACCAGAGTTCACCTAACAGAAACACAAACATATGGTCTTTTAACTATCACTTCTACCAACGCTAGGGAACTCCCGTGGCCTAGTGGGTACGAATTCAGCTGCCAACTCAAGGGTGAGTGGTTCGAATCCAACAGTCGTGGGAGAAAGATGGGTAAATTCCGCCCTTGTGATGTGTGGGGTTCTCAGAGGCTGTACACGGCACAGGAAGGGACTGCCGGTGGATTTGAAATCATGTGCCTTTGGGCTGGTGGCTGGCAGCACAACTCCTTCCCCCTTGGCTACCTGCGCTCTCAAACCTGCTCTGAAAACTGGCTGGAGGGTCAGCTGAGCCAATTACGACTCGAAGGCACACAGCGCCACCAACTACCAATGAAAGCTACTATTATCATAATTTCAAACTGCTTACATCTATAAAATTTTTAATGAAGTGGTCCGGACAACATATAAAAAGTGGACAAAAGGCAAAGGAATCTGTCCTGTGAAAACTGAACAGAGCTTGGGTCCGACCCTTCCCCGCCCTGGGCCACCTACTCTCTTCTCGCTGCATGTCCTTCCTCCGTGCAGCCTCAGCCCCCAGCAGACCAGCGACGTGCACCCCCGAGGAGCCGGCGCTGCCCTTCCTGGTCAGTGCCTGGTACTCTAAGTACAAGAGAAAACCGCCCACCAGCAGCAGCATGGTGCTCAGGAGCTGCAAGCCCATGGCGGACTCCTCAGCCGGCAAGATGGCGTCGCAGGCATGACGCTACCAGCCAGGCGGGTTAGGCCCGAGGCGCGAGCGGGCCCAACTCACAGACTAGGCGTGTGCGGTGAGCGGGAGCGCGAGTGACGGGTGGGGAGCGCGGGGGGGGGGGGGGCGAGTTTTGCTGAGACACGCGTAGGATTATAGGACCAGGAATGTGAGGCAGGTGAGGTCTGTGAACAGGTGAGTGGTGCGAGGCCAGCATGGTGTGTGAAAGGGGTGTGTGGAGAGCACAGTGGGCAGGTGAGTTGGTGTGGTGGATGAGGTATATAAGGGGCAGGTGAGACCTATGAGGGGCCAGGAAGAGTAAATTCTGAAGGTCGATGGGGTATTATTGTTAAGTGCCCATATCAGAACTTTAGAAGAGGCAGATGGTTGTTTATTGTTAGGTGTCATGGAGTTGACTTTTAGCGACTCTGTGAACAACAGATTCAAACCCTGCCCTATCCTCTGCCATCGGCATCCTCTCTCTGATACACTTGAGCGCACTGCAACCACTGTGTCAGTCCATCTTGTGGAGGGTATTTGTTTTGCTGATCCTCCACCTTTCCAAGCATGATGTCCTTTTCCAAGGCCTTTCCTAGCAACATGCCCAAAATATGGGAGAGAAGCTTTGATTTCTTTGCCTACCAGCAGCTGCACTTTCTCCAAGCCTTAACTCTTTGTTCTTTTGGCAACCCAGGAGGGTAGAATCATTCTAGTCAGGCCTTTCAGTATCCACTGTTGTTGTGTGCCATTACTGACCCTCTAGTGGGTTTTCAGAGGCAGTAATTGCTCAGGAGGAGATTGCCCACAGCCTCTTATGCTACTTAACAGAGCTCATCAGTCACACGTGTTTGTCCACAGTGCTCACTACACACAAATTGTCTGCTAGTTCAACCTGAGTGTGCTTTGGGCCTAACATGCCCTGCTGGTGATGGTGTGAGCAAAACAAGGGCACACTGCTTGGTTTAAGATCAGGAAGGGTGTGCATCAGGTTTATATCCTTTCTCCATATCTATTCAATCTGAGTGTTGAAATGCTAAGCAAAGCATTTAACATCAACAAAAGAAGAGCTTGGTAACACTTCACTGAGAGGAAGCCAAGTTCTCTAAGCTGAGGATCTGAAAAAGAGACCACTTGTCTGTGAGCATGCCAGAAAAGAGGTTGTCCGGAATCAAGATTTGTGTCCTGCATAGTCCCAAACCTGAACCATACCTGTTATTGTTGTTATTTATGTGCCATCAAGTCACCTGCAACTCATAGTGACCCTATTGTACAACAGCGCTGAAGCCTGCCCTATCCTGAGCCAGTCTCACTGATTCCAACACACTTACCCATTACCCCAGTTACTGTATCATTCCATCTCATCCGGGGTCTTCCTCTCCTGTACTGTCCATCCACCCTTCTGAGCATCATGTCCTTCTCCAAGTCAATACCTCTTGGTCACATGCCCAAAGTTAGTGAGACAGAGCTTCAAAATCTTAGCCTCCAAGGAGACACTTGGTTTCACCCTCTCCAAGACAGACCTATTTATTTTCTTGGCAGTCCATGGTATGTTCAGTACTCTCCTCCAGCACCACAACTCAAAGACATTAATTCCTCCTCTGTCATCCTTAGTCATTATCCAGCTCTCAGATGCATAGCAAATAATTGTGAAGACCATGGCCTGGATCAGGAGCACTTTAGTCCCTACAATGACATCGTTGCTTCTCAGTACTCTTGAAAGTTCCCTAACAGCAGATTTACGTAATATGCCTTTTGATTTCCTGACTGCTGGTGCCAAAAGTGTTAATTGTGGAGCTCAGCAAGCTATAAGTGACAACAACCTCAATCTCTTCTCAATCCATCATTGGGCTGCCACTTGGCCCAGTGGTGAGAATATTTGTCTTCTTGATTTTGAGCTTCAACCCATATTGAAAACTACAGTTCTTGACCTTTGCAGCAGCAAGTGCTTCAGGTCTGCCTCAGTTTCAGCAAGCAAGGTGGTGTCATCTGTGTAACATGTTGTTGATGAATCTTCCTTCAATCCTGATTCCACATTCCTCTTCATAAAGCCCAGCCCCCAGAACGATCTGTTCTTCATATAGACTGAAAAGGTGTGGAGGGAGACAGGATGTACCCCTGACTCACTCCTTTCCTGATTTTGAACCATGCAGTGTTTCTCTGCCCTATTCTGAAGACTGCTTCCTGGTCAAAGCATAGGTTTTGCGCAAGCACTTCCCTGATAAACCCTTGTTTTTGTGAGTACTGTGCCTGAGTTGCCATTGCAAGGAATTCTTGAACTCCACAGAAAAGTAATGGGTGGATGATCGGCATTGGAACTGTTAGAAGGTGTGGTTCATGAGGGCTGTGTTTGACCTGCTTGGAATCGCCTTTGTGGTGTTTATGGGTATTCTTCTTTGTGAAATTAGTGTAGAACAGACTCCATTGTTCCTGCACCTATACAGTTTTTACAAGTTTGCTGTGGTTATTTACTTCTCTTATCTTACTTGGGGCTATTTGCCTCACTTATTTCTTTTTTCCTCCTTGCCTAGTTTTGGATTTATGAGTATTTTCACTGAGTATTCTAGGTGGTTTCTACAATGATACAGTGAAAAGTACAATGACTCTTTTATCCATTTTGTTATTTCTCCAAGTAGCTTGTGAAAACAAACTACTAGATGTCTTTCACTCATCATAATACTTTGTGAACAGTTAATTCATGGAGATACTTGATTCCTTTTTCATGCCTGGAACAAGTACTAGGTAAAAAGTGATATGTCTTTTTTTTTTTTAACTTCCTAGCGAGAATGTTAGATGGATCTTAGCTGAAAGCAGGGAATACCAGAGGACTGTATATCTGTGTTTCATTGACTATGCAAAGGCATTTGACTGTGTGGATCATAACAAACTGTGGCTGACTCTGAGAAGAATGGAAATCCCAGAACACTTGATAGTTCTAATGCGAAACCTATACTTGGGCCAGGAGGCAGTCGTCAGAACAGAGCAAGGGAACACTGCATTGTTCAAAATTGGGAAGGGCATACGCCAGGGATGCATCCTATCTCCATACCTTTTCAACCTGTATGCAGAACAGATCATCCGGGAGGCTGGTCTCTATGAGGAGAAATGTGGGGTCAAGATTGGTGGAAGATCTATCAACAGTCTGCGTTATGCAGATGACACGACCCTGCTTGCTGAAACTGAGGAGGACCTGAAGCACCTGCTGCAGAGGGTCAAGAACTGTAGCCTCCAATGTGGATTGAGGCTCAATGTCAAGAAGACAAAGATTCTCACCACTGAGCCAATTGGAAGCATCAGGATGGATGGTGAAGAGATTGAGATTGTTCACAGCTTTAGTTTGCTTGGCTCCACAGTCAACAATCTTGGCACCAGCAGCCAGGAAATTAAAAGACATATTGCCACGGGAAAGTCTGCTGTTAGGGACCTCTCCAAAGTACTGAAGAGCAAGGGTGTCTCTTTGGAGACTAAGGTGCGTCTGATACAGGCAATCACTTGTTATGTATCAGAGAGTTGGACAATGACTAAGGAGGACAGAAGGAGAATTGATGCCTTTGAGCTGTGGTGCTGGAGAAGAGTATTGAGTGTACCATGGACTGCTAGGAAGACAGATTCATCCTGGAAAGGATCAAACCTTGGAGGCAAGGATTCTGAGGCTCCATCTAACTAACATACTTTGGACATGTTTTAAGAAGAGACTGGTCCTTGGAGAAGGACATCATGCTGGGGAGGGTGGAGGGACAGCACAGGAGGGGAAGGCCCTCTATGAGGTGGATTGATTCGGTGACTGGGGTTATCGGATGGACTCAAGTGTCAGAGACAGTGCGATTGGCACAAGACAGAGCAGAGTTTAGGGCTGTTGTGCATAGGGTCGCTATGAGTCGCAAGCGACTCGACGGCACATAACAACAACAACAGTAAGAATGTCTAAGTTACTTTTTGTTTAGTGTTTTGTAAACTAAACCTATGTGTTATAAGTACAATGGTTTCTGAATTAAAAACAAAATATGGATGAACTTTTTTTTCCCCTCAGGGAAAAAAGTCTCAGTTTTCTCCAAAAAAACCTTATTGCTGTCAGTCTAGCCAGAAGCAGCACACAGGCTGATCCTCCAGTGGTTTTCAGAGTCTGTGAATGAGAGAAGGATGTGGCCCTGCTTTCTCCTGTGGAGCAGCTGGTGGATTTGAACCACCTGCTCTAAGAGTTGGCAGTGCAACTCCCTACCCACTAGTTCCCTAGAGCTAGTGTTGCTATAATAAAGATATGACACATGGATGATTTTGGCAAACAAATTTATTCTCTTACAGTTAGGAGCTTTGAAGTCTCTCTTTTGGTTATGAAGAAAATTCCTTATCTCATATATACATTTATTTCTTTTTATTACAACAACTCAATCCATGACTTAGTATTTAATTCCAGTTCTTGTAAGATGGGGGGGGAAATTCTTTGATAGCCCCCCCCTAATGAAGCATTAAATAACCACAGGTAAGGTCATCAGGAAGTTTTCTTTGGTCTATTTTAACCTTTCATTTAAAGAATAGTACACTAAACCTGTAAAAAGTTGAGCTGATGAAAGTTTTGTGATAGACATAATTACAACAATGACAAAAAAAAAGAATTGAGGCTCATTATGTACAACATAAAACCTTATGAGATTGGGTTCTTTGCTTTATAACCACTCTCTGTCATTGTCATTGTGCTGAACTAACACACTCGCCCCTCTAGCAGGTTTTCATTGTTGTGAATCTACTGGAGAATTGCCTGTCCTTCTCCCTTGGAGCTGATGGTGGTTTCCAACCACCAGAGAGGCATGGTCTTTGAGTTGGTAATGAAATTCCCAATAGATCAGAGCTGCCAGGTCATAGTTTTATGGGACATTCCTTTTGGCCTGTTAACATATTCAGTGCTTCTGTTCTGCCTCCCACTTCACTGCACAGTGCCTTTAATTTTAACAGCTTTCAAGTGGCCATCCAAGGCACAAAAATTGGCCTCCGTTCACCTGGAGCAAGAGAGAAAAAAAGAGAATCAGGATAGGATGCTATAGACTGTGTGGCTAATTGCCTTCATAAATAGTTGCCTTCTTTGCCTTGAGACCAGAAATGCTAGTTGGTGCCTAGCTCCAAATATTTTGTAAATTTTTAATTTTATATTGATTTGCATACAAAATTCATATACAGTGTGTTTCACACTTTCCTTCATTCACATTGTGTTTCATACAATCGTTCCCATACATTGCATTTTATAAAATTAGTCACCTTTGAACTATGCATACTATATTTTGATTGTAGATTCTGTAAAAGAATGCTGATCAAATTGGGCAAATTCCAAACTAGAATTTAAAATTCTCATGAACTCTAGACTTTCTGAAACTTGGGAGTCTAGATGAACCCTCAAAATATTGCCTAGTTGTTAGGTGCTGTTAAGTATGACCATCATGACCCTATGAACAACAGATCTGAACCCTGTCCTATCCTGTGCCATTCTTCCATCCTGACACCTTAGAGCCCATCATGGCAGTCAATACAACTAGGTGTATTGACAACTTTCTGCCTTTCCAAACATTATGTCCCTCTCCAAGGAATAGTTTCTCCTAGCAACATGCCTGAAGTATATGAGATGAAGTTTTATCATTTTTGCCTTCAAGGAGTACTCTGGCTGCACTTTCTCCAAGATGTATTTGTTTGTTCTTTTGGCAGTCCATGTGATGTTCAGTACTCTTCTCCAACACCATGGTTCAAAGGCATCAATTCTTCTGTCATCCTTACTCATTGTCCAGTTCTCAGATGCATAGCGAGTGATTGGAAAGACCATGGTCTCAATCAGACACACCTTAGTCCTCAAACTGACATCACTGACATCACCTCAATAATTTGGAGAGATCCCTGGCTGCAGACTTTCCCAGTGTGGTAAGTCTCCTGATTCCCTGACTGCTGGCACCAAGCATGTTGATTGTGGATCCAAGATGAAGTTGTTGACAGTCTTTTTTCCATCCATCACTATGGATATTTTGCGTAGGGATCATCTTTAACACATAAACCAATAAAATCACCTGGAGTCTTCATAAAGCCACTTGGCTTTAATAGTTTAGTTTAACTAGTAAAAAAATGTCTACATTAAGCATTATGTTTAAGAACTAACTATGCAGGGTCAAAATAGCAAATGCAATTGGAAAGATTAGATAGTAATTTAAGAGATCATTTATATTAACAAGAGAACAGTTTCTGAATTAGAAAAAGAGGGTAAGATTGGTTTCACGTTTTTAAGAATGCCATCAATATCACCTAATTGTACATGCTGTTGTTATGTACTGGAAATGACTCATAGATGACCCTCCAGTGAGTGTTCAGAGGCTGTAAATCACAAGAGAGGAAATTGCTCATCTTTCTCTCATATAGCAACTGGTCAATTCAAACCGTGTACTTTTGGATTGGCAGTGCAGCTCCTTACCTGTAGGCCACCAGAGCTCCTTAACTATACATTTAGAAATGGCTAAATTTTTGCATGTTTGACTGTGTATGTTCTCTTTAACAACAACAACAACAAAAAGTTGTTAAAAAAAAAGAATGCTACATTATCATGTATCAAGTTAAAAACATCCTACAAGTCCCCACTTTATTAATATACATATAATAAAAGTACAAAACCATGGGCTGGACCCACACTAAATTCATTAAAATGGAGGTTTGAAAGGAAATGAATGGTACCAGGGAAAGAGAGGTGAGTACTTATGTCTTCAGAAAATGGTTGGAAGCAAAGATAACAACGTTTTAACATTTAGTAATTTTGGTATATATGTTGGTAATTTTGGTATATTTGGTATATACTGTGGTATATATACTTGCAGTCTTCTACATTTATTTTTAAAATTTGTTATGTGATTTTTAAAGTGGAGCATTGCCATCTAGTGAACAGAACCTTTGATGTCTGATAACCAACAATGGAACAAAGCTTTTCAGCACGACAGATGTCTGATAACCAACAGTGGAACAAAGCTTTTCAGCACGACAGGTAAAACAGAAGGTACACCACCAATGGAGTGATCAGGCCTCCATCTAAACTTAACATGTGACCTTGGGCAAATTACCACAACTCTCCATTCCTTGGTGATTTTGTGGTTTTTTTTATTTTTTTTTCTCTCTTTTTCCTTGGTGATTTTGAACCTGTGTTTATTCATATTAAATAGATGGACCACACTCCATGAAACAGGAGAATACTACCCTATACTGTGAAGTTAGGAAAAAGCACAAGACAAAATATCCCCAGGGCTTGAAAAAGGTGTGTGTTGGAGGAAAGAGGGACTACTATTAAGGTATTCTGTTTAAATCCCACATCTCCCCCATTTATTAATTTTATGATGTTGCTGCTTTAAGAATAACATTAGGACATAAGTTCCACAAGAGCAGTCACACTGCCTTATACATTAGTCTTTTCCTAGTAATGTTTGGCAAATAAAAGGCCCTTGATAAATATTTGATGCATGAATATTAGTGTTACCTTCACACAGATCCTGGTGCATAGTAATTTGTAGACATTAAGGAAATGATAGGACTGTATATTGTTGTTGTTATGTGCCATTGAGTGAATTACGACTCACATTGACCCTATGAATAGCCCTGAACCCTGCCCTATCTTGAGCCGATCTCACTGTGTCTGAAACACCTGCCATCATTGCCACTGTGTCAGTGTGTTACATTGTCAATCCACACAGCACACAGTCACTGTGTCAATCCATCTTGTCCAGGATCTTCCTCTACTGCATAGGCCTTCTGCCATTTCAAACATGATGTCCTTCTCCCGGAACTGGTCCCTCCTGGCAACATGCCCAAGGTATGTGAAACAGAGTTTCACAATCCTTGCCTCCATGAAGCAACCTGGTTTCACCCTCTCCAGGACAGAACTCCTTATTCTCTTGGCAGTCCATGGTATGTTCAATACTCTTCTCCAGCACCACAACTCAAAGGCATAGATTTTTCTTCTTTTACCTTTAATCATTGTCCAGCTCTCAAATACATAGCAAGTAGTTGAGGTTACCATGGCCTAGAAGGAGCACACCTTAGTCTCCAGACTGACATCTTTGCTCCTTAGCACTCTGGTGAGGTACTTGAAGGCAGACTTTCACAAAGCAATTTGTCTTTTGATTTCATGACTGCTGGTACCAAGAGTTTGACTGTGGACCCAAGTAAGATGAAATTGTTAACAACCCCCATCTATCAAGAAGCTGCCAGTTGGCCCAGTGGTGAGAATCTTTGTCTTCTTGATGTTGAGCTTCAATCCATATTAAAGACAGTCCCTGCCTGTCTGAAGCAAATGCTTCAAGTCCTCTTCACTGTTGGCAAGCAAGATTTTGTCATCTGCATGTTGTTGTTGTTGTTGTTGTTATGTGCTGTCGAGTCGCCTGCGACTCATAGCGACCCTATGTACAACAGCCCTAAACTCCGCTCTGTCCTGTGCCAATCGCACTGTCTCTGACACTCCCATC
>NW_006400028.1:1637577-1643370 GCF_000299155.1 Elephantulus edwardii
TAACTGAAATATGTCAATTGGTATACCATCTATTCCTGGAGCCTTATTTTTTGCCATTTCCTTCAAAGCAGCCTGAACTTGTTCTTTCATCACCATAGGCTCTTGCTCATATGTTTCATGACTCAGAGGTCATCTGCATAACACGGGTTATTTGAGTTTTCCTCCTGTCCTCAATGCCACATTCTTCTTCCTAGAGTCTAGCCTCCTGAATTATTTGTTCTACAAGTATATTGAAAAGATATGGGAAAAGGATACATCCCTGATGCATTCCTCTCTTGATTTTGGACCATGCAGTGTTTCCTTGCTATTCATACAGCTGCTTCCTGATCTAAGAATAATAGGTTTCACATGAGCCCAATCAAGGGTTTTGGGATTCCCATTCTTCTCAATGTTAGCCACAATTTGTTATGAACCAGAGTCAAATAAATGCCTTTACATTTATTATAAAGCACAAACGTACATTCTTATTGTTTATTATAAAGCACAAACAGACATTCTTCTGGTACTGACTGCTTTCAGCCAAGATCTATCTGACATTGGCAATGGTATCCCTAGTGCCACAGCCTTTTCTAAACCCAGTTTGTATTTAATCTGGCAGTTCTCTGTCAATGTACTACTGTTCATGTAATTTTTAAAAGAATCTTCAGCAAGATTTTTCTTCCATGTGATATTAGTGATATTGTTCAATAATTCCCCCACTCTATTGGATAATCCTTGTTTTTTTGGAATGGGACTAAATACGGAGCTAATCAGGTGGCTGTCCTTCAGATTTGTTGGCACAGCCTGGTAAACACATCTACGGCTGCATCTGTTTGTTGAAATATGTCATTTGGTATGCCGTCAGCTCCTGGAGCCTTACTTTTTGCCAATTCCTTCACGGCAGCTTGAATTGCCTCCTTCATCATTATTGTTCTTAATGATGCCATTTCCTTAAATTCTTCTGTGTCAGCCAACTCTTTTTGGTACAGTGACTCTGTGTAACTCTTCTCATCTTCTTTTGATGCTTCCAAGATCATTCAAGATGGTGCTCATACCATGTTTAAATATTGCAACTTGAGGCTTGAATTTGTTCTTCATGTCCTTCACTTTAAGAACTGCTGGGCAAGATCATCCATTTTTATTTTCTTACTCCAGCTCTTTGCACATTTCATTGTAATGCTTTCCTTTGTTTTCCTTTCCTGCCTATTGAAATCTGTTCTGTTCCTTAACTTCCTAATTTCTTCCTTTTGCTTTGGCTTCTCTGTGCTCTAGTGCAGTATTCAGAATCTGTTCTGCAATCTACCTTGGTCTTTTCCTCTTCCTCTGTCTTAGTAACGAATGACCTTTGGTATTCTTCATGGATGATATTCTCGATATCATTTCATAACTCATCTGGTCTCCGTTCATTAGTATTCAAGACCTCAGACTTGTTCTTGAGATGGTTTTAAAATTCAGGTGGGTAGACTCAAGGTCATATTTTGGTTCTTGAGGAATTAAAAAAAAATTTCTTAAGCTTCAGTTTGAACTTGCACATGAGTAGTAGTTGATGGTCTGTTCCACAATCAGTACTTGGCCTAGTTTTAACAGCTGGTATTGAGCTTCTCCATTGATGCTTTTCATTCCAATTCCTGTGTATTCCATCAGGTGAGGTTCATGTGTTTTGTCATCATTTGTGTTTTTTACAAAAGATATCTGCAATGAAAAAAAATCATTGATTGTACAAAATTCTACCAGTTGTAAGAAAAAATTAACAGTTGGTACATGGAATGTGCGAAGCATGAATGCAGGAAAACTGGACACTGTAAAGAAAGAAATGGAACACATAGATATCGACATATTGGGTACTAGTGAAATGAGATGGATATGCTGGAGATGAAAAGGTGAGGAAATATAGGGTCACTTTCATGGTTTAAAAGGCCATTTCTAGATCTGTTTTGAAATACAATATTGTGAGGGTCCATCCACATACAAGGAAGATCTATTAGTACCACTATCACTCAAATTTATGCACCTACAACCAGAGCCAAAGAGGAGGAAATAGATGATTCCTATCAACTGTTGCAGTCAGAAATCGGTTGAACATGTAACCAAGATGCTTTATTAATAATGGGTGACTGAAATGCAAAAATTGGGAATCAGGAAGAGGGATCAACAGTCGGAAAGTATGGACTTGGTGACAGAAATGAGGCTGGTGACAGAATTATAGAATTCTGTACAATCAATGATTTATTCATAGCAAATACCTTTTATAAGAAACATAAACACAGGCTAGGCACATGGATTTCACCTGATGGGATGTTCAGGAATCAGATTTATTACATCTGTGGAAGAAACTGTTGGAGAAGTTCTATATTAGCAGTGAAAACCAGACCAGGTGCTGGTTGTGGAATAAACCATCAACTGCTCATATGCAAGTTCAAATTAAAACTAAAGAAGGTTAAATCAGGAATCAAAATTTGACCTTGGGTCTATCTCCCATGAATTTAAAAATCAGCTCAGGAATAGGTTTGAGGCCTTGATCACTAATGAATGAAGACCAGATAAGCTGTGGGAAGATATCAAGAATATAATTTATGAAGAATACAAAACGTCATTTACTAAGAAGGAAGAAAAGACCAAAATGGATGTCAGAAGAGACTCTGAATATTGCACTAGAGTGTCAAGAAGGCAAAGCACAGGGAAGAAATAAAGAAGTTAAGGAACTGAATTGAAGATTTAAAAGGGCTGCTCAAGAAGACAAGGCAAAATAATATAATGAAATGTACAAGGAGCAGGAAAATCAAAAGGGCCAAATTAGCTCAGCATTTCTTAAGCTGAAAAAATAAAGAATAAATTAAAGCCACAAGTTTCAATGCTTAAGGATGCTATGGGCAGAATATTCAATTATTTAGGAAGCATTAAAAGAAGATGGAAGGAGTATACAGAGTCATTGTAACAAAAAGAATTGGCTAATACAGAAGAATGTCAAGAAAAAACATATGAGCATGAGGCAATGGTGATGAAGGAGGAAGTTCAGGCTGCTATGAACGACTTGGCAAAAAAAAAGCCCCAGGAATTGAGGGAATACCAATTGACATATTTCAGCAAACAGATGCTGCCCTGCATGTACTCACCAAGAAATATGGAGGACACCTGCTTGGCCAACTGACTGGAAGAGATTCATATTTATTCCCATTCCAAAAAAAAGGTGACCTGACAGAGTGTGGAAATTATAAAACATTATCACTAATATCACACACTAGCAAAATCCTCCTGAAGATTACCCAGGGAAGACTTGAACAGAACATTGACAGAGAACTACCAGAAATAAAAGCTGGGTTTAGAAGAGGTCATGGCACTAGAGACATTACTGGCAATGTCAGATGGATCTTGGAAGAGAGCAGAAAGTACCAGAAGAATGTCTATCTGTGTTTCATTGACTATGCAAAAGCTTTTGACTGTGTGGATCACAATAAATTGTGGCTAACCTTGAGGAAAATGAGAATCTCAGAATACTTGATCATACTTATACAAAACCTATATTTGGACCAAGAAGCAGTCCTCAGAACAGAGCAAGGAAATGCTGCATGTTCAAAATCAGGAAAGAAGTGCATCAGGGATGCATCCCATCCCCATACCTTTTCAATCTATATGTATTCGAGAAGCAGGGCTTTATGAGGAGGAGAGTGGCATCAAGATTGGAGGGAGACTCATTAACAACATATGATATGCAGGTGATACCACCTTGCTTGCTGAAACTGAAGATCTGAAGCACTTGCTGCAAAAGGTCAAGGACTGTAGTCTTTTTTTTTAATTATTATTATTTTTGTGTGAGTGTACCGTCAAATCAGATCTGACTGGTACAGGAGGAAATTGTCCCTCCTTCCCCGGCAGAGCATCTGGTGGATTTGAACCATGCGCCTCTGGGATTGTAGTTGCAGCTCCTTACCACTAGGCCACCAGAGCTCCCCCAAGGACTATAGTCTTCAATGTTCATTGAAGCTCAACATCAAGAAGACAAAGATTCTCACCCCTGGGCCACTTAGCAGCACCATATTAGATAGAGAAGTGATTGAGGTTGTTAACAATTAATTACAGCTTGCTTGGATCCACGAACAACACTCTTTTTTTTCTTTTATTTTTATTTATTTATTTTTTTAAAAAATTTAGGTTGTTTATTTTTCATTTCAATGAACATCTACAGAACATCACTCTTAACACAAGCAGTCACGAAATCAGAAGACGAATTGCTTTGGGAAAATCTGCTGTCATGGACCTCTACAGAGTACTGAAGAGCAACCACGTCAGCCTAGATACCAAAGTGCGCCTAACCCAGGCCATCGTCTTCTCAATTACTTGTTAGGCTTCAGAGAGTTGGACAATGACTAAGGATGACAGAAGAAATGATGCCTTCAAGTTGTGGTGCTGGAGAAGAGTCTTGAACATCCCATGGACTGCCAAGATAACAAATAGGTCTGTCTTGGATAGGGTGAAGCCAAGTCTTTCCTTGGAGGCTAGGATTTTGAAGCTGCACCTCACTTACTTTGGGCATGTGGCCAGGAGAGATTGGTCCTTGGAGAAGGACATGTTTAGAAGGGTGGATGGACAGCACAGGAGAGGGAGAGCCTGGATGAGATGGATTGATACAGTAACTGGGGCGATGGGCATTGGTGTCAGAATTAGTGAGACTGGCTCAGGACACGGCAGGGTTCAGAGCTGCCGTACATAGGGTTGCTGTACATCACAAGTGACTCAATGGCATATAAAAACAATAACATACTATGATAGGTTTGTAAGCAGGAGTGGCACCCACTTCCTAAATAACATGCCTCCAGAAACCCCGTGTACGCAATAAATGTCAATAGTTGTAGAGGAGCTTCAAGCCTTTTGTTCATGGGGTCACTATGAGTCATGCTTGACTTGAAGGCAGTCAACAACATCTCCAGTCTCTGTCACCAAATCCATATTTTCTGACTACTGATCCTTCTTTCTTTTTCCCAACTTTTGCTTTCCAGTCACCAATTAACATTAATGATTTTACTACATTCATACTTCTTTCATATCATGTTCAAATTATTAGCATCTATTTACACCTGTTCATTGTGTTTCCCAATATGAGGGCTCATCTTTTAGTGCCTTATCTACAAGTCTAAGTGTGTTCTATTGTTTATAGGATTTTTGAAGTCTGTTAATTTGGAAGTGGATGGCGAGTCCTTCTCTCTAGTCTGTCTGTTATTGTTGTTATGTACCATTGGAACCAACCCATAGCTGACACTCTGGTGGGTTTTCAGAAGCAGGTAATCACACAGGAGGAGACTGCCCATCCTTTTCCACTAGCACAGCAGCAGGTGGATTAGAACTACATGCCTTTGGGATTGCAGCATACTTTCTTACCGCTGGACCACCAGAGTTCCTTAAATCTGAGTCAGTCTTAATTTGAAAGTCCAACGTTAACATAGTATCTGACAGACAAGCATTTTACCCAAAAGATGCATGGGTGAGGAGGGGACTGGTCATGACGGGGTGGATGGGAGGAGGGGGAGGTGCTGGCAGGCAGGGTGGGCAGGGCATAGGACTCCACTAGTATCTTAAGGGAAAGGGTGTATATTATGTATACATTTAAGCTAGATTTATAGCAACTTCCTTGGATGTTGTTGTTGTTGTTGTTATGTGTCGTCGAGTCGCCTGCGACTTATAGCGACCCTATGTACAACAGCCCTAAACTCCGCTCTGTCCTGTGCCAATCACACTGTCTCTGACAATCCCATCCCAATTATCCCAGTCACTGAATCAATCCACCTCATAGAGGGCCTTCCTCTCCTGCGCCGTCCCTCC
>NW_006400028.1:1646715-1661652 GCF_000299155.1 Elephantulus edwardii
GGGAAAGTCTGCTGTTAGGGACCTCTCCAAAGTACTGAAGAGCAATGGTGTCTCTTTGGAGATTAAGGTGTGTCTGATACAGGCCATGGTCTTTGCTATCATTTGTTATGCATCAGAGAGTTGGACAATGACGAAGGAGGATAGAAGGAGAATTGATGCCTTTAAGCTGTGGTGCTGGAGAAGAGTATTGAGGGTATCATGGACTGCTAGGAAAACAGATTCATCCTGGAAAGGGTCAAACCAGGCTGCTCCTTGGAGGCAAGGGTTCTAAGGCTCCATCTGACATACTTTGAACATGTTGCAAGGAGGGACAGGTCCTTGGAGAAGGACATCATGCTTGGTAGCGTGGAGGGACAGCACAGAAGGGAAGGCCCTCTATGAGGTGGACTGATTCAGTGACTGGGGTAATCGGGATGGGTGTGTTGGAGACGGTGCGAGTGGCACAGGACAGAGCAGAGTTTAGGGCTGTTGTACATAGGGTCGCTATGAGTCGAAAACAACACGTAACAACAACAACACAATGTCTCCCTGTATGCAAACAGAAAAGTGCAGTCATAAAAGGGAGCCATGATCAGAATCTGTCTTTCAAAGGCAGTTAAATAGCCTAAATCTCTTCCAGACAGACTGTCCCTCAAAGATTCCCACCACACTCTTCCAAGAGCTGCTTGAAACTAACAGCAGTTCACTTAGTCCCCAGTTTACAATGTCCTTGAGTTATGAGAAACTTACTACTATCTGGGTGTTTTGTTTTGGTGCTCAGTGCATTTTCTAATTAGTAACATGTACTAGTTATTTGCTGATATCATTCTCAGATGTTCATTTTATGATTTACAGTTCATAACATTAACATTTAAGGTTGTTGTAGGGTTTGGTATTTTTATATTATTTCTTATTAACTGAAAAATTTCACAAAACAGGAAAATGTAGGACTGTGTAGTGAAAAATGTAGGAAAGTATTGAGTGGAAAGTATTGACAGGTCCAGGTCTGAATTGAGGGCGAGCAGGTCCCAGTCTCTCAGCAGGCGGCATAGGAGCTATTCTGAGGTTAATGGTTCCAGTCCTGCTGTCCTTCAGGTTGTTCTTGATGACAACAGTGATGGCTGCAAACACAAAACTACATGTGATCTTTTC
Source organism: Elephantulus edwardii (assembly GCF_000299155.1). Taxonomy (NCBI): domain Eukaryota; kingdom Metazoa; phylum Chordata; class Mammalia; order Macroscelidea; family Macroscelididae; genus Elephantulus; species Elephantulus edwardii. The sequence goes on from NW_006400028.1 coordinate 1,647,847, forward strand.
ATTTGTGCAGGTGCTCAGGTTTGACCAGGATGTCCCTTGCTGCCTGGTCTTGTTGGCCCCATTATTTAGAGAAACAGATGATCAGAGGGCTGTGTGACTTTCTTAAGCAATCCCTGTTGAGGAAGAGCCATGAATCACTTGAAGATGCTATCAAACAGCTTCCAGCCTTCACATACGTGGTTCAACTCCTCATCCTCAGCCATCACCAAGGCAAAGACGAAGCCACAAAGCAGATCATGGCTGTGACGCCCTCAAAGCAATGGAGATTTCTTTTCAGACAACTGACCACACCAAACATCTTGATGTGTGGGGTCTTTAAAGGTGAAAAACATCTCCAGGATGCCCATGGTTTCCATCCAGGTCTGGAGCTCATCCTGTGGATGCAGTGATGCTGTGCACTGCATTCTTGGTCATTCATCTGAGTTACCAGTTAGCCCAGAGCTTCCAGATGACATCAAACGGGCCCTCTGGGAACCTACCCTGCTCCTCAGCCATGTAAAACAGCACAAAGAATTGCCTAGAAGGTCTCCTCAGGACAGATCAGAGATCTGCAGGTTGCCCATGGCCTTGACAATAGCCAAGATGGTATCTTTTACTTCCTTCCCAGCATCCAGCAACAGTAACTTCACTTCCCACGTCCTCTTCTCTCCATCCTCCTACATACAGGTTCTTGTTGATCATGTTGAAAGCCAGGTCACCACCTTGTCCTCAGAACCCCATGTAGCCATTTGGCTCCACACAGGTTCTCAACCATCAGTTTTCTCTGAGCAGCTGTCAGGCATTTCCAGCATCACTATACTTAGTTTTCTAAACTCAGTCTGTGCCTTCTGGTTCTTGAAAACATGGACCCAAGCTGATCACTTTGATAAAATTGACAGGAAGATGTGAAATATGTGGGAGGGAAAAATACCACACTGAAAACGTGTTGTTGTTTTTTTTAAACTAAAAATATCCCCATTCCCAAGATAGTCCAAAATTTTTCACTAGTGAGTGACTGTCGAGCTCTGGTGGCCTAAAGAGAAGAGACTGTGCTACCAACTCAAAGGCACACAATCTGAATCCACTAGCTGCTCCACCAGAAATAGGTAGGCAGTCTTTTGTGTAACTTACTTTCTCTGGAAACCTGCTAAAGGGTCAGCTATCCGTGGATTCTGACTCAATGGCACATAACAGTAAGAGGGACTGACAAAATGCCAGCATCGCCTAACTATGCTTCATTGTTGAAATAATTTAGATTTATATGAGTTCTAAAGTATCATTTATGATTAGTGTGATTTTTAAAGTATTTCTAAATTTAAAGTATCTGTAATTTTATTTGTTGTTTCTAACCCCTAAACACAAAAAGATTTAGAGAGATCCTGGTAATAAAAGGCAGTGATAAGGAAAACCTTTTTTTAATTAAAAAAGTACTCTCCTTTTAAGAATTGTTGGAATGAATTCCCATTTAAGTAATTACCTGTCTTGATTAAAAACAAAAACTTAGTTTGTATAACAGAGCATGTGTTACATGATTATTACAAGCAAGTTGGATTATTCATTGTGAAATTACCTACTATCTTTAAAACTCATTCTGATATCTTCCAGGTAAGACGGGCCTATTAGGGAGATGGAAGCCTAGACCCTCAACTAAGATACCAGAAACAAAGATTTAATAGGCATTGGCTGATAATTCTGAAAACTTCAGTTTCAATGGAAAGGTTCTAAAGAAGTACTTCAAACACCACCTGGAAGGAAACCAGGGGGGAAAAAAAGCATCTAATGAGACTGATGCAGCATAAAGTTGTAAACAGTGCCAAGCAGGCCCAGCAGTCTGCTGCAAGGCCCACCACAGCAGCTAGGTGACAAGAAAGGTGTGATCTACCCCCTTGTTCCCCATACCCTTCTAGGGATCAAGAAAGTGACTTTTCTCATCACCACCACCCACCCATCCACTAGGTGGCAGGCAGTATGCCCCTGACCCAGCTCTGCCTCAGGCCAGGTCCACATAATCTTGTATCTGTTGCCTGGAGTGTGTGCACTGAGCTCTACACTGAGAGACTAGACTCCCTGTGGGAGGGGACAGACTGTCAAATGCCTGGACTACAGCAGCCCCCAGCTTAGCAGAAGCACCATCTCTGACTGGGGCCCTTGTCTCTTACTGGGCACTCTTGGGGACCACTTACTCAGCACATACCATAGTTACATTGGAGCTATGCATGATGGGCTGCAATATCCTTGGGAAAGCTCAATGGGCAGTGACTCTCTTCAAGCTTTATCTTCTGCCAAGGCACCCTGGACTGGCATACACATCCTCACTAGGTGTGCATACCTACTAGACCAGAAAAGGTGCCATCTGTGACCTGGCTCATAGCTTGAGGCCTCAGCTGCCTCTCAAATGATCAGAAACTCTGACCTAACTGGGTACTGTAACCTGGCTAACAAATGGTCCAGAACAGACATCTTACCTCCACCTCAGTTGTGGCAAGAGGACCAATCAGAGGCCCTGTCCACCCTTGAGGACCTTCCTCTTCATTTCCCATTGCTTGTTTTTAATTTTTTGTTTTCAATTTCTTCTACCTTTTCTTTCCAGTGTCAGTCTTTTTTTCTTTCCTTTTTTTTCCAGCTTTGATTATTCTCATTCTCTTTCCTTTTGTACTCCTCTCAGTTTTGATTATTCTGTTTTCCTTTAGTGTCCAATCCTGGTGTTTTTGGTCCTTTTTTCTTTGTCCTGTCTGGCAACTGACAGCAACAGTATCCAGCTCCTAATAAACTTCCTGCAGCTTCACCCATTGTGCAGAGTAAAAACCACCGCTCCTCATCCCCTTAATCAACAAGCATCACTGGCCCATTCTGCCCTTAACTGTTCCAAACAGCTTCCATATCCACTAAAACACCCACCAGAAAACAAGAGGTGAAACCTTAAGAACCTTAAATAAGCAAGAACCAAATTTCAGCCTTTAGTCTATCACTCCAGAATTTAAAAACCATCTCAAAAACAGGTCTGTGACACTGAACAGGATGACTGAAAACCAGATGAAATGTGGGATGACATCAAGGATATCACTGAGGAAGAAAGCAAGGGTCACTGCAAAAACGGGGGTGGCGGGGGATGAAAAGATCAAAATGGATGTCAGAAGAGACTCAGACAAAACAAAGTATTATAACAAAATGTGCAGAGCTGGTGTCAGAAAATAAATGAGAAACTCACTTGGCATCTCTCAAGCTGAAAGAATTGAAAAACAAACTTTGAGTTAAAATACTGAAGGATGCTTTGGAAAAACTATTAAATGGTCCAGGAAGTGTAAAAAGGAGGTAGGGATACACAGAACCACTGTACCAGAAAGAAATGGCTGGCACAAAACCATTTTAAGAGATAGTATATGATCAAGAACCAATGGTGATGAAAATCAGAGTATTAAGACTAAAACTCTAGGAATAGATAACACATTGGAAAGACAAAAGTACAAAATTAAACAGTGGACACAGATAGATAACACATTGGAAAGACAAAAGTACAAAATTAAACAGTGGACACAGATAGATAACACATTGGAAAGACAAAAGTACAAAATTAAACAGTGGACACAGTTAGTGAACTGGAGGGCAAAGCCTATGATACTATGCAGTTAGAGGGATTCCTCAGGTGGGGGGGGGGGAGGAGAGAATGCATAAAAATTACATGGACCAACATCAAGAGGAGTAATTTACATGTGGTTAGAATTCCAAGAAAGGAAAAGATCAAAAAGAGTAGAGGATACTGTTGAAGATTTGCTGGATATGAAAAGAGGAGAATATGCATTCAAGAAGCCGAGCAAATTCCAAATGGGATAGACCCAAAAAGAAAAACACCAAGACAAATAATAATAAAATCTCTTAAAAGAATACTGAATGCACGTTGGGAGAAAATTAAGAATTATCTACAAAGATGAACCAAAAAGACTAGAAGAAACCATGTAGGCAAGAAGACAATTGGGTAACACCTATACACGTGATATATTTAAACTTGTGAAAGAATACTGTTCCTCAGATATGACGGAGAGATAAGAACATTTTCCGAGAAACACACACTAAGGAAATCTGTGATAACTAGACGAACCCTACAATAAATACTGAAGGAAACTTATGTGACTGAGAACCAATAATGATAAACTACCACCTAAAATTAACATATATGCTAACATTATTCACAGACTGACCCAAATACAAGGCAAAACTTACTCTTTTGATATAACCCAACAAGATGACAGTCTAAAGCTCAAACATCACACAGAATTTAGTGTAAGTAATCCCACTGGCAGAATGAACTTTGTTTTCATAAGCTGTTGCCTACTAAACAGGTCATTTCAATGTAACAGATTCCTTAACATGTCCTAAACATTATAGAACAAATATTTTGGTTTTTACTTAGTTGCTTGTAACTTGCTTGATCAAATAAAAATGTATAAACTAATATTTTTAAAAGATTTTATAAACCAGAACTGTAAATTCATCCTCATTTAAAACATAACAGAACTGCTATCAGCAAGCCTGTCACTTAGGTATCCAGTACTACACATTCAGGAAGCTTAGTTTTATCAAATGTCTTTTAATTTCAGAGACAATATGATACATATAAGGAACACACAATTGTTCTGCAGTACAATTTTAAAGTGTATACAAATTGAGATAAAGAAGTTAAACACTAGTGTACTGACAGCATTTCTCAACTTTAGCTAAGCTGCATACAAAACTTACAATTCAAATATTAGCCAATCTGAAAACTTTACTACTCATAATATAAAAATGATACTCTTCAGTTGCAAAAATTTCCTTACTTAACAAACTAGATAAACATTTAATCACTAAACTCAACATCAGTTTATAAAGATTAGCTATAAAAATATATTGGGAGTCACTTTTCTTATAAAGGTACTATTCACTACATTACAAAAGAGTTAATTTTTAGAATCTGATAAACTACATTAAGTTGATTATAAAATCCTCTTGGAAAAACTTTGGTAAGCATGTTTGGAGGGTTTTTAAAAAATCCTCTAATATAATTTTAACAGACTGTAAACATTCCTTTCTATTGAGCACAACAGAATAAGTATCTATTCAACTGCATACAGAATCAAAACACAATTATATATTTTTTGAAAACCACCATTCCCAGAGTAACCAAAACCAAACTACTTAAAAGTATCAAACTTCTAAATAGTTAAAAGTATCAAACTTTTAAATAGTTCTCTTTCAATTCTAATAAAAAATTTACAAAATTACCACACTTCCATTTATGTACCTCAAGTGCCTTTTTCGATAAGGCCTCAAAAATAATTAACAAGTCTCAAAAACATTCTTAAATGCAATAAACTTTTAACAACCCATTTAAAAGGCTTGACAAAAGAACAAATATAATCAGCATACATAATTTATAGTTATGTATTTTTCTTTTACATTTGTCATTTAGAATTTATTGGCAGAAATAATACACACATATATTATTGGGAAAATTTCAAAAAACAGTAATAAATGCAAACTCTGAAGGTAAGTTATTTTTTAAAAAATCCAACTTATCAAATTTTCACTTTATCTGCCAATTTTTATTACTGACGATTACTTTTAGTTAAGAAAATTCAGATTGCTCCAAGTTCACTGCCTGCACCTTGAGTATGTTTTTTCATGACGCTTCCAGTTGTGCCAGTAACCTCCTTGAGGTCATTTCTCGCTTAATCCTCTGTCATCAGATTTCTTATGAGTTGCAAAAGACTAAATAAAAAGCTTTATTCTTGACCTCTTAACTTAAAATACTCCATTAAAAAGAAAAGAATGATCTAATTTTAGGCAAGTCCACAAAAATACTTTGTTTCTTCAGAGTCAAACATTTTTATGGGCATAAAGAGCCTTCAAAGTTTTTAACTCTTCTATTAGAGTCTTATTTTGATTTTCCAGAACGGCAACTCGATTTTCCAGGCATTTCACATATTCTTTCTTCTTTCTACGACATTCGCGAGCAGCTTCCCTATATATATTTTTCAAAACAAAACAAAACACAAAGTTAGAGAAATGCTACATTCTTTAAATGGTAAATGTACATAAGTAATTTTTCCTGTCATTCCCCTCGCCCCCATCACTTAAAAACAAAGTGACTTCTAATCAACATACAAAAAATATTTAAAACTTAAATGCAGTATTTGGTAAATTTTGGCAAATGTATGTGCCTGTATAACCTACATCCTTATTAAAATGAAGAACATTTCCTCTTCCCCCAAGAGTTCTCATGTCTCTCCCTACTCAGTCCTTTTTATGGCTCCCTGATCAATCATCAGTTTCTTTAAATATATTTTTATTATGTTTTAATTATAACTGGTGAGGAGCTGCAACTACAATCCCAGAGGCGCACGGTTCGAATCCACCAGATGCTCTGCCGGGGAAGGAGGGACAATCTCCTCCTGTACTAGTCAGATCTGATTTGACGGTACACTCACACAAAAACAATAAAATAAAAATTAAAAAAAAAACCACTAAAATTATAACTGGTGGCTGAACCAGGCAGTTCTGTGTGTCCCCTTAAAAATGCTGTGAAGTCATATCCAAGTTAAATGTACCTACGGAAGTAGCAATTCCGGGTTTGCATACATTTTACTTATACTCAGTACTGTAGACAGTACTTGGAATACACATGGTGTCACAGTGATGTTTCTATTTCAGTACACAGATCTTATTTAAAAAAAAATCAACGCAATCATCTATAATGTTGTTAAGTGCCGTTGAGTCGTAGATGGCTCATAGCGACCCTATGAACAAAAGACCTGAACACTTGCGTAACTTTCATTGTTTCTCCAAGTTCATAGAGTATCTAGAGGCAAGCTATTTTGGAAATGGATGCCATTCCTGCTTCCAAGCTTGTTTAAATTGGGGAGCTCCACCAAACACTGTCCACCATGGGTAAGCATTATCACATTTAACACATCAGTGTCACAGTGTTCAGCATCACAGCAACCACGAGTTACCTCTGTACAGCAAGTGGACAGACCAGTGCTATAGCACTTAGAAGAACATTTGACCAAAAACAATTAAAACCAGGCCTGAGGCCCACAGATTAAAATCACCCACCTTTGGCTTGGTAGGATCACTTTCTGTCCACTAGGCTAACTGAGCTCTCTCTATGTGGTGTTCTATAAATTCTATGTAAATTTATTGAAACTTTCCATTACTAATAGCAAGTTCAAACTTTTTACTGTTACACAAGGCTGTGATGAACACTTTTACAATCCCCTCATCAGTGTTTTCCGATGGTTCACAAGCTATGATCATTTAAAATCAAGAGATACTACAAAAAAAGCCTTCAGAAATCACTGTGACCAGTTTATAGTTCCATTAACAGGAGAGCACCTGCTTCCTTTCAAATTCTTGAACATCTGTTATGATAGGAGAACACCAAATTTTTAACAGTCTAATAATTTAAAAATATCTTGGAAGCAGTAGTGGCATCCACTTCCAAAAGCTTTCCTCCGGAAACTCTATGAAGTTGGAGAAAAAAAATAACGTTTTCTGTTTAAGACTTTTGTTCATACTGTCATTATGGGTCATCTACAACTCTATGGCACTTAACAACATCCTTAATTTACATTTTTCTGATTATGCACAGAATTTGATATAATGTTACATTTACAAGCTATTTGTATATTTCCTTCTTAGGTATCTTTTATTTATCAATTCCTGAGGCTTCATTTTTCATCAATGACGTCAGTGCAACTTGAACTTCTTCCTTCATTACTGCTGCTTCCTGATTATATGCTATTTCCTGAAATGGTTCATTGTCAATCATTTTCAATATAGTGAGTGACTTTATATTCCTTCCATCTTCTTTTGATGCTTCCTGCATCATTCAAGATATACTGCCCATAGAATCCATCAGTATTGCAACCTAAAGCTTGAATTTGTTCTTCAATTCAGCTTGAAAATGTTTGCAGATGACACAACCTCACTGGCAGAAAGTGAAAATGAAGTACTTACTACAGAAGATCAAAGACTTAAACATGGAATATACTTCAACATCAAGAAATCAAAAATTCTAAACACTAAACAATAGGCAACATCATGATAGATGAATGAAACGCTGAGGTTGCCAATCATTTTACTTGGACAGACTTGAGCATGGTACAGATTACAACAAGGATGTAGGACAGGCAGTGTTTTGGTCTATTCTTCATAGGGTTGCTATGAGTCACAGTCAACAACTATGCACTACACACATGACCATACAGGTGTGGCCAATAATATTTCTACATAGTAGTCAAATATTCTGTAAACAGATGTGTGTATACAACAGAGTAAATAGAGTTCGAAGTTATAAAAATGTTTTAGCCCTGTCTAAATACCTTGATTTCTCCATACCTAATCAATCGGTATGTTGAACAAATAATTCAAGAAGAATATGGAATCAGGATAGTTAGAAGACTCAACAACAATCTGTTACTTACAACCCTGTTTGCTGAAAAGTGAGAAAGATTTGAAATGCTTGCTACAGAAGATCAAAAACAACAGCCTTCAATATGAACTACATTTCAGTATTAAGATGACAAAACGCTTTACGGTGGACTGATAAGCAACATCACAATAGATGGAGAAAAGGGTGACATTGTCAATAATTTCATCTTACTTGGATCCACAATCCACACCCTTGGTACCAGCAGTCATGAGACATATTGCACTAGCAAAGTCTGTACTCAGGGACCTCTCCAAATGACTGAGAAGCAATGATGTCAGATTGAAGACTAAGGTGCACTTGCCTCAGGCCATGGTCTTTTCAGTCACTTATTATGTGTCTGAGACCTGGACAATGACTAAGGATGACAAAAGAACCACTGATGCCTTTGAAATGTGGTACTGGAGAAGAGCACTGACTATCATATTGACTGCCAAAAGAAGCAAGAAAGAGTCTAGAAAAAGTATAGTGTTCCTTGGAGGAAATGATGGCAAAACTTTGTCTCATACTTTTACATGCTGTTAGGTAATGCCACTCTTTGGAGAGGGACATCATGCTAGGAAAGGTAGAGGGTCACCGAGAGAGGAAGACCCTCGACAAGATGGACTGACACAGTGACTTGCACCAATGGGCAAGTTCGAATCCACCATATGCTCTGCTGGAGAAGAGGGGCAATCTCCTCCAATACCAGTCAGACCTGATTTGACGGTGTACACACACACACACTTACTTCTTTCATGTTAATCTTTATAAATTTTATTTTTCTAGTTTTATTATATGGGCAACTTTAATATAGTGTTTAAGTAACCTAGTCTTTTCAAAATTTTTCAAATAGTTTGTAGTTGATTCTCCAGGAGATTCTTAACAGATGAAAATATTTTTGGTAATGAGTTTGTTATTTTCCTCCTTCTTAAAAGGCTCCTGATCGTTGATGATTTTAATGCTCTCTTACCCCCCTTTTCTTTAGACCTATGAAAAATTCTTCCTGCCATTCACCTAAGGTGAATACTTGACAAACTACTTTTGTGGTTCTTATTTCTACAACCCCCCTTACCTTGTGAGGTAAGAAGTCAGATATGTCTATGTCATTTTTACAGTTGTTATTGTTAGATACTGTTGGGATAGAACTGACTCATAGATGACCCGTCAGCAGGTTTTCAGAGGCAGTAAATCTCATGGGAGGAGACTGCTCATCTTTCTCCTGGGAAGAAGTTAGTGGATTCGAACTGTGTACCTTTGGGTTAGCAGTGCAACTCCTTACTACCAAGCAACCAGAGCTCTCTATTTTTACACTACTCCTCTTTTATTTTACAGCTATTTTTTACAGCAGCACTATTTTAAACATATTTAAAATAAGTATTTCTAGGGTTTAAATCACTGTTGTTGTCTTGATCAAAATTCATTTCTGAGAGCACTTCTGTGTCAGTACTGTATTAGGGGTTGTGTTGTTGGTTGCTGTCAAGGTGGTGCCAATACATGGCTGTTGTTATGTGTCGTCCATTCGTCTGTGATTCATAGCGACCCTATGTACAGCAGCCCTAAACTCTGCTCTACCCATTGCCAATCTTATTGTCTCCGACACACGTTACCCCAGTGACTGAATCAATCCATCTCACTGACGGTCTTCCTCTCCTGCACTGCCTCTCCTCCCTTCCAAGCATGACATGCTTCTCCAATGACTGATCCCACCCTGCAACATGTCCAAAGTATGTCAGACGAAGAATGTTGTTCTTATGTGACATTAAGTCGCCTGCAACTCATAGCGACCCTATGTACAACAGCCCTAAACCTTGCTCTGTCCTGTGCCAATCGCACTGTCTCCGACATAACTACCCTTATCACCACAGTCACTGAAACAATCCATCTCATCGAAGGTCTTCTTATCCTGCGCTGTCCCACCACCCTCCCAACCGTGACTTCCCTCTCTGAGGGAAGTCTTGCCTCGCAACATGTCCAAGATCTTCCATGTCCAAAGTATGTCAGGCAAAGTTTCAGAATCCTTGCCTCCAAGGAGCAGCCTGATTTCACCCTCTGTAGGATGAACTTGTTCTACTAGCAGTCCATGGTATAGTCAATACTCTTCTCCAGCACCACAGCTCAAAGGCATCAACTCTCCTTCTCCCATCCCTAGTCATTGTTGAGCTTTCTGATGCATAGCAAGTACTTGCGAAGACTATGGCCTGTATCAGGCACACCTTAGTCTCCAGAGTGACATCATTGCTCTTTAGTACTTGGAGAGGTCTCTGACAGCAAACTTTCCCAGTGGTATTTGCCTTTTAATTTCCTGGCCTCTGGTACCATAGTGTTGATTGTAGAACCAAGCAAACTGAAGCTGTAAACAATCTCAATCTCTTCATCATCCATCATGCCACTGCCAGTTGGCCCGATGGTGAGAATCTTTGTTTTCTTGATGATGAACTTCAATCCATATTGAAGACTGCAGTCCTTGACCCTCTGCAGCAAGCGCTTCAGGTCCTCCTCAGTTTCAGCAAGCAAGGTTGTGTCATCTGCATAACGCAGATTATTGATGAGTCTACCTCCATTGCTGATGCCACACTTCTCCTCATAGAATCCAGGCTTCCAGGTAATCTGTTCCCCATATCGATTGAAAAGATATGGAGATAGGACACGTCCTTCACTCATACCCTTCCCAATTTTGAACCATGCAATGTTTCCTTTCTCTGTTCTGATGATAGAGTATCTCCTGGTTCAGGGAGGCGTTTCGCATAAGCACAATCAACTGTGCTGGGATTCCCATTCTTCTCAGAGTCAGCTATGGTTTGTTGTGATCTACACAGTCAAATGCCTTTGTGCAGTCAAGAAAACACAGATAGACATTCCATCTGATATTAGCTATAATATCCTTAGTACCACATCCTCTTCTAAACGCATCCTGCACTTCAGGCAGTTCTCTGTTGATGTGCTGTTCCAGTCATTTTTGGATAATCTTCAGCAGAATCTTGCCTGCATGTGACATCAATGATACTGTTTGGTAATTTCCACACTCTGTTGTATTACCTTTCTTTGGAATGGGAACAAATATAGATCCCTTTCCGTCAGTTGGCCAGGTGATTGTCCTCCAGATTTCTTGGCACAACTTGGTGAGCACATCCAGGACAGCATCTGTCTGTTGAAATATGTCAATTGGTATTCCATCAATTCCTGGGCCCTTGTTTTTTACCAATTCTTTCATAGCAGCTTGAACTTCTTTCTTCATTACCATAAGCTCTTGCCCATAGGTTGTTTCATGAAATTCTTCTTTGTCTGCCAGTTCCTTTTGGTACAATGACTCTGTATACTCTTTCCATCTTCTCTAAAGAGTTCCTGGATCATTTAATATTGTGCCCACAGTATCCGTAAGTATTGCGACTTGAGGCTTGAATTTGTTCTTCAGTTCTTTAAGCTTAAGAAATGCTGAGTGAGTTCCGCCCTTTGGATTTTCAACTCCAGTTCTCTGCACATTTCATTGTAATACTTTGTCTTCCCGCACTGCCCTGTGGAATCTTCTGTTCAACTCCTGAATATCCTGATTTCTTCCATTTGCTTTGGCTTCTCGGCACTCTAGTGCAATATTCAGAGTTTCTTCTGACATCCACCTTGGTCTTTTCTTCCTCCTCTGTCTTTGCACTGTCCTTTTGCATTCTTCCTGGATGATGGTAACCTTATATGTTACAGAACGTCATCTAGTCCTGGGCCATCTTCATGATCAATATGGTATGTTTGAGTCCACTGCTGATATTGTGTCAATCCATTCCACTGAAGGTTTTCTTTTTCTCTGACCCTCAATTTCACCAAATATAATACAACTCTGCTCACATTTTTTTGAATCCTAAATCATGCAGTATTTATTTCCTTGCTCTGTTCAAATGCCTCTTGATCATATAGTTTCTGCATGAACACAATTAAATGTCCTGGAATTCCCATTTTTTGTAATGTTATCTATCCATAATATATCCTGATGTACATAGTTAATGTCCTGTGACAGTCAATAAAACTCAAGTCACTATCTTTCTGATATTCTCGGTTTCTGGCCAGGCTGCATCGGATATCAACAATGGCAGCTCTTTGTGAAATCTACCACTAATTTTTGTTCCAGTCAATGGCAAGTAGCAAGTTGTTTTCACTTACCTCTTATGCCCAACAACAAAATATTTTGCTTAAAAAACTTTTTCAAAGGACATAGTAAAACTGGAAGGTCTTATATTAAATAAAAACACTGAGTACTGGAACTCAATAATCAACTGGAAATAAACTTGACATAATCTGTCGCTGTTATATACTGAATCAAAACTGACTCACAGCGGACCCTCCAGTGTTCTTTCACAGGCAACAGATCACATACCAGGAGATTGCCCATCATGTAAAATAAAGCAGACAAACCTGATTTTAATACAAGGTTGCAATTAACAACAGGTTATATTTTGAGATTTGCAAAGACATAAAACCTGGCAGTATCATTTTACTACTTACCTATTTTTCATCAATCTTATTTCTCTTTTCATTTGAGGGTCATCTGTTTTAGTTGTCTGAGATGTAAGAGTAACAGGAGATGTCATCACCACTGTTTGTGGTAGCGAAGTAGCTGAAGGTGTGGTACGGATCTGATATGTCTGCATATCTCCTGAAGCCGCTGTGTGATCAAAAGAGTAAGGTTAGTTGATAAATGTCTTTGAAAGTACTATGGGACACTCTCTGCTGACACTTAAGCACACTTACTTTGTACAACGACCTGGTTGCTGGGAACAAGTATTTGCTGTCCATCCGACGTCTGTGCATACTGGAGGATTGTTGTACCTTGCGGAGTACTGCCTGAATTTGTCATGGTTAATGTCTGTAGCCCCTGTACTCCATCTGTACCTGCACTGGCCAGCTGTAAGGCTCCGTTTGGGGCAATGGCAACTTCAAACAAAGAGAAAATAGCTTCTATAAGTTCACAGAATATACTAATTATTGGCAATTAATGACAAAATATCGGGAACAGGTATTTAGTTAAAACAGATTTGAATACAGTTCTAAGTGATAAATGCTATCTACTTTGAGTGAAATATATGTAAAAGGAAGAGAAGTTTTATTTCTTAGCTATGCCTCTGAGGTTTCACATCAGAACGATCAAGTGTTCTGGGATTCCCATTCTTCTTAGAGTCAGCCACAGTTTGTTATGATCCACAGAGTCAAACACCTTTGCATAGTCAATGAAACACAGATACACATTCCTCTGGTATTCCCTGCTTTCAGCGAATATCCATCTAACATCAGCTACAATATCCCTAGTACCATGACCCCTTCTAAACCCAGCCTGGACTTCTGGCAGTTCTCTGTTGATGTGCTGTTCCAGTCGTCCCAGAACACTTGATCGTTCT
>NW_006400028.1:1662328-1663608 GCF_000299155.1 Elephantulus edwardii
TTGGAGGCAAGGATTCTGAGGCTCCATCTAACATACTTTGGACATGTAAGGAGAGACCGGTCCTTCGAGAAGGGCATCATGCTTGGGAGGGTGGAGGGACAGCGCAGGAGGGGCAGGCCCTCTATGAGGTGGATTGATTCAGTGACTGGGGTAATGGGGGTGGGTATGTCAGGGGTAATGGGGGTGGGTATGTCAGAGACAGTGCGATTGGCATAGGACAGAGCAGAGTTCAGGGCTGTTGTACATAGGGTTGCTATGAGTCGCAAGCGACTCGATGGCACATAACAACAACAACATGCATCTGAGAGCTGGACGATGAATAAGAATCACAGGAAAAGAACTGACGCTTTTGAGCTGTGGTGTTGGAGAAGAGCACTGAACACTCCATGGATGGCCAAAAGAACAAACAGATACGTCTTGAAGAAGATGCAGCCAGAGTGCTCTTTGGAGGCAAGAATGATGATGCTTTGCCTCACATATTTTGGGCATGTTGCTAGGAGGAGCTATTCCTTGAAGAAGGACATGATGCTGGCAAGGATGGAGGGTCGGCAAAGGAGAAGAAGATCTTCAACCAGACTGCCGAAGGAACAAACTATTTTGGAAGAAGTTCAATCAGGGTGCTCCTCAGAGGCAAGGATGCTGAAACCCATTTAACATACTTTTAGCATGTTATCAGAAGGGGCGAGTCCTTCTAAAAGGTGAAGGGTCAGAGAAAAGACAGAAAGACCTCCCACAAGACAGACTGATCCAGTAACTATAACAATGGGCTCAAACTTATCAGAGATTGTGAGGGTAGTGCAGGAAAGGACAAGGTACAGATCTGTTGTTCACAGGGCTGCTATGAGTGATCGATGATTTGATAGCACCTAACAACAGCAAAAGGAAAATATGCTTAGTTTCTATACTATGAAGACAATTCAAACAGTAATTGCTACTGGAATTAAAGTCACAGAAACACTTGACCAGTAAAAGAGAAGTTTATAAAAAGTAGTGTCATACGCAGTAAAATTTTCTCTAGACTCAGAAAGACCTAATTTTGAATTCTGAATCTGGAACTTAGAAACTGTGTAAGTTTAGGTTTCCTCATAAAATGGTTAACTGTGCCAACCCCAAAAAGTTTTTGTAAGGAATAAATGAGCACAAGATGAAAAAGTATTATCCCTGCTGTTGTTGTTATGTGCCATCGAGTCTCTTGCGACTCATAGCAACCCTATGTACAACAGCCCTAAACTCTGCTCTGTCCTGTGCCAATCGCACTGTCTCTAACACACCCACCCCCA
>NW_006400028.1:1671163-1674686 GCF_000299155.1 Elephantulus edwardii
GCATGTTAGCATGCTCACAGAGTGCTCATCCACATGACAGTCCACAAAATTGACCTGAGACACAGATCCAGAAGGAGACTAAAGAAACTGCCATAAACTTCCTTAGACTGTGCTCTCAAAAGGTCCACTTTGCTGTTCACTGACAGCTAATAGGTATAATAAAATGATCAACCACAGAGAAAGAATCTTATTTCTCAAAGATGCTCAACCTTCCTAATACAATTTCTTATTATACACAAGGAAGTGAGTGGCTGTATTGATATCTGAATAGTGAAAAGTCCTCGTCCAAGAGGGTGTTAGGTGGGGGTCTGCATGCTAGCCAGCCCTGGGCAGAAGGGGGCCTGGATGAGGCTACTGGCGGCAAGTATCATGGAAGGCTTCGAGGGTGCGGAAATCCCTCCACGTCGGGGGAAGGCCGTCTTGCAGTATCTTCCCGCAGCACTGGCATGGGGCCTGGAACAGCTTTATGTAACTTCTTAACCAGGTCATGAAGGATCTGACCACGACATCTGGCATCTGGGGCAGCTGATAGTGCAGCAGGGCAGTGGTAGCGTGGTCTGTCACCTTTTGGAATACTTGATAGTTGGACTTGGACCATATATCAAGTTTGCCGTCTTCCATGTAGACATTTTCATTATATCCCTTTACTATTGTGCGATCAATGAAGAGGCTCCGCATGACGACAATCACTTTCAACACCTTTCCCAAGGTCACCAGAAGCACTGCTGATGATCCATTGGGTCTGGATAAGTGGATTGACATTTCAGGAAACATCTGGTCAATGCGGCTGATCACATCATCAACATACTGAGGTGGTAAATCAAGAGTGGTGGGTTGAGCCTTTGGTCTCCGTTTAGCAGGTACTTCCGATACCGATACTCCCATCTGGTTAGCAGAACGTTTCAAAGACTGTTGATTCAAAAGGCCAGATGCCAGACCTGCATGGTACTGCAACTTTTTAGACCATTTATAGGCTTGAAGGAGTTGACTATAGAGAGGAGTTTTGTCCTGGACAGGGTCTAGGCTTAGGAGTCCACTGTTATGGAGAGGATGGTTCTCAGGCGGCTTGCCTACCAAATTGCTCAGACGTTCCAGCTCATTGAGGTTCCGGTTGACCGAATGTAAGCTGTCCCGGAAGTGCGCAATGAAGGCCTTCTCCTGGCTCTCCAGAGTCTCCTTGTTCCGCATGCCATCTTTCAGGCAATCAAACACCCTACTCACGCTGGAGCGCAGCGCCTGGATGGCGCTAATAGCTTGGGCAAAGGCATCCAGGTTCACTCCAACACTAAGCACGTTCTCCATGATGCCGCCGCCACAACAGGCTTCCAAAATCGTACTGCCAAGAATTCAATTTTTAGTTTAACTTGGTATTGTGACCCTAAAAGCAGAAGAACTGGAGAGTGCTCAGAACTAACCTTTCTAACAAGATTCATAGGAGAGTGTCTTAGAGAAGCAAAAAAAAAAAGGTGAAACAAACTAAAAATCAGTTAGTGTTATCTACTAGACTTACAAAGTATGCTGGTCAAATATTTTATATTCTTGTCAGTCTGAGTATTACTAAATCTGGTGTCATAGGCTCATTCAAAGTTAAAGATTTGTTCGTTTCCCCTTATAATGGTTGTTTTTTTATTTACACATGCAGACTGTGCTTTGCAAATCAATTATAACCTAACTCATTTGATAACAACATACAGAGCTAGAGACAGCAATCACCTGTAAGATGGGCGTCTTGCAAGGATTCCGTGGGTTTTCTGTGAGGAGCCTATGCTGTCAGATGAATCCTGAGATTCCTCACTTTCTGATAAGGATGAAACCTGAAAAATACAGTTGGCTTTAGTAAGAACAACACAGGTAGAAAAAGAATTACATAAGTTTTAGTTTCAGAAAAAATTATCACCTGCCATCCATTTGCCATTTAAGGTTATTAATAATATCTAAAGAGCAACAGAAATAATAGCTTATTTCATGAGTACAAACTAATTAAAGTAACATTAAACCACTATAATGATAAAGATCTCTACCCTATTTCTTCACTGATGTACATTATTCAAAGCCTTTGGTCATTAATGCTATCTGGATTCTCAGGAAAGTGGTCTGCAACTAGATATGTAACTTTGGGAGCTGTAGCTCTTTAGATAGTCCTTAAAGCCATGAAACTAAATGAGCTCACTAAGGAAGTACAGATAGAGACAATGACAAACGACTGACCCAGGAACACATTAAGAAGTTAAAAGAAAGTGGAGTCATCAGCGAATAAGATTGAGAAGGAGCTACTAATGGGGCAGAAGAAAATTAAATGACTGAGCTGTCCTGGAAAAATAGTTAAGATGGTATACTGAAGAGAAAGAAATAATCAACCATGTCAAATGCTACTAATGTCAAGTAAAAGACAATTTGAGAATAGTCAATAAGTAAGAGGTTATTGGCAAGGACAGATATAAATACACACAATTTTTAAACTTGCAACTTTATCTCATTTTACACTTAAATGACTTAAAGTATAAAGCACTTGGTGTCCGGCACATGTCAATATATTAACTATATAACCCAAGTTTTAAACTATAAAAATCTTTAAAATTGAGAAAAAAATATATCCAATTTTAGAGTGTATTAAATTTTCCAACATTTCTCCACAGCTTTATTGTGAAACCTTGTTTTAACTTCATTTAAAAAAATCAGCAATCAATGTACATGCTTCTAGAAAGGACATACTAATTAAATTCTCTATATTTAGTCATTATCTACAGAAAGCCTTCTAAATTAAATTTACATCTTAAATTTCCAAAGAAGCTTATTTTTCATTCTATAAACATGAGTACTAGTATATAACATATTTAAACTATATTACATACAATCTTAAGAGTTGGATAAGCAATTGACTACCTAAAAATAAGCATAACTAATAATAATAATTAAGAAAATATTGGGAAAAAATTTTGTCATTTCTATCTTTTCCTCAGCTGTCTCAGATACTCCATTTCTAATCTATTTTTATTGTTCCGAAGCCAGCCACTGAACTCAAGTAAGAAAATAATTTCTGAAACTAAGGGATTACTTGGAACTAAAATCAACTATTTCTCTTTAAAAACAAAAATAGCAAATAAGAGTAAAATCTTATCTAGAGTAAAAACAGTTAGATGCAGCTCCAGAGATGACATTGTCAGACATGATATATTCAAGAAGAAATAATGAGGCATACAGTTTGTCTTCCAGAATAGCTATTTCTAAATATCAGAGATGGCCAAAGGCATTCCAGGATTCATCAGAAGTAGAAGATAAAATTGGGAGTAAGAGTAGAAAGTAAAGAAACCCAAGACGGTTCTTTTCTACCTACGACTGTTAGGTGTTAATATGAATGCACAGAAATACAAAGAAGAACATAAGAGAATTCTCTTTTTTTTAATTGGGTTCCACTTTTCTTTAAAGAATCACTGGGTTAAAAAGGTTGTTTCCGCGGGAGCTCTGGTGGCCTAGTGGCAAGGAGCTGCAACTACAATCCCAGAGGCTCACGGTTTGAATCCAC
>NW_006400028.1:1674786-1678061 GCF_000299155.1 Elephantulus edwardii
TGAATAATTTAAAAGCGATGTATGATAGGGTATTATGGTTATCACAGGAGTCCACAATTAAGGTTGCATAGTGGAATGTACTTGGGGAGGTGGGAGGGTGCAGGGGGATTGTGTCCCAGGGAGGGAGTGTTTCTTTTACTTTTGAAAGAGAGGAGTGAACTGGGGGGTGGGGGGGGCGTTGGGCGGGGAGAGAAGTGCAGCAATGAATGATGAATGGAAATCCAAATTCTCTGTAAATGCTCATTAAAATTATTAAAGAAAAAAACAGTGTGTATGTGTGTATATATATATTCATGAAGTATTTTTAAGTCACAAAGAGAAAGAAGTTCTGATACACATGACAAGGTGGATGAACCTTGAAAACATTATTCTAAGTGAAATAGTTTGGGCCAAAAAGATAAACAGAAGATTCTACTATATGACATTTCAATTTTTCTTTCTCCTCCATTTTGTAATCATTTTTTGCTTCCTTCAAGGATGATATACTTGGTAATATCCCACAAATCATCTGGTCTTCAATCATTGCTGTTCAATGCCTCAAACCTATTTTTAAGATAATTTTGAAATTCAGATGGAATTGATTCAAGATCCTATCTTGATTCCTGTGGACTTATTTTAATTTCTTCAGCCTCACTTTGAACTTGCATATGAGTAATTGATGATCTGACCCACAGTTCAGCTCTGGCCTACTTTTCACTGCTGATAATGAGCTTCTCCAACAATTTCTTCCACAAATGTAGTTAATTTGATCACTATGAAGTCCATCGGTGAGATCCATGTGTAAAGTTGTTGTTTGTGTCTTTAAAAAAGGTATTTGTAATACTGAACTCAAATTTGAAGAGGCGAATACGGTCTCAAAAAAGAGGGTCAGGGAGCTCTGGTGGCCTAGTGGCAAGGAGCTGCAACTACAATCCCAGAGGCACACGGTTCGAATCCACCAGATGCTCTGTCGGGAAAAGGAGGGACAATCTCCCCCTGTACCAGTCAGTATGATTTGACGGAACACTCACACACACACACAAAAATTTAAAAAAAAAAGGAGGGTCGTGATCCAAAAGAACCAGAGCAGTTACAGAAACTGTTTACTGGCGGTCTGAGCTTTGAAACTGCAGATGATAGTTTAAGGGAACACTTTGAGAAATGGAGCACACTCACAGATTGTGTCATGGTGAGAGACCCTCAAACAAAACGTTCCAGGGCTTCGGTTTTTGACTTACTCTTGTGTTGAATAGGTGGGTTCAGCCATGTGTGCACAGCCACATAAGGTAGATGGACATGCAGTGGAGCCAAAGAGAGCTGTTTCTAGAGCGCATTCTGTAAAGCCTGGTGCCCATCTAACAAGTGAAGAAAATTTTTGTTGGTGGCATTAAAGAAGATAAAAGAAGAGTATAATTTGGGGGACTACTTTGGTCTTGAAAATCCAGAACTGGATTTTTTGAGTGAAAGTTTTCTACCCTTGAGCTGGTCTCTAATTTAACTAAACATCATTAACTAAATAATTTTAGACTGTATTAACTCTCATATACAGAACAAGGGAGGGAGCAGTCCAATCATGTTAGACTTGTGGAATAGTCATAGTGCTTTCTAACTTGTCTGTGTATCAGAATCAATCAAAAAGAGTTTTTAAATCCAGATTTTCTCTTATCAGTGAGGTATACAGGTTTAAGGTACAGCTCAAGTATACAAGTTTTTGCATTTTCATTTATCTTGAGTATATTATCAAGGAGTGACATTTTTAGGTCCTATATCCATGGCAAGGTATAAGAATTTAAACCCAACAAAGGGTAACTTATGAATTGGAAATGACTCATTGGCAATGAGGAAGATGGTCCAATAACTAACATTTTTAGAAACTGCCAACATGTTTTCCAGAGAAGTTACATCATGTTACATTCTTACTGGCACCTGATGAAGGTTTTCATTTCTCTACATCTTTCCCAACACTTGTTACTCTAGATTTTTAATTTTGGCCATTTTAGTAAGTCTGAAGTGATTATCTCATATTTTTATTTCCTTCACGATTAATTACGTTGAATATTTTACATATCTATCTTAT
This sequence comes from Elephantulus edwardii, assembly GCF_000299155.1. Taxonomy (NCBI): domain Eukaryota; kingdom Metazoa; phylum Chordata; class Mammalia; order Macroscelidea; family Macroscelididae; genus Elephantulus; species Elephantulus edwardii. The sequence continues at coordinate 1,676,843 of NW_006400028.1, forward strand.
TAATCATTTTCTTTGGAGAAATGCCTATCAAATCTTTGTCTATTTTCCAACTGAGTCATTTGTTATAATTTTAATATACCTTCCCATGGGTGAAAAATGTCATTCCATTTACAGTCTGTGCCACATAACATTTGTTCAGAAAATGTCCAAATGCATATGTATGTCAGTAGTCCCTTACAGGTGTCCAGGCAGTGTCCAGGTCATGAACACCTGACTTAAGAATCTACTCCATAAAGCCTATTATAGGCAATTATAGGTTATGAGCAAGTTACAGTCCTACAAAAGTCTTCAAATCAAATTTGTAAGTAAGTTTTAACAGTGTACAACTCGTAACTAATATCAAATGTTTGTCTTACTATACAGCATAAAGTGTATCTTTATGTGCATAAAAAAAAACACGGAAGAAACACTGTCCTCTTTTCTTTCTTTCTCAGTATTGCCAAATGATTGAGGTAAACAGCAAAAGAGTGATCAAGATAACAATTCTGTAGTCAAGTTGCCTGGGTTTCAATTTGAGTTCAACAAATCCCTAGCAATTATGTACACCTATGCTCTGAGCAGTGTTATTCACAACAGCAAGAAACTAGAAACAGTTCTTAAATCCAGCAACAAACACATGGATTGAGAAATTACAAACATTCACACAATGGAATACTGTGAAGCACTAAGGAGCAGCAATCTTGTAGAATACTATATACATGGGAGAGTCTAGAGAGCATTATGCTGAATGAACTAATTCAGTCTCATATGGACAAATATGGCATTCAGACCATTACTGTAAAAACAGAAGGATAACCAGAAAGATGTGAATATAAATCCAAAGGGAAAGGGTAGGTAATCACTAGGGTAACAGAGTTTGGTGGATGGGTAGGGGATGAAGTGGGTAAAGCAGTGAGGAAAGATCCAATGGGGACCTGAAAAGATGTAGTAGGAGATATGCACAGGTCAATGGTGATTTATTTTTTTAAACACAATGTATATGAGTAGAATGATCATTTGAAACAATGTAAATAAAGGGATATGTAAAACACAATGTACATACATGAAACTCAATGTATACAAATTCTGTAGTATGGAAACCAATACAAACTTTTAGAAAACTAGAGGGGGCCAGAGACGAGTTCCGCTGCCAGACAGGCCGGGAAGACACCCAGGAAGAGCAATAGTCAGTAGAACCCCAGAGGAGCGAAGACTACCCGCCACTGTGCGACCCCCCCTG
>NW_006400028.1:1685661-1691678 GCF_000299155.1 Elephantulus edwardii
AGAGATTTGGGGAATAAAAGTCCCCACTTTCAACCACTAAGTCTTTGAATTTCTGTACCGTTTGCACGTGTGGTGGGTGAATTACAGAGGACTGAGCTGTCTGGATGACCCCCTGAACCTGTATTTGCTCTCCAGGAAGAGGTACAATTGTCACTGGCGCAGATCCTCTTAATGACATCTAAGAACAAATAAAAATTCAATTAACAAAAAAAAATGTATACTGTACCTATGCACATAAGATAGCTGAATTCTATAACATTTCAGAATTATATCATCACAGTTTTCATCAAACATTAAGTACTCTCTAGGGACCAAAGACTGAACTAGGGTTTGAAAATACAAAACAATTACTATGAACAGAGTAAGAACTGTAATAGAAGAAAATACTGTTCTCTGAGAGCAAAGAAGGTATAGTTTAGTTGATCCCGAAGAAAAGTAATTCTTTGTGGGTGAGAGAGCCAGAAGGTATCCCAGACAGAGGAACAGATTTTATTAAAATACACAAGCTCTAAGTATATGTTACACTAAAGCAATCTGACTGAAAACCAGTCAAAAAATCAAGTCAAAATGAAAGAAATACCAATTTTGGACAATGTGTTTAAAATAATCAAATATTTCACACAATTAACTATATCATGTAATTAAAACTTATTTCTTTGGAAATCAGATGGAGTTTCAAGGAAGTATTACATATAAAATGATAAGCCAAGGTAAGGCCATTCATTATTCTTCAAGTTCACCATTCACTTCTTCCAAGTTTTCTCTGCTGTTCAGTTAATGCAAACTTTGCCTTCCTTTGGACTGTTTTGGTTCATCCCATTCATTGTGGGCTTAAATAAAAACAAAACAACACAACAACAACAACAGTCTAACAACAAAACACCAAAACCCAAAACTTCAGGCTGCTTTTTGGGCCCTGATTGTCATCTTCTTTTTTCTTTGCATCAGACCCCAAGAACAATAACTTCCTTTCCTATCACTAAAGATTTTCTCTCCTTTTCCAAAATTTGACTCCAGTTTCATCATGTCCATAAAGCTGTGGGTACAAAATTTTTCATGCCAAATTTTATGACCCTAAGCATTTGAAATACGAATTTTATCCAGAAATTCTAATACCCAAAAATGAGGAACAGAAATTTACTATTGTTGTTGTTGTTGCTATAAGCCACTAAATGAGAACCAACTAATAGCTGACCCTCCAGTAGATTTTCAGAGGTGGTAAATCACACAGGAGGAGACTGTCCATCCTTCTACAGAATAGCTGGTACTCAAACCTTGCATGGCTGTGCAACTCCTTACCACCAGAGCTTTCTAACTTAAATATAAAATACAGAGAGAACTCACAAATCTTAAGGATCTATTATAGTTAGCATTACACTCAAAGAAAATAAACAGCCCTTCATCTTGTAGACCTCAAATGAAGCAAATGGAGAAACAGTGAGAATGGATACATTTATGATGAGATTAATGTACTTTTAAAAACGGAACAGAGAAGGGGACTATGGTGGCCTAGTGGCAAGAAGCTGTGCTGCAATCCTGAAGGCACATGGTTCATATCCACCAGATCCTCCACTGGAGGAGAAGGGGCAATCTCCTCTTGTGCCAGTCAGATCTGATTCAACAGTACATAAAAGAAAAAAAAAACACCCAAAGAATAATTCATCAAAAATGAAACAGGTGTCATCATTCCTCAGATTTTTGCAGTATTTGTGGTTTAGTGTAGACTGCAGGCTTGGCAGGTCAGAAACAAACAGACACCAGATTGTGTTTTAGTCAGCAGTCTTTCCCTTCTCCTAATCACTGTTCTTCTAACCTCACAGAATACTCATTGCTCAGGGTCTCAAAGCCTAGTATCTCCCCACTTATTCTCAAACCTGATCTACATTCTGAGAAATCTCTAGAAGGATGGGCATTCTCCTCCTGTGAGATTTACCACCTCTGAAAATCCACTGGAGGGTCAGCTCTAAGCTGGTGCTCCTTGAGTGGCAAATAGCCAACACCAACCATAAATTTCTGTCCCTCATGTTTGGGTATTACAAAACTTGTATTTAAAATGCTCAGGGTCATAAATTTTTTTAAGAAAAATTTTATACTGAGTGCTTCAGGAGATGTTGCCTCTAGCAGAAAAACATTTTTAATCTCAGATTTGACCAGATGACTTTCCCCACCCAATATTTCTTATTGCTACTAAAATTGTTTGCACTGGTAGAAATGCTGCCTTATTCAAAAAGGCAATTGTAGGCAACATGTGAATGAAATGGAGCACTTGAAATCTGACTAGAACACCTGAAATGTGATTGACCACAATTTTATTTAATTGTGGTTAAAATGGAAATAGTCATTGTGACTATTAGCTATTTGTACCTATAACGGATTCTTGAATACGGCTTTTCTGGCTATTCTTCTTTGATTTTCACCAGATGGCTGGGTTGTAGATGTTTTTTTAAGTGCCATCAAGTTGACTGTGACTCACAGTTGAAGAGCTCTATGAACAGAACTAAACGGTGACCTTTCCAGCACCATCCTCACCATCTCTGATATGCTCACAGCTACTGTTATAGTCACTGTGTCAATCCATCTTGTGGAGGGTCTTCCTCTCTTTTTCGGATGCTCCATTTTTTCCAAGGATGCGGTCTCTTTCCAAAGACCATTCTTGCCTCTAAGAAGCACCTTGACTATACTTTCAATACAGATGTTTGTTTGTTCTTTTGGCACTCCACGGGATATTTAGTACTTGTCTCCAATACCACAATTCAGAGTACCGATTCTTTTTCTGTCATCTTTATTCATTGTGCAACTTTCAGATGCTTAGGAAGTAACTGAAAAGACAATGTCTTGTTCAGGTGCACTTTAGTCTTTAAACTGACATTCCTGCTCTTTAGCACTTTGGAGAGGTCCTTCATAGGAGATTTTTCCCAAGGCAACACTCTTTTCTGGCCATCTGTCTTTGTCTTTCACCAAATGGCTGAACAGACTATATAAATGTGAGGTGTTTGTGATCCACCAAGGAGTCTAGATAGCTTGCTAATAATATAATTAGGGTGAACAGCATCTTTTGGGTGGGGAAAATCCAAATAAGCGGTGCAAGCCAATAACAAGGAGATGGGTCAGTTTTGTCGCCCTCTCAGGCTCAAAGTAACCAAGTTCAAAGGCAGAAAATGGGAATCTCACCACTATGAAAGAAAGAAGCAAAGAATACACTGTGTATTTGGGGCCAAAGATTCCTGTTTGAGATTGAGATCAGCAACAGAGATGATGGAGGAGAAACTGGTGTAAGACAAGACTGAAATGGAACTGCTGCCCCACAAAATCAGAACCCAGCACCTTAACCTAAACTTACTGGTGGGGGATGACACACATGACAGGACTAGAAAAATTCTGTAACACTTGCCCACAGCCATGATACAGGGACCACAGTCATGAAGTAGGGGCCAGAGCTATGAGGTTAACAGTGCAAGAGAGATCTGCCTGCAAATGGGCCTAAGAAGAAGCTGTCCTGAAGGAAGAATTGTTATCTTGAATATTTCTGGCCTGTTTTATAAACTATTACTTTCCTAATAAGGAAGCTTTGATGGTCTTGCCAGAAGGGAGTTGATGTGCCAACTCAAAGGCAGGCTATTCAAATCTACCAGTTGGAACAAGGGAAAAATATAGGAAACTACTTCCTGTGCTTAAGTTAGTCTCTGAAAACCCACCAGGGGCTCAACTATGAATTGGTTTCAACTTGATGGTACTCAACAACAAATCCCACAATCCTGAGTATCATATGCTCTGCTGGAGAAGGAGGGGCAGTCTCCTGTACCAGTCAGATCCAATTTGACGGTACACACACACACACACTTCTTTTTTTAAAAAAAGACTACTTCAGCCGTCGTGGCCCTCTGCCCGGGGTGGGCTGCCCTCGGCCCTCTGCCTGGGGCGAGGAGCAAGAAGGCAAGCAGCTGTAACCCAAGACCACCAGTAAGGTGATAAAGTGTCCTCCCTTCCCCCCTTTATATCTACGCCCCTGTTCAGCATGAAGAAGCCAGAGAGTCGGCATCCAATTCCCAAATCAATAAGACAGTTGGTTTAATTACTATTGGAAAATGCTTGTCATTCCTCTGTAGTATCTGGTCCCCACTGGACCCTCATCATTTCCTTCACCTGCTCCCCCCACCGACCAAACTGTGCAGCTCTGCAACTGCATCCTGGCCCATCCTCACCCTTCTGCCCCCAACCCTCACCTCCTTGTGCCCCCAATATGTTTTTCCCAATAAAAAAAAATATTAAAAAAAAAAAAAGAAAAATCAATGAAAGGTCAGCTATGAGTTCCAGCTCCACAATACCTAACAAAAAGAGTAATGAGAGCCATTCAAGGGTCAGTTAAATGTTAAGAATTGACAGCAGGGATCTCTGGTGGCAAAAAGCTGCATTGCTATCACAGAGGTAGGTGGTTTGAATCTACCAGATGCTCTGCTGGAGGGGTAATCTCCTGTGTGGGGCTTGTCTAACCTCTTAAGGAGCAATATGGTCCTGTTGATGGTGGCTCCTTCACACTTACCTAGTGGAGGTTAGTGTAGTGCAGCTGCCAGTGCAGGTTTTACACCACCATACTGGGCAGTGCATGCCTAGATTTTTAAAGCTGTAAAAGCTGCTAGTAAATTTACAATGGACTCCATCTCAGGACCTCTCTTAGGAGTTGCTGGATGAGGTGAAAAGAAATGGCTTTTCTTCAGCTGCTTGGTTAAACAGAGAGGAACAAAACCTCAATTTCCTAATTACCTCTACCCAATGTGGTAGCAAGTTTAAAGTGACTGAACAAAAATTAGTATAATCCTTAGCTATCAAATCAGGTGACTCAGGATTGGAAACACTTTGAGTTGGGGCAATGTGGGAAGTCATCCTCAACGGGTCTTGGCCCTGGCATGAGCAACTCCAATCTGTCTGTGGACTATATTTCATACACTTGTGCCTGACGAGTAGCAGGCTGAGCTCAGCCCAGGCCACCCCGCTCATTCAAGAGAAAACGTTTGCCTCACTGGCTCAGTTCCTATCATTCAATGCTTCAGGGCGTATTCCTCATTCCTGCTGTAAACTGATATCCTAGGGTTGGGTTTCTATGGCAACCCAACCTATGTAAAACAGCTGGGCGGGTTCCTATATAAGCTCTGTAAAAGGCTTTAATAAATTGAGACTTAATCAAACGTCTGTCTTGTCTCCATTTCTCGTGCCACTTGCCCCTTCTCAGCCCCACTCTCCCTCCTTAGATCCACGTCGACGACCCACCGGCCTGGGCAGGGCAAGTATAAAGCAGTCTATACAGCCAGAGTTTGGATCCAAAGTCTTTTGACTCCCAAAAGACTTTGAAGTTAATGAGGTGGGAGCTGATTTTCAGCTAAAAGAGTTGTTAGCTGTGTGATGGTAAGCAAATTATGTAATATCTCAGCAACTCAGTTTCCTCCATTATAAAAACTATAATTTTTCAATTAAGTGAATAGCATGCTAAAAACAAAGAAAGAATGAACCAATATGTATGGCATTTGTCTGTATCTTGACTCAACAAACTATTAAAACACAGCCACTCCAAATGGCAATCAGAAAAATTTTATACCTGAATAGATAATGGATGATAAAAAGAAATAATTTTTCAGGTATGATAATGGTATTTTGGTTATGTTCTTTAAAGGACTTTGAAATATTTAAAGCTAAAATGATATCTAGAATTTGCTTCAGTAGAATTTAGTTGGTGATCTAATCCATGCCACAGTCTTTTCAATTATTTCCTATGCATCTGAAAATTGGGAAATGACTAAGCATGACAGAAGAAAGTGTTGTTGTTATGTGCCATTGAGTTGCTTGTGACTCATAGCAACCCTATGTACAACACCCTTAACTCTGTTCTGTCCTGTGCCAATCTCATTGTCTCCAACACACTCATCCCGATTATTCCAGTCACCGAATCAATCCACCTCATAGAGGGCCTTCCCCTCCTGCGCCTGCCCTCCACCCTCCCAAGCATGATGTCCCTCTCCAAGGAC
>NW_006400028.1:1699463-1704329 GCF_000299155.1 Elephantulus edwardii
ACTCCAGTGCAATTTTCAGAGTCTCTTCTGACATCCATTTTGGTCTTCGCTTCCTCTTCTGTCTTTGCAATGACCGTTTGCATTCTTCCTGGATGATACCCTTGATATCCTCCCAAACTCATCTGGTCTTCTCTCATCAGTGTTCAAGGCCTCAAACCTGTTCCTGAGATGGTTCTGAAATTCAGGTGGGAAAGCCTCAAAGTCATAATTTGGTTGCCTTGGATTTGGTTTAATTTTCCTCAACTTCAGCTAGAACTTGCATATGAGTAGTTGATGGTCTGTTCCACAATCAGCTTCTGGCTTAGTTTTCACAGCTGATACTGAGCTTCTCCAGTGGTTCTTTCCACAGATGTAATCGATCTGATTCCTATGCATACCATCTGGTGAAATACAAGTATATAACCTGCGTTTATGTCTCTTAAAAAATGTATTTGCTATGAATAAGTCAATGATTGTGCAAAATTCGACAATTCTCTCTCCAGCTCCATTTCGGTCACCGAGTCCATGTTTTCCAACTACTGAATCTTCTTCTCTGTTCCCAACTTTTGTATTCCAGTCACCCATTATTATCAATGCATCTTTATTGCATGTTCGATCGATCTCTGATTGTAAAAGTTGGTAAAAATCTTATATATCCTCTTCCTTGGCTCTAGTTCTTGGAGCATATATCTGAATGATAGTAGTATTCACTGGACTTCCTTGTATGCGTATGGATAGTATCCTGTCACTGATAATATTGTACTTCAAGATGGATCTAGCAATGACTTTTTTAATTATGAAAGCAACTCCATTTTTCCTCACCTTTTCATCTCCAGAGTAATACATGATCATCCGACTAAAAATGCCCCATGCCAGTCCATCTCATCTCACTAATGCTTAGTATGTCAATATTTATGCGTTCCATTTCTTCCTTAACAATAGCTAATTTTTCTACATTCATGGTTCTCACATTCCATGTCCCAATCACCAGTGTCTGCTTACAACTGTTCCTCCTTTGTATTTCCATATTTGAAAGCTCAACCTCAGCTACCCTTTCTGTTATCTACATGTGTTCTGTTGTACATAGGATTTTCAGAGGCCTGCTATTTCAGAAGTGGATGGCTAATCCTCCTTCCTATCTGTCTTAATGTGAATGTTCAGATTTAGAGAAGTATCAGACAGACCAGCAAGTTAAAGGTATATCCCTTATTATGGAGTTAACCATTAGTGTCAGTGTTGTCCCTGCCTTTGGCACATGTGTCTTTACCCACTTATTTCCTTGCTCCACCATCCACCAGGATACCCATCCACTTCTACCCACTCCCTTCACATCTATCTCCCATTGACCAGCCCTTGGTCTAATAGCTTATATATGAAGCTTCCTTGGCTTCTGTGATTCCAAACACATCAGCTTCTCATAGTTCCTTATGTTCGGATCAATGACTCTGAATTTAGTTGTAATGTTTCCCAAGCAAAGGTGATGCATCCTGTAGAACTGGTGTGTAGATAGGTTTTTCTTGGCCAGAGGGCCGGAATTATTACTATTATTATTTGTGTGTGTGTACCGTCAAATCGGATCTGACTGGTACAGGAAAGCTGCTTTGGTACAGGAAAGCTGCTTCTGTAGCAGAGCTCTAATGTTTTAAAACATAATCTTAATTCCTGTTTGTAATTATAATCCAAACCTGGTTATCTCACATCCAGGAAATCAAAGCTCAGTAACCAAAACAGTAACAAATCTGTACTGATGGTCAGAAGTAGAAATATCTCCAAGTCTTAAGATGAGTCCAAAATGGTGCTGAAATGAACTGTTTTAATGAGCAGGAAAAATCCCAACCCACAGAATAATAAACAGATTCTGTCAAAATACCTAAACATAGTTACTATTTAAAAGCATATCGGCAGTTCTGCAATATGTGTGCCTATTTTATTTCATTTTCTAATGAATATTTATTTCAGTTCACCAAAAGTATTTTATTTTTAAATTTTTTTTTTTCATTATTTTTTGTGTGTACCGTCAAATCAGATCTGACTGGTACAAGAGGAAATTGTTCCTCCTTCTCCAGCAGAGCATCTGGTAGATTCGAACCACTCGCCTCTGAGATTGCAATGCAGCTTCTTGCCACTAGGCCACCAGAGCTCGCCCAAAAGTATTTTCTAATATCCATACTAAAATCTATTGAACCAAACATGGTTTGCCTCGTGGCAGGTGCCATTAAGTTGAATACCAGTATAAACAACAGATGTGAACCATGCGCTATCTTGTGGCCATCTTCACATCTCTTGTCATGGTCAAGCCCACTGTGGTAGTCACTGTCAAATCATCTCACTGAGATGTTTGCTGACGCTGTACCTTCCCTTTATTAGTCTATTCAAAAATCAAATAATTTCTCATTTTTTTATACAGAAACAAAACTTATCTAAAAGAAAATCAAACTTATTTGTGCATCATACAAAATAAAAATTACCTCCAAATTTTAAGGTACTAGTAAACAAAACTTTTTTTGTAGTAAAACAAAACTTTAAAACCAAGTGCTGATGACAAGTTATTCAAATCAAATATACCCTCCTTCTTTGTTACCATCTTAAAGTCTCGCTTGCTTGCTTTCTTCAAAATAGTATAAAGTTTTAAAACAACTCATTAATCTGCATACAAAATATTCTTAACTGGTTTGATATTTTGGCTAGTCCTTGCTGTACCTGTTGAGCAATATGAGAGATGTGCGCTCCTTGAACTGCTGAACTGGGTTGAGGTGCTGTCTCTGAAGTGTTATTCTTGTGGGAATCTTCCATAATCAACTATAAGGAAGAAGAGGAAAAATGAGGCAGTTAAATAACTTCATTTTCAACTAATCTTAAGACATTTCTTTCTCAAACATGCATACTTTTTTAGAGGAATAAGATAAAGCTTTTCCATACTATGTGGTATGCTCAATTTTATTCATTTAGCTTAATTATGTTCCCATGACTCTCTGCTCTAGCTATGTGTGTGCTATTGAGTTGGAATTGACTCACAGCCGACCCTCCTATCAAGTTTTCAAAGGCATTTAATGACATGGAAAGAGACCATCATTCTCCCATGGAAGAGCTGGTGGATTTGAACCGCTTCTCTCTGGGATTGGAGCACAGCTACTAACCACCAGGCCACAAGCGCTCCTTCTGGATAGGTGGAGAACGTAAAAAATAATAATAATCTTAAAAACAGTAGGCATGGGGAATGCAGCTATAATAAAACAAAATGTGTACCAATTCTTGAAAAATTGGAAGAATTAAGAGAAACTAATTTGTGTTGCAAACTTTCCCCCAAACCACAATAAGATGTTAAAAACCAAAGACAGTATCTAAAGAACTTCTGAGACTGAAAACAAAAAGTAATGACAATACTATTAAAAGCTATTATATATGCTGTTGTTATATGCATCAAGTTGCCTCCAACCCACACGGTGACCCTATTGTACAGCAGCTCTGAAGCCTGCCCTGCCCTGAAGTAGTCTCACTGATTCTGACACACCTACTCCCATTGTCCCAATTACTGTATCAATCCATCTCATTCAGGGTCTTCCTCTCCTGTGCTGTCCCCCCACCCTTCTGAGCATGATGTCCTTCTCCAAGGATTGGTCCCTCCTGGCTACATGTCCAAAGTATGTGAGACAGAGCTTCAAAATCCTAGCCTCCAAGGAGACACTTGGTTTTACCCTTTCCAACACAGACTTGTTTTCTTGGCAGTCCGTGGTATGTTCAAGCCTCTTCTCTTCTCTAGTACCACAACTCAAAGACATCGATTCTTCTTCTGTCATCCTTGGTCATTGTCCATCTTCTCTCTGATGCATAGCAAAGAACTGTCAAGACCATGGCCTGGATTAGCACCCTAGTCTCTCGACTGACATTCTTGTTTTTCTGTACTCTGTAGAGATCCCCAATAGTAAATTTTCCCAGTGCAATTCGTCTTTTGGTTTCGTGACTGCTGGTGCCAAGGGTGTTGACTGTAGAGCTGAGCCAGCCATAATGGTTAGCAACCTCAATCTCTTCTCCAACCATCATGGTGCTGCCATGTGGTCCAGGTGAGAATCTTCTTGATGTTGTGCTTCAATCTACACTGAAGATACAGTCCTTGACCTTCTGCAGCAAGCTCTTCAGGTCCTCAGCTTCAGCAAGCAAGGTTGTGTCATCTGCATAATGCAGGTTTTTGATGAGCTTCCCTCCAATACTGATACCACATTCCTCCTCATAAAACCCAGCTTCCCAAATTACTGTACATGTTGTTGTTATATGCCATCATCTGTGACCCATAGCAACCCTATGTACAGCAGCTCTGAACCCTACCCTGTCCTAAGCCAGTCTCACTATCTCTGACACATCAACTCCCATTGCCCCATTACTTTATCAATCCATCTGACTGGGGTCATTATCTCTTGTTCTGTTCCTACACCCTTCTGATCATGATGTCATTTGTCAAGGATTGGTCCATCCTGGCCATGTGCCTGAGGTTTGTGAGACAGAGCTTCAAAACCCTAGCCTCCAAAGAGACACTTGGTTTCACCCTCTCCAAGACAGAGCTATTTGTTTTCTTGGCAGTCTACAGTATGTTCAAGCCTCTTCTCCAGCACCACAACTTGAAGGCATCGATTCTACTTCCATCACTCTTAGTCACTGTCCAGCCCTCTGAAGCATAGCAAGTAACTGTGAAGACCATGGCCTGGACTAGGCGTACCTTAGTATCTAGACTGACATCGTTGTTTTTCAGTACTCTGGAGGGGTCCTGCCAGCTTATTTTCGCAACACTGTGAGTGATAGGATTATATCCATATGCTTACAAGAAGTCCAGTGAACACTACTATCATCCAGATATATGCACCAAAAACCAGAGGCAAAGAAGAAGAAATAGAT
>NW_006400028.1:1704429-1711933 GCF_000299155.1 Elephantulus edwardii
TCTAGGATAAATCTGTTTTCTTAGCAGTCCATGGTACCCTCAATACTCTTCTCCAACACCAAAGCTCAAAGGCATCAATTCTCCTTCTATCCTCTCTAGTCACTGTCCAACTCTCTGATGCATAACAAGTGATTGCAAAGACCATGGCCTGTATCAGATGCACTTTAGTCTCCAGAGAGACACCATTGTACTTCAATACTTTGGAGAGGTCCCTAACAGCAGACTTCCCCATCACAATACGTCTTTTAATTTCCTGGCAAGGAAAAAATTATATGATCTTGGTGCTAAGGAATGTACTGCATGTGGTTGAAACCCTAACACTATCTTAAGGCATGTGGTTTAAACCAAATAGCTGCTCCACAGAAGATGGGCATTCTCCACCCATGCAATTTACCGCTTCTGAAAACCTGCTGAAGGAGTCAGCTGTGAGTGGGTTCCAACTGGACAGTACATAACAATAATTAAGTGATGCAGAAAGAGTAATTAAAAACCCAACACCTATAAAACAAGAAATAGAAACTTCCTCAAACTCATAAAGAGTATCTCAAGTTAACATTCAATTTATGGGTGAAAACTGCTTTCTCCTTAAAGTTAATAACAAAACAAAGACATCTGCTTGCAACTTTCTTATTTAACTTCTAGTCCTGGAGTTCTAGCCAGGGCAATAAAGCAAGAAAGAGCAAAAGCCAGATAGACTGGAAAAAAAGAATTAAAAGTTTACTTATAGAGACATAAGGGAAAATCCCAAAGACTGACTACGCCCACTTCTCCTCCTCCTCAAAATCCCATAAAAATAAGTGAGTTCAGCAAAATCAAAGACAGAAGATCAATACACAAAAATGAACTGCATTTCTATATACTAACAATGAACAAGCCTGAAATTAACACATTATCAATAATAATATATCATTTACAATTACTTAAAATTATATATCAAAGAAATCTCAAAATAGTCATGTATGTTTATTAGAGATTTCATTTTTCTAAGGGAAAAAAGTACAAGAGGCTCTGTATTTTATAATAGGCTGTTCCAGATTTTAATTCCTTAAACTACTGAAAAGTTTGTTACTAATGTGTTTCACAGACAAAATTATGTCTCTCAAATGTAAAGATTCTATCAGTCCCAGTGCTCCACAATAACCCCAAGCCCACTGATACTGAGTTTATTACACTTCCTAACAACTCGACAGGACAGAGCAGAACTGTCTCAGGGTTTCCAAGGCTGCAAATGTGTTACTGAAAGACTGAAACTTCTGCCACCTGGGTGTATAACCACTGTCACTTCAGGATACTTTTTTTTAATAGATAATGTTCTTTTTAATGTTCTGAAATGTATAAAGAAAAGTAAAAGTTAAACAAAAAGACCAGCCTATATAGGGTTAAAAGAACAGCATCTGTCCAAGAATATTCTGAAGGCAGGATAGGGTAGAAGGATTAAGGATGATGAAAATTAGGGAAGAACTAGGGAGAAGTTCAAACATGTTTTGGGTGTAATAATTACTGCTGTGAAAGAAACAGGAAAAAACACTTCACTGTTTTTTCATGAACACACATAAATCACATAAAAGAATGAAACATCAAAGATAAATATTTTAAATATTTTTTAAAAATAATTTTAAAATAGGAGGAATCATACTTCCTATTGTTAAGGTTTATGATATGATGCTGAAATAATCATGTTTCCACAGGGCAAAATGTGAACCTCAACTCTAAATGCAATATATAAAACAACAGCAAGGCACAAGAGGCGCACAAAGATAAAAACATTAAAAAGGAGGGGAAGCAGAACTATAAGATTTTCAGGAGGAAATCCTCAAAATTTTAGGACTTAGGTTAAAGTTTCCAGGCTTAATACCAAAAGCTTGATCCATCAAAATATAAATTACCTAAATTTCTTTTTTTTTTTTTTAAATTACCTAGATTTCTAAATCATTCTGTAGGAAGAACATTCCTTTACCAAAAAAGCAGAAGCCAGAACATCCAAGAACCGACACTAGATGGAAAATTCCTAGGTAGGAAAGGATGACCAAAATCACAGTACGGCTGAACAAACCTGAAATAAATTCACACGACAAAATTATGACTGTTTCTGAAGCCAAGTCTTTTTTTTTTTTTTAAATTTTTCCAATTATCCACATTTATCCTTATCCTCTGCTGGACACAGAAGCTCTGGGGTGATAACAGACTCGAGTTATAATGGCTATTTATGATTGATCCCTTTTCATTATTTCCCAAGCAGATGCACGATAGCTGCTAGCAGTGTGTTTGAGCTGTCAATTCTCAGAAACTTGCCTACATCAGGAGGACACACCACGTACACCACCCTGCTAAAGCAGCCAGTATTCAATTACTGGACAGAAAGTCCTGGCTGGTCTCTTATGCAAATTCTTAAGTTTTAAACTTCATAGCTCCTTAAGGAGATGGCTGAGGTCTTCACTGAGACCTTCTCTGTCTGCTCAATCCTGCTTTTTTATCTTCCTTTCATTTCCACAGGGGATGATCACAAGAGTATTTCTTAATAAACCTCCTCTGCCTCATAAGTTACAACATATTCGCTAGGATGCAAATCATCTTTCTATTCTTTAATAGTTACTGGACCTCTATAATGAGGATTGAAATCCTAGGCCAGAAAATTTTACTAGGGAATCCTACTACACCAAACATTCAAAGAACTGACACACCAATTCTATTCCAGAACATAAGAGGGGAAAATGGAATACTCCCAAACACATTCTATAAATCATGCATAACTCTAAGTATCAAAGTCAGGTTAAAAACAAAACAAGGTAAACCAGTATCTCTCATGTACATAGGTGCAAAAATTCTCAGTAAAATTGAGTATCACATAAAATCATGATTAAGTGGGATTCACAGCCAAGTTGATTAAACATTTAGAAAAATAATTCAGTTCGCTACGCACATAAAACACAGGAAAATACACCACAACAAGATAAAGGTAAATAATCCAATTGAAAAATGGGCACAGGATATGAACTTCACCAAACAAGATATTTAGATGGCCAACAAGCACATGAAGAAATGTTCAAAATCCCTAGCTCTAAGAGAGATGCCAATCAAAACAACTATGAGATATCATCTCACCCCAGTCAGAATAGCAAAATTTAACAGAACAGAAAGCTGGTGAGGTTGTGGAGAAACTGGAACCCTTATTCACTGTTGGTGAAGTGTAAAATGGTGCAACCACTGTGGAAAGCGATGTGGCGCTTTCTCAAAAAGTTGCAAATCGAGATATCATTTGACCCAGCAATTCCACTACTGGGAATATACCCCAAAGAGATCATAACTGCCACCCAAGAAGATAAATGCGCATCCATGTTTATTGTGGCTTTGTTCACAATAGCAAGGAGCTGGAAACAACCTAAGTGCCCATCAACAAACGAATGGCTAGAGAAGATGTGGTATATTCACACATGGAATGCTATGCTGCACGGATAAACAAGGAACACATGCAATATTCAAAATGGGTGACCCCGGAGGACACTATGAGTGAAATATCTCAGTCACAAAAGGACAAATACTGCATGATGCCACTGTTGTAAAACAGGACTGACATCGGGGTTGGGGGGGTACTGAAAAAGATGGGTTTTATTTAATGTATAATGCACTGAAACAGATGAGGGAGAAAACTGTTTAAAAGGGATATGTGATTAGGCATTTCTGTCATGACAGGAGTCCAGAATGAGGCTGCATAGTGGAGTG
Source organism: Elephantulus edwardii (assembly GCF_000299155.1). Lineage (NCBI taxonomy): Eukaryota > Metazoa > Chordata > Mammalia > Macroscelidea > Macroscelididae > Elephantulus > Elephantulus edwardii. The sequence continues at coordinate 1,708,150 of NW_006400028.1, forward strand.
GACCTGGGAGGAGGGACTGTAAAACAATGAAAGAATTTTTCTTTTACTTTTCCAAGACGGGAGTTTACTGCGGGGGAGGCGGGGGAAGGGGAGAAAAGTGTAACAATGAAGGAATGAAAATCTAAAAGTTTCTGTAAGGTGAGCTCTGGTGGCCTAGTGGCAAGAAGCTGCACTGCAATCCCTGAGGTCCACGGTTCAAATCTACCAGATGCTCTGCTTGAAAAGGAGGAATAATCTCTTCCTGTACCAGTCAGATCTGATTTGATGGTACACACACAAATAATAATTTAAAAAAAGGAAAAAAAAGTCTCTGTAAATTTTCACTGAAATCAGTAATAAAAAATTTTTTTAAAAAACTCACAGGAAAATAATTACACGATTATTTCAATGTAGAAATGGAATTTGATAAATTTGAAGATCCATTCCTGATAAAAATGCTCAAATAGAAAAAGAAGGGAAATTCCACAACAGAATTAAAAGCTTAAACACAAAATCAAAGGCCAACATCATTCTCAATGGAGACTGACTGAAAGAAAGCATTCCCCTTGTCAACAGGAGCTACATTTAATCACTATCCCTATTCAGTATTGTATTTGAAGTTCCAGCCAGGATAGTTAAGAAAGGGAAATAAAAAGCATACAAATTGGTAAGAAAAAAGTAAAACTATCCCTTATTTGCAGATGATATGATTCAATACATAGAAAATCCCAGATACTCACTGGAACTAATTGAAACGTCAAAGTAAGTGGTTACCTAAGGTGCAACCTTTGGTTTCTCTGCCTAGAGCAATGAGTGAAGAAAATCAAGGATGCATGGAAACATTTAGTTCCAAGCACCAATGGACTTCACAATCCTCAGTTTCCAGGGCCTTAAGACCAGCTACAACTGATAATCACCCTGAAGGTGATCACAATAGAAGCCCCTTATAGAATAGGAGATAAATGGTGAACAAAACTCAAAACCACAATAATGGCCAGGCTTCCTGGAGACTGGCTGGTGGAACTCCCAAGACTATGGCCCTGTGAGCCCGGAACTGAACTCCCCCTGGTGGCACAGTAAGTAGCCAAACATGATAGATTTATAAAGTGAACACTAACACCAGAAATCTACTTAGAGCATTCAACTACACAGGATTACATGGACAGTTATTTGTCAAAGAATAAAACCCAGAAAGGAGATGGAAAAGAATGAGGAACAAATAGAAACCAAGAGGACAGAGAGATAGCAGGAGGAGTAGATTTTCAGAGCTGTTAACTGCATAAGAGAAAAGTGCCAATCTTTCTCCCTCAGAGCAGATGGTAGATTTGAGCTGCCTAACATTGGGTTGGCAAGGAACACCTTACCTACTAGGTCATCTGAGCTTCTTACTCAAATACTGAGACTCTAACATTCTCAGACTATCTTTCCTCTGCCCTTAATCAAATCCTTCCTTCCTTCCACTGCTTAAACTTCATGGCTCAGTATCATTGCACTGCATATACTGTCTTTGTCTTGTCTTTTCTTGTTTGACTATAGTTCAACTAAATCACAATCTTGTTTACTCACCCTCCAGTAATTTCATCTCATCCCATGACTTTGAGCACATCTATGTTAAATCATTAGTTCTTGCCCCACAGATCTTGGAAATGCTACTCTGTTATAGTCTTCCATTCTTTTTTCTTTTTGGGTCATTTCTATCTTCAAGGCCACAGATTCCTTCCTTGGCCTTGTCACTAGGTAAGACCAAATACGAACTGCACCTATGTCACTATTTATTTCCAGCAGTATGATTTGGCTCTTTCATATAGTTTCTATCCCTCAATAATTTGAATGTGTTCATTCATGTTGTCTACTTTTACCAGTAGACTCATATTAATCACTATGATTTTTATTTCATGCTTTGATGGTCCTAGAATTAAGAGTCATCTTGACTCTTATTTCTGTTTATTATATTGATCCTTGATAGTGGGTAGTTTTATTTTATGTTATGCGTCATAATTTCTGCCTGACTCTTGTCCATCATGTAGAAAACATTAGATATTGGGGTAATTAGTATTATATCTAAAAATGTGCACACGCCATCGGTGTGTGTGGATGAGAGATGTTGAGTCAGTAATTCAGCTGGGTTTGGGATTTTGCTGTTATGATTTATCTTTGTGCCCCACCAACTTCTGTTTCCACCAGTGTTAACTATCTGGTTAAGAAGGGGAGCGTTTACTGGACGGTTCTTGCTCTGCTCTCAGCTTTAGACCTTTTCTGTGTACCTGCCTCAAAGAGATGCTCTCCATAATAGACTACTGTTGCCTGACATGCTACACTAGTTGTAGGAGATAAGTTGTTTCTCTTAACCATTGGTCCTGGTTTAATCTCAGTCTTTTAAGTAAATGTGGGTGGTGTGATTTAAGGGGAAATTTGTAGAACAAATTGGTTTTCTAGTCAATCATTCATACTTGTTTGTTGTATTGACATTAATTACAATATTCAAATGGTAACCGTACTCTACCCATTTCCTCCCTGTAGTACTAGTTTCTATTAACCTTGCTCCTTTCAGCCTTCTCAACTCTATTCCTGGGCAAATGCTGCCCTTTTGATTTTGGAGAGTAGGCTGTTAACAGGGATTTTGTTCACCTCATAGGACAGGCCTAAGCTATTGTTGTTAAGGCTTGCTATGAGTCATCTCAACGGCACTTAACAATAACACAGGCCTATTTCTTGGATGAAGTTGAGCCATGGGGGGAAGTTTAGTTCTAGACTCAAAGGGTAGCTAAAGGTCACAGACTTGAGTGTTGGACCAACAAGCCTGACTATTTTCATAATTTTGAGTCTTGTTCTTAATAACCGTGAGTCTCAACAGCAGGCTTTCTCACTAATCCTATCTTCCCTCAGTATTATGTTAAATAAGGACATGAGTCCAGTACAGATCTCTGCTCTTCTCTCAGGTTTCGTGTGTTTGTTTTCTTTTTCGCTTCTCCAACCATAACGGAAAACAAGTTTTTTGTTTTCCCCTTCCCCCAGTGTATAGTCACAGTGATAAATGCCCATATGCCCAACAAGTAAAAGTTTGGGGACTATATATAACATAGGCCCGTGGTACCCTTTGAGAGTTCTTCCTGAAAGAAGACTAGCCTGCCCCACAACTGATAAAAAACAAGAAATGCCCAAGATCTACAAACTGGAATTTTGATGGTTTTTTTTTTTTAATTGTGACAGCTAACATCAGCCTTCTACTCATTAGCCCTGGTCAGCTAACCCTCCCCTTTGTCCTAAAATACCATGGTCAATAGTGCTTACACATCCTTGCAGGAGAAAGCATTCTGGCTACTACTCCAGTATTAGAGTCCAGTAACACAGTAACACCTATGTTGCCGCTAATGGTTAACTGCCACCACCTGGCCATTATTATGAGGGACTTTTACCATCTCCACCAACACTAGAAAACCAAGTTTTATGACAGAAATTTCCACTTTTTAAAACCTTTTTGTACGAACGGGTGGCAATGAGACTCTTAAAGTTGCCTGAGCAACCTCTTATTAAAGGCATTCTATATTGCCTAACTGACTAAACAAAAAGAACAGAATAGAGATAGTCACATGACCCTGAATATCACTTTTAAAAATGTTCTAAAATTTTCTAATGTTTTTTATTATTGTTGTTGTTATGTGCCATCGAGTTGCTTGCGACTCATAGTGACCCTATGTACAACAGCCCTAAACTCCGCTCTGTCCTGTGCCATTAGCACTGTCTCTGACACTCCTATCCCAATTGTCCCAGTCACTGAATCAATCCACCTCATAGAGGGCCTTCC
>NW_006400028.1:1718074-1754692 GCF_000299155.1 Elephantulus edwardii
GCAGGAGGGGAAGACCCTCTATGAGGTGGATTGATTCAGTGACTGGGGTACTCGGGATGGGTGTGTCAGAGGCAATGAGATTGGCACAGGATAGAGCATGGTTTAGGGCTGTTGTACACAGGGTTGCTATGAGTCGCAAACGACTCGACGGCACATAACAACAACAAACAACAATTTGTCTTTGTATATATAGTTGTGCACAAATCGCTAGGAGACAAAAACCCAAGAGTATCTTCCTTAAATATTCTTTTAAACATTCTGAATTTTGAACCCTGTAAACATATCAGATTTAACTAATGGCTCCTAAGTACATTATTATTGTGAAGAAATGTCCAAACATTACCACACTCAAGCAGCATACTAACTCACTCACTGCCACGGAGTCAGAACCTACTAATAGATGACTCTCCGCTGGGTTTCTGAGGCTGTAAAATAACACAGGAAAAGACTGTATCTTTCTCCTTCCAAACCAATAGTGGATTTGAACCACCAGAGGTGAAGTATGTAAGTTGGCAATACAACCAACTCCCTACAGACTACTCCACCAGACCTCCCTAATTATTGTTTTATATATTGAATAAGTTATCCAAAGCAAAAGAAACCAACCCCTAAAAAGGCTCTAAAGATATAATCAACAACAAAAAAAGCCAGTCACTGAGATAATCAATAGCAAGGGCAAATGTCTCCCGCTTTAAGAATTATAGTAAAGAGATCAAATATCTCAAAGGGTCGGGGCACTAACAGAAATCTAAAAATAAAAATTGGGTAGAAATTAAGGTTTGTAGGCTTATTTGTAAAGATGTTAAAAAAAGAAAGGGGGGAAAAAAGAAAAGAAAGGGCAATCAAGTAACTCAGACTTTATTTTTATTAGTTTACACTCGTTCTTTTCAACTTTCTTTCCAAGAAACAAATGAATTTTTAACACCTGCACTGAAGCTATTGTTTAAAGCCCTTAAGTCATAAAATTACCTCAAACTAGCTTTTTGTTTTCTTTTTAAAGTATCTCTCATTGCCATTTCGTTGGAACCAACTTCTAGATGACCTTTGAGGGTTTTCAAGGCTGTTGACATCACATAGGAGGAAATTGCCCATCTTTCCCCCTTGAAGTCACTGGAGTTTCCAGCCTGGAAAGGAACAGCCTTTGGGTTTGAGCACAATTCCCTACTCAGTAGCTAGCTGTTGTAGTTAGGTGCTGTCAGGTTGACTATGGAACACTAAAGGGACCAGAACTTTTAACCCATAATGAGATGGACTGGCGCAGTAATTGCAATAGTGGGGTCAAGTGTGTCAGAGATGATGAGGATGGTACAAGAAAGGGCAGAGTTCAAATTTGTTGTTCACAGAGTCATTAAGTCATATTTCACTTGATGAAATCTAACAGCAGCAACAGTCTGTCTTGACTGTGTAGGTAAAAGTCTTGGCTAGGTCTTGCATACACAACGATAATTTCTTTGAGCTTTCACAATTCCCTAAAACAAGCAATCTGGGAGATCACATTTTTTAAAAGCCATTAGTTTAGTGTCCAGCTACTTACTTTGCAAGTTTTCTTATTTTCTCGATTATGTAAGCAAGAAGCCGGCCTGCAGTTATTTCTCAGCTCCACACATTCCTACAGTCAGTGCCTGTGGAGTTGTGCTTCACTGTGTCCCCGTGTGATCCTGCTAAGCTTAGGCTTGTCGATTTAAATGTACAGCTGCTGCCTAGGCCTTATTTTAATTTTTTTTAAAATGCTTTTAATCTGTATCGTGCAAGTTTTATAACAGTTAATTTAAAACTTCAATCTAAACTTCAATTTAGAAGAAGAAGCTAAATGAAAAAATGAGCAAATAAAGGTCTGACAGGAAAAATATAGTCGGAAAATTAATGTAAATAAGTGGATGACTTATGAAAAAGGCATTTTTCAGCAGAGACTACCACCTACTGGTAATACGCTAGTACTGCATAGATATGTCAGAGACCAAATAACATTAACTACAAAAAATATTGATTCAACTTTATGACCAACAGCACCAATTCTACTCGAGAGACAATGATGTAATGCCACATTTTTATAAATTTATGCCCTTATGGGCGGGACCACATTATAACAGACTGCATTATTTTGTTAGCCACAAAACTTTCAGGATAAAAATGCATCTTAAGAATGTACTGTACAAACTCTCATTACACGAGACCAATTTGACAAAAGTTGCTTGCCAAATCTATGCTGAAATATCCTCAGAAGTTATTTCAAACTATTACTTGCCTAATGTTCTGCAAAAGCCAACACAACTACTCAATGCCTAACATCTGTAATAATGTTAAGGCAGTTCAACTGCATGCCTTCTCCCCACGACCAAAGCGAAGCCATAAAATTACCACGCTGTTTTATACGAAAGAAACACAAAAAAGAACATTTTTAAGGTATGAGTATCTGTCTAGAGGCAAAGTCAATCCCTGTCATTCTTAGCTGAGCCTTTCAAAAGTCTCTGTTCCACACTTTTCATCTTCACCCATCTGTTGCACTTTTTCCATCATTGTTCTGTATTTCTCATCTATCTCCTCCCTAAATTATAAGCTCCTGGAGGGGAATGTCTGTTGGCGCTCTCTTGGTCTGAAACCCAGAGAGTGCTCAGTGCGCTCGGGAGTTAACCAATGTCGCGGTGACTGTGGCCGCAGCCACACCACTTCGCTGTCTCCCGGCCAAGCCCCAAGAGAGTTCTTGCCTTCTACGGCCTAAGTGCGGCTCGTGAAATTAAACCCATCTCGCACGGGGGCTGCGCTTATCTGGGGGCGAAGGGGAGGAAATGGAACGACCGAAAAAAGACAAAGCTGAGACCGAAGGCTCGAGAAGCACGGCGCGAGCACCGGCTACCTACGAACCGGAAGCGCGCTCCCAGGCGAACAGCCGCCAGCCCCGGTCGCGCCAGTCCCTCCCCCTTCCGCCGCGGCCCTCCCCACCGCGGCCGCGGGAGCGCGACCCCCGCCCGGCGCGCACCCCGACTCTGCGCGCCGGCCGGCGCCGCGTCCCCGCTCCCTCTCCAGCGCCAGCCACCGAGAGTAAGTCGTACTCTGCCCCCAACTTACCTGTGCCTGCCGCCTCGCCGCTGTCTGGGGCGGGAACTTCCACTGCCCCGTCCCAGGGTGGTTCAGAGTTCACTAGCCCCCCTTCACACCTTCTCGCGCACCCGCGGACGTGCCTCTTTCGCCTAGGGTCTGGTAAGGCGGGGAGAATCAGTGTGACTTAACTGCCAACTGTCCTCTGCTACCGTTTCCTCGGCAGTCAGGGCTGCCACTGGCAGCATGATCCGGAGGGCGGGGGAGGGAAGAGGAGGGTAAAAGTGATTGTAAGAGAGCCTGGGGGCGTGAAGGGTAGGCGGGCCCTCCGTGCGGGCCGCCGTCCTACGTCAGCGCGCTGCTCACGTGACTGCCGCCATCTTATACGTCAGAATTGCTAATTAGAAAGCTCCAAGCTGTTACCTTGGCAGAAGATGGAGAGCAGTATAGCTCGGTTTTTCTTTCTTTCTTTCTTTCTTTTTAGTGTACAACTATTAATCTTGCTCTCCTCCTCCTCTTCCAGCACGTTTGCTCCCGGAGGACGTCATCAGCTTGCTCTCCGGAGGTTGCTCCATGTGGGGCAGTTACCATCGTTCGTGGCTCTGCTCTCAGTTCTGCTCTGGGTTGGGTGACCAAGGTCAAGACTTTTTGTCGTAGATCTAGCCGAGCTGTTCTTGCCTTTGGAAGCAACTTTGGAAGCATGAAGGCTTTAGCTCTACTTGTTAGATGCGATCAAGTCAACAACGATTCATAGCACCTCTTTGACAGATCAGAACCATGCCGCATCGTGCGCCAACCTCACACTTTCTGACACTGTCAGTATCTGGCTGAGAGTCTTCCTCTCTCCCGGCGTCCTTCCACCTTTCCAAACATAATGTCCCTTTTCAAAGAATAGCTTCTCCTAGCAACATGCCCAAAGTATGTGAGACGTAGCCAATTTGCCATCTTTGCCTCCAAGGAGCACTTTGGTTGCACCTTCTCTGAGACAGTTTGTTCTTTTGGCAATCCGTGGGATATTCAGCAGTCTTTTCCAACACCATAGCTCAAAGGCATCCATTCTTTTGTGATCCCTATTCATTGTTCAGCATTCAGTTCTCAGTCAAGTGATTGAAAAGACCATCAGTCTGTATCAGGTGTGCCTTAGCCCTAAAATGACATCGCAGCTCAGTAATTTGGAAAAGTTCCAAATTGACTTTCCCAGTGCAATACATATATCTTCTCTATTGACTGCTGATACCAACAGTGTTGGTTGTGAATCCAAACAAGATGAAGTTGTTGACAGTTTCAATCTTTTCTCCATCTATAATGATGTTGCCTCTTGGTCTAGAGGTGAGAATTTTTGGGTTTTTTTATGTTGAGATGTAATCCATATTGAAAGATGTAGTCTTTAATCTGCAGCAAGTGCTTCAAGGTCGACTCATTTACAACCAGTAAGGTTGAGGTATTTGCATGACTAAGGTTATTGATGAGTCTTCTTCCATTAGATTGCCAAGTTCTTTTTCATAGGATTCAGCTTCTCGAATAATTTGCTCAGCATACAGATTGAACAAGTATGGAGAAAGGATACAACCCTAATGCACATCCTTTTTAATTTAAAGACATACAATGTTCCCTTGCTCTGTTTCCACCACAACAGTCTTTTGGTCTAGATACAGGCTTCACATGAGCTCAGTTAAGTGTTCAGGGATTCCCATTCTTCTCAATGTTAAACATAATTTGTGTGAACCCCAGTCCAATGCCTTTGCATAGTCAATGAGAAACAAATATAAATTCTTCTAATATGATCTGTTTTCAGCCAGGATCCATCTAACATCAACAGTGGTATCCCTGTTGCCACAACCTCTTCTGTATCCAGCTTGAATTTCTAGCAGTTTTCTATGTACTGTTCTTTTAATGATCTTAAAATTGATCTTTCTTTTTTTTAACCTAAGTAAGTTTTATTAAAGAGTCTCCCAGGCAGGATTCCTTGATCTGCAGAGAGATAAACAGGCACAGGGAGAGACCTGGGAAATACTGCCATAAAATTGACCTTTAAACATACAGTTTTTAAAAAATTGTTCTTCAGCAATATTCTGTTTGCATCTGATATTAATGATAAAATTATTATATCATTATTATCATTATCCTTCTTTGGCCTAGTGGTGAGAAGCTGCAGTGCAGTCCCAAAGGCATATAGTTCAAACTCACCAGCTGCTCCTCCCATGTGATTTACTGCCTCTGAAAACATGCTGGGGGGGTGGGGGGTGTCAGCCATGAGTCAGTTCAAACTTGACGGCATACAACAACATTATCATTATATCGTTGTTGTTGTTGTTATTATCATTGGAGGGAAGCTTGTGGCCAACTGACTGGAAGTGAGTCGTCTTTGTACCCAGTGCCAAGACAAGTGACTGAACAATATAATTATTTCTTCACTTCATCACTAATCTATTAAAAAAAAAATCTTTGTTGTACCAGAGTAAGTTCTGTCTATATTACCTCTTCTCATTCTCCTATGACTCTTTCCTGTGCTTATTAGATCTGTAAAACACAACTCCAATATGGCTTGTTGGGTCATTGCTTTGCAGCAAAGTTACATGAGGTGCCATGTTTACGGGGCTAAAAGGGAGAAAAGGACAGTTTCTCTTAGGGTAAACAGATGTAGCAGGCTAGTCGTCCCCTACATGTTAACCTGCTATGTTACTTGATCCTGTGTTACAGATGAGACTGCTCCATAGTGACCTGTGTGTCTAGTACCAACTTAAATACACTTTTTATTTTACAGCATTCAAAATTAAAGACACTGTGCTAGACACTTGTCTAGTGGTAAGGTGCTGTGCAGTTCAAATCCACCAGCTGCTCTGGGAGTGAAGTCCTCTTCCATGTGATTTACTGCCTTTGAAAACCTGCTGGAGGCACACAACAACAATAGGAGAAGCTTTATGGCTTTATGAATTGAAGCAATTCTTATACACCAAACCCTGTGGATTCAGTAGTTTCTTGGTTTTGCCTCTGTCCTTTCTGGATCTGAGGTTGATTCGTACATCTGCCCCTGTACTCTTCCCCCTCATCCTTCAGCTATAACTGAGAACAGCAACCTAGGAATTCTCCTTTTCCTTATCCCTTTGTCTGCTTTTATGGAGCCATTTCCTCAAGTGTTCTCTCCACTACTTGTTACTTTCTCATGAATAACTTCTACCCTCAGGGCATGATTGGTTTTATCCCATCTAGAAAACAAATACTTCTCATTCTCTTCTTAATCCCTTTATTCAGAACTACATAATCTGGTCCATTGCAGCAAACCTCACCATTCTAACACCAACTGAATGAATAATAAAAATCAGCACAGGCTCGTTTCTGTAAGGCAGAAATGTAAGCCATCCCAAATGTCCAGCTTTTATAAACTGTTGTACCCCTCCATCATCTCTGACAACAAATGCTTCCCCTCCCCTCAAGATTCCCCCTCCTGGCTTGGTGGTTAGTAATTTGCTGCAGTATCTCACTGAATGCTTGAACAGTACTTACAGTTGTTTACTAGAGAAGCTACAGGGTACAACTGGGGATCCAGACACACTTAAAAGTAACAACTCAGACTGGTTCCTTCATCAAGACAGTTGCTTCTCACCCTCTAGCGCAAAGCGCTGCTGGAACCTTTCTGTGGGAATTCTCAGGCAAGTGTTGCAATTCTTAGTTCTTGAGGTTGTTGAGCCCCAAAGCAGCCTCCTTTAGCTGCCATCTCTTACTCCTTTCAGTGTTACGGCTTCTCTCGCATACACAAATCCTCACCCATTTTAAAGTGTAATTTTAATGAAAGCTTACAGAAAATTTGGACGTTTATTCATTCATTGTTGCACATGTTCCTCCCTTCCCCCACCCAGTTCACTTAAAAGAAATATCCCCCCCCCCCAGTCCACTTTGCTACACACCTCTTTTTCTGGGCAGTTGTCATGAAATAATACCTAATCATATATTTCTTTTAAATAGTTCTTTTCTTCATCTATTCCAATGCAGTGTTCATTATTTATCCCCCTCTTTTCTTAGTTTCTCCACCCCCACATCACTCCCATTTTCTAAAAGTGGTGTTAAAGAGTATTTGTCCTTTTGTGATTGAGATATTTCATTCAGCATAATCCTCCATGTCCTCCAGGGCCACCCATGTTTTGTAATATTTTATGAGTTCCTTGTTCAGTGCTGTGTAGTATTCCATTGTGTGAATACACCATCGTTTTTATGTCTGTTTGTTGATGGGCACTTGAGTTGCGTACATCTCTTCGCTATTGTGAATAATGCAGCAGTAAACATGAGTGTGCATATTTCTGTTTACGTGGAAGCCCTGGTTTGGTTGGGGTTTTTTTTTCATATACAAGGTTGTTTTTATTGAGGTTTATATAGCAATTATCGCTTATATTTCAGGAATCACTTCCTTCAACAGGCAGGCACCACATTCTAATCAACATCAATGATTTCATAGTTACTTACAGTAAAGCATCTCTACTTGGCAGTTAACATGAATATCAAGTATTTCAAGGAACTGGTAAACGAATAAACTAAAGGACAATTAGTCATCCTCTATTAAATAATAAAATAGTTGACAATAAGTTACATGCCATGTTTATTGTGTGTAGATACTGTTGCTAATGTGGTTTACTTATTTAGAAAAGTCAAGATAAGACACTGAAATATATTAGCTATTGTAGAAGATGCTTGGCTACTGACACTTCTCTCCAGCCTCGTGATGTTCTTTATGAATTCTTGGAAATTTTCATCATGACTGCCTTGACCTTGTTATATTCGTGAAGACCATATTCTCCCAGTTCTCATCCATTTCCAGACATCCTGAATCCCCCAAAGGGGCACTGGACAGCCTGCAGGGCAGCAGACACTGTCAAAGTCATATCAAGGTCCTTGGTAATGACTCTTGCCACTAAGCCATAGAAAGTGTGGTTTGGTCTCTTGCTCACTTCACCTAAAGATTTAAACGTCATAATTTGCTGGACTGGTCCAAATATTTCCTCCTTGGCAATGCGCATCTCATTGGTCACATTGGAGAAAACTGTGGGCTGGATAAAGTAGCCTTTATTCCCCCAGGGGCCTCCTCCACATTCCAGTTTGGCACCTTCTTTCTTCCCACTCTCAATGAGGTCAATTATTTTATCATATTATTCCTTGTCAATCTGAGGACCTTGGCTTACTCCTGGGGTCAGAGCATTGCTAAGAACATACTTCTTAGCCTGCTCAACACTCGACTGGACAAATTCTTCTTAAATTGATTCTTCCACAAAAAGCCTGGATGCAGCTACACAACACTGGCTTTGGTGGAAGAATAATCCCTGGTGTGCAAATTGAACTGTGTTGTCCAAATAAGCATCCGCAAACACAGTGCAGGGGCTTTTTCCACCCAGCTCCAGGGTCACCCTTTTCAGATTGCCCTTCCCAGAAGCTTCTTTAATTAATTTTTCAACCTCCGTTGAGGGTACCATGGACTGCTAGGAAAACAGATTCATCCTGGAAAGGGTCAAACCGGGCTGCTCCTTGGAGGCAAGGATTCTAAGGCTCCTTCTAACATACTTTGGGCATGTTGCAAGGAGAGACAGGTCCTTGGAGAGGGACATCATGCTTGGTATGGTGGAGGGACAGTGCAGAAGAGGAATGCCCTCTATGAGGTGGATTGATTCAGTGACTGGGGTAATGGGGATGGGTGTATCAGAGAGGGTGCTACTGGCAAAGGACAGAGCAGAGTTTAGGGCTGTTGTACATAGGGTCGCTATGAGTCACAAGCGACTCGACGACACATAACAACAACCACCACCACCACTATTGATCCTGTGAACGCCACTTTGTCGACATCCATGTGGGAAGAGATGGCTGCTCTTGCAGGGGTCTGTAACTGGGCACAATATTCACCACTCCTAGGGGAAACCCTGGCCTTTTTTATCACAGATGCCACATAAAGCTGAAAGAGGCAGCTGCTCTGCCAGTTTGACAGTCACAGTGGTGCCACAGTAAAGGGCAGGTCCTAACTTCCAACTAAGCATGACCAGTGGGAAATTCCAAGGAATGATCTGGCTACAGACACACCAACTGGCTCATGTCTTGTGTAACCAAAAAATCTCCATCCATAGGTATCGTCCAGCCATAGTGTAAAGTTTTGATGCTGAACTCTTAAGTCAGATATGCACCAGCAAATAACTTTTCCACAATTCATGGCCTCCATTGATGCCAAGAGGAGGCGATCCCTGTCAGTTAAATCAGCCAACTTGTATAGGAGCCGTCCCCTTTCTGAAGCATCCTTAGTTTGCCATGGAGAGCCAATCTGAAAAGCTTCTCTTGCAGGTTTCACTGCTTTATCATCTGCCTTGTCTCCTCCTTCCACCTCACAGATTTTCTCCTCAGTTGCTGGACTGAAAACGGGAATTTTTTTTGCCACTCACTGAGTTATTCCATTCATTGTTTATGAAGATCTTCGTGTGTTCAATCTTGAAGTTGGTGAGAGGGGTGGGCACGTTGTATATACTTGAGGAAGACATCCAGGCTGCAGTGCTGCAGCACAGGTGAGGGCGAAGCTCTGTTTTCTTGAAGGTATATTCCTAGTGGTGGAATTTATGGGTCAAGTGGTATTTCTATTTCCAACTTTTTGAGAAAGAGCCATAGTGGTTGCACCATTTTACGCTCCCACCAACAGTGAATAAGGGTTCCAGTTTCTATACAAAATCGCCAGCATTCACTCAACCCTTATTACCCTTTAAGCCTAGCTTTTTGCTAGACCAATCAGTCTCCTTGTCAAGGTTCCATGCATCTTACTTTCATGGTTTCAAAAGGGTACAGTATACCTTATTTACATTAATTAGCAAGCGATTTATTTTTCCTACTGAACAAAAAAACACCTCATTTGTGTAGTTCCAATCACAAAGACTGTGGATTAACACCTCACTTTGCTGTGGAGTACTGCTTGAGAGCTACAAAGACCATGACTGTTGTTGTGTACTGTGGAGTTGGAACCAATCCATAGCTGACCTTCCAGCACATATAAATTGAAGAAGAGATTGCCCATCTTTCTCCCATGGGGGAAGCTGGTGAATTGACAGTGCCTGAAGCAGTGGGCTCAAGTGTATCAGAGATGGTGGGGATGGCACAGGACAGGGCAGACTACAGACCTGTTGTTCATGGGGTTGCTATGAGTTACAGTCAACACCACAGAACAGCAATAACCCCATATACTGAAACTGCTAGTTGCCAAATATAGGGGCAGCCGTGGTACTAGAGACATCATGTTGTTGTTAAGTGCCGTCGAGTCGCAGGCGACTCATAGAGACCCTATGAAGGAGAGTCTTCGACGCTTGGGTGCCTTTCATCCTCTCTCCAGGTTCATAGGGTTTCCAGAGGCAAGCTATTACGGAAGTGGATGCCACTCCTCCTTCCAAGCTTGTTTTAATCAGGGAGCTCCACCCCACTCTCCGTCTGCATTGGGTAGCCAACCATTAACACATTTGACACATCAGTGTCACAGTGTTCAGCCTCACAGCAACCACAAGTGACCATGGTATGGCAACTTGTACACCAGGGCTATACGACCTAGAGGAATGTCTGAACAAAAACAATGAAAGACAGGCCCAAGAGCCATGGATTAAAAGTCACCCACCTTTGGCTTGGTAGTATCACTGTCCCCTGGGCCAGCTGATCTCTCTGTGTTGATATCATTGTTGTTAAGTGTGGTCGAGTCACAGGCAACTTATAGCGACCCTATGAAGGAGAGTCCTCGCTGCTTGGGTGCCTTTCATCCTCTCTCCAGGGTCATAGGGTTTCTGGAAGTGGATGCCACTCCTCCTTCCAAGCTTGTTTTAATCGGGGAGCTCCACCCCATTCAGACATCATAACCAATGTCATACGGATCTTGGCTGAAAGCAATACCAGAGGAATGTTTATCCATGTTTCTTTGACTATGCAAGCGCTGACAGAAGAATCGTTGCCTTTGAATTACAGTCCTGGAGAAGAGTATTGATCATTCCATAGATTGCCAAGAGAACAAACAGGCTTATTGTGGAAAGGGTGAAACTCAGTTGCTCCTTGGGAGGCAAGGATTTTGAAGATCCATCTCACATATTTTGAGCATGTTGCCAGAAGTGACCAGTCCTTGGAGAAGGACATCATGCTTAGAACAGTGAAAGGTGAGAGTGCAAGAGAGGAAGACCCTGGAGGAAATGAATTGACAGTTGGGGCAATGAGGTTAGGTGTCAGGGAGATTGGCTTAGGATTGGGCAGACTTCAGAGCTGCTGTTCACAGGGTCACTAGGAGTCATGGACGACTTAAGAGCACTTAAAAGCCTTTGTAGTGGACCACTGTAGCATTTTTAATGAAACTCTTGCTTCATCTAGTTTTTCTAGAACTTTCCTAACCATTCCTTCCCTTTCGTGGACCCATTCTTTAAATGTTGCTATTCATAGGCTTCTTTCTTGTTCTTCTCTTAGTCTAACTTCCTGGATTCTGACATCCACCTCCATTAGCTTCAGCTCCCACTTTAAAAAGGATCTCTCTCAAAGACACAGTTTTAGTTGGTCTTTCCTGAGACAGACCTAAATGTTCAACTCTGTTGGCCAACTGTACTTGCACATGCCATAGCACTTCAAGTAAACATGATCAAAATGAAGCACTGCATCTTTTTCCAAATCTCCTCTAAACCAGGGAGCTCTACACCAGGTGGTGCAGTCCACAGGGAACTGCACTTCTCACCCAAATGCTCAGCATCTCTGGTGGTTTGACTTCACCTGCTTAACCACAGGAAAGATACGCAATCTTGTCCCATGTTATTTATAGCCCCAAGATCCAGTGGAAGATCAGCTCTGAGTAGACTCTGACTTAATGGCAAAGAATGAGCAAGTGAGTTTGTTTCCTATCTTAGTCAATTTGCCCCACCCACATCAATTGAACTTCTCAAGTGAGGGTTATCTTTGATTTTTTCCTTTTCCTAAATATCCAGTTATTTGGATCTTACTGTTGCCAAAGTGCTCATGTAGGACCTCCCTTCTGTGTTTTTACTGTTGTCTTGGTTCAGGTGCACTTGCCCTATCCCTGCAGTTACTGGAATGGCCACCACGCCTCTTTTGCCTGTTTCTCCTATTTCCTATGAGATTACAAGAATAATCTACTTTTGTAAATCTGAGATCAGTACCTCTGCTTTCAATGCCCATGGGCTCTCCCTTGTTTTCTGGATAAAAATCCATAATTCTTAACATAGATTATCTCTTAGATACAAAGTTATCTTTTTACCTGTTTCCTCCAATAGTAGTAATACACTGTAGTTCCCTAAATACCCCACACAGCTCTGTTTATTCTTTTTTTTCTGCCTGTTTTATAGACTCAGCCCAGCATGTCATTCCCAACTACTTTCTCCCTCATTAGGAAGCTCTCTGGTGGCTAAAGGATAAGAACATGTACTGCAGTCCCAAAGTCAGGCAGTCAAATCCACCAGCTGTTTCACAACAGGATGGGCAAGCTCCATCAGCTGTTGAGTCAGTTCCTCACTATTCAATTTAGTGCCTATCTCCTGCTCCCTTATATTTCATGCAGAAGATAACAGACTACAGTTTTCAAAATAGACTGCATCTCAAAATCAAGACAAAGATTCTCACTGCGGGACCAATAAGCAACATCATGATATAGAAAAGATTGAAATTGTCAATGATTTTATTTTAGTGGATCCACAATCAAACCCTGGGTACCAGCAGTTGGGAGATCAGGAGACATTGCATTGGAAAATTTCAGTGTCAGGGACCTTTCTAACTTACCAATGAGTTTTAAGACTAAGGTGTTTCTGAGTCAAACCATGCATCTGAAGGATGACAGAAGAACTAATGCATTGGAGAAGAACAGTGAATATTCCATGGACTGTTAAAAGAACAAGTATGTCTTTGAAGACAGCCAGAGTGCTCCTTGAAGACAAGGATGGTGAAGTCTCATCTCTCATACACTGGGTATATTGCTAGGAGAGGCTTTTCCTTGGAAAGGGACTTCATGCTAGGAAACATGGAGGGTCCGTGAAAGAGAGGAAGATCTTAAGTAAGATGAATTGACATTGTTGCAATCCTGAAACATTACGGTTTGAATCCACCAGGTGCTCCGCTAGAGAAGGAGGGGCAAGCTCCTCCTCTGCCAGTCGGATCCAATTTGACAACATACAAGTAAAAAAAAGAAAAAAGATGAGTGCAGCAATGGGGTCAAGGTGTGTCAGATTGTTTGGATGGCACAGGGTTGCCATTGTCCTACTTGGTGGCATCTAACTCCTGCTCCGAGAGTCCACCTCAATGTTGTAATTGTTTTCCCGTACATTCTTGATGTGAGGGACTTGTTTATTCTCACTTCATCTTCTACTATCTTAACTCTCATTGCTGTCAAATTGGAACCAACTCAGAGCTGATCCTCCAGGTTTTTGGAGGCTGTAGATCACGCCATAGGAACTTGCTCATCTTTCTCCCTAACTTCTATCATAGTGCCCTGAATTTAGTGATTGGACGGGAAGGCAGGCAATCAATGTCTGTTAAATGGATTAAAGGGAGCTCTGGAGGTGTAGTCCTAAGGGAGTTGGGATGCCAGCCCCAAGGAGGTGCCTCTCTGGTGGTTCAAATCTATCAGCGGCTCCCTCCACAGGGGAAAGAGGAACCATCTCCTCCTTTGTGACTTGCACCTTTCCTTCTGCTGGAGGTTCTGCTGAGTCAGTTCCAACTCAACAGCAAGTTTTTCATTGAAATGGAAAAAATGTTCTCAGCAGCCAAAACAGTCTGGACTATAACTACAAGTTTCCATGTCTGCAAATATGTATGTATTCAGTCAAGTTTCTTGAAAGCAAGAAAAGACAAAGGAGCATCATTCAAGTTTTAGCTAAGTTCACTCAGTTACGTGTTAAAGAACAATTCAGAAAACAAAAAACCCGTCTCATTACCAGTGCACCAAAACTGACTCACAGCTGCCCCTCCAGGTAAGAAGCTGGGCTGTAATCCCAAAGGCATTCAGTTCGAATTCACCAGCTGCTCCACAGGTAAAGCATGGACAACCTCCTGTGGGACTTACCACCTCTGAAAATCCACTAGAGGGTCAGCTATGTGTTAGTTCTAATGACACAAAACACAACAGAAATTGTACAGGAGAAGATTGCCCATCTTTCTTCCTTTAAATAGCTGGTGGATTTGAACCACCCTAGAAGCCTTACCTTTGTTATTTACAGAGCAACTCCCTACAGACTACACTCTCCTGGCAAATGACTTCTTGTTTTCAAAGACCCTCCCCTGTTTTGGATGTGACCTCTGAGCTCATTTTCCTTATCCTCCTGCAGCTATTATATTCAGGTCGCATCACCAGAAGTTAAGCTTAACACAGATCATTTCCTAATCCCCTCTGAATGTGCGAAGGAGTAAACACTGTCAGGCATCAATATTTATTAACACAAGACAAAGGAAACACATTCAATGAGTTAATAGAACACTGTCCAGCCAGATGTTAAATTTAAAAATGTATACCTAATCTAATTTCAAATAAATTAAAAAAAAACCCTTTATACATAATTACACAGTACTATAGTTTGAATTTGACACTGGTTGATATTTTGACAGAAAGTAAACAAAACAGCATTTAGGACTAAAAAATTATTGTTGTATCTTTACCATCTTCTCCTCTGAACAAGTAACATGGCCCACCTATGTATACCTAAACCAGAAATGTACGAATAATAAAGACAAGGCCTATCATGTATTTGGAGCACTGCAGCTTTCTGCTCCAAATAATCTTGCTTTTACATCAAAGCACAACAGAAACACTTAGGCATAGATCATGTTGGAGTTTGAGGGTGAGGTGGAAACTCCTCATTGCTTTAGTCCAAAAGATTGCTGGATATTTAAGGAAAGTAATTTATTTGGCCAAGATATTAAGCACCATGCCTGGGGCAGAGATCTTAGGCTTAGTCTAAGGCCTCAGGCCCTTTGTTGATTCAACAAAAGCATTAAGCACACTTTACCCAGGGATTAATTAATGTAAGACGACACACTCATATGACCACTAGACAAGTAGAGCCAAACATACTGCAGCTGTGTACATTCTGACTCACAGCAACCCCGTAAGACAGAGTAGACATGGTCCCTAAGTAGCCTGAGGCAAAACAACTTCGTAAGGAAAGAACCTGGTACAGGGAGAACTGGACCCTTTATTGAGGCAGGAAGTCAATAAACCCAGCTGTGAATTGGCTAATGCTTATCAGCATTCTGATCTCAAAGACAGAGAAGATGGAATTGGTGCAGCTGTAAGAATCCCAGAGCCTCGAATACTCCTGAGGCAGTGACCTATCTCAGTTACTTTTGCTGAGAAACAGAGGTTTATAAACTTACAGATGAAGAGATTTCTCTTAATTCAAAAAGTGTTTCTAGTAATTTGTTTCACAGGCACAAGAAATCAGGCAAATTGTATGCCTGAAAATGGACACAGCTGTTTTATTAAGAATGGTCTTTGGAGCAGCCCAAACAGTTTTGTCACAAAGGTTCTACACAACATGGAGAGAACAAGCATTGTGTCAAGGGATAGTTTTCATACAGGATCAGCTCTCATCCAGGGCAGACTAAGCTTACATCTGCAGATAGCCACAGAGAGAGAGCATCCTGGTGAGGGAGTGGCCTCACCTTCCTCTGTAAATGGATCCTTTACCAGAGTTGCCAGTAAAGTTCCCCAAGGGCAGATTGCTGCTTCCTTTCCTCCACTACTTCTGGCTTGGGAATTATAAAGGAACAAATAAAGCAGTTGTAAGCCAGAAAGCAAAGAAAAATTAGAGGGCCCAATACCAACTAATTGGCCCTCAAATAACTGGGAGTGGACCATACTGCAGTTAATGACGTTATCTGAAGCAATCCATGTAGACATGCACAATCCATACAGGAGCCACTAGCCACATGTGGCTACTGAAGACTTGACTTGTGGCCAGTCCAGATTGAGATGTGCTATTAAGTGTGAAATAAACACTGAATTTCAAAGCTATAATGTGGGGGGACAAGAATGTAAAGTATCTTGATTCATGTATATGTATTTCATGTTGAATGACAGCATTCTCGCTTTTAACATCAATGTCACCTTGTTTCTTTTTAAAACAGGATTACTAGAACATTTCAAATTATAGATGTGGCTCAGTCTCTTTATGAGACAATGCTTGAGATACTGACATTCTAACTTGTGTTAGAATCAACAATGCTCTGTCTATGCTTTTCTTAGAATTCAGGATTATGGAAATAGAATGATCCAACTAATCCCCAGGGTCCCCTGTGCTATCTAGGAAATCACTAAAAATTATTCTAATACAATCACTTTCCAAATAGGCAGGCTCTTTTCTCTGCAAACCAAAGCATTGCTGGTCACTGGGATTTCTTGCTTACCCTAATGTAAGCTCTTTCCCTGTGTATCCAAAACCCTCTCCTATCATGTGTAAATTAATTTTATCCAAAACGTTGAAAAAAGAGATCTGGAACTGGAAAATGTCTTGAGTCTACCTACCCTTTGTCAATGAGTTGAGAGTAAAAGAGGATTATGAAAAAAGAGGCATAAAGTGGCTCGGGGTCAGGAGGAATCTGTGTTAGGACGGCCCCTCCCTGAGAGTGCTGCCCTGGGAAAGATCTGGTCTTTGCATTATAAACCTTATTTTCAGGGTAATTACAAGTCTTAAAAATTGTTTAAAAACATATTTAGTTTACATGAGTTACAGTGGGGTAAATAATACGTATTATTAAAATAGTCTAAATAAATATTTACATAGTAGACCAGAATAGGTCAGAAAGACTCATCTGATATACCAAGTTAACTCTGCTCACTTTGAGGTTTGGTTTATTTTTTTTTTTTTAATTTTTAAAAATATTTCTGTAAGAAAAAAATAATAAAATTCAACTATATTCAAATACATGACGTATCAGACCAAAGAAAGGAAACTGAGCTGGAAGCCAAACTCAAGTCCCATGCTCAGTTGGC
Organism: Elephantulus edwardii; assembly: GCF_000299155.1. Lineage (NCBI taxonomy): Eukaryota > Metazoa > Chordata > Mammalia > Macroscelidea > Macroscelididae > Elephantulus > Elephantulus edwardii. The sequence goes on from NW_006400028.1 coordinate 1,735,077, forward strand.
TTGGCCTGGGCACCACAGTCATTTCAGAAGAGTTTCCTGCATACATCAGACTTCCCCTATTTCAGCTTGAGGCCGGCAATTTTAGCAACCCAAATGGGTCTGTTTTGAATTCTGAAGTTACGTGGTCTTACAGCTTCATGTGACTACTGGTCCCATTCCCTCCCCAGAGATCATCCTTTCTTTTCTTTTTTTATAAACCCCTGTTCTCACGACCTGGAGAACAGAAGATAACCTTAGTTTTCAAGAAAGGGAAGATGTATATGTAGAAACTGTAGACAGCATTTACAATGGCGGGACAAAGGGGAAATTCTAAACTTTTAAGATGTCATTCTAAGTGTGAAAGACAGTTTCAAAACTGGGGGCCACAGTGAGTTATTGTGGTTCCTTAGAATAGGGGGAACTCTAATGAATCTTAGCATCTTCTTAATGTTTTTGATTTTTAAACTGTGATTTTTCAGCTCATAGAAATAGGCTGAACCCTTAATGCTTAAGTTGATTCTGCGGGTGCAAGCTATAAAAAACAAACATAGGCAGCTTTAGTTTATAAAATACACAAGCCAACCAAGACATAGTACAATGGGCAGCAAAAATCTGCTAACAACTTGCACTTTTTAGTTATCTAATCACACTACAAATAGACAATCTTGGAATTCTAAGTAGAATGTTTCTACTTTGGTTGTTTTCATTACATAAGCCAATTCTTCAGCTGAATTACGTGTATTCTTATTTACATTGATAAAACACAGGTCAAAATGTTTTAAGCCAAGAAGCATGTATATAAAGAAGTAACTCTTGGACCCAGAGGGTTATCCAATTTGCTCATGGGTCAACTGACAGTAAACCAAGTAGTTCTGGGTTAACAAAGCCTGCAGAATGTCTAGCTACAGTAAAATGGCAAAATACAGTACAGAGTAGGGGAGCTTTGTAAGTCAGGCTACCCATTCATGTGAATTCAATAAACTTCCTTACAAAATTCTAAAACAGCATTAGATAAAAATACAAGTATGTACAATAGATGGAAAAAAATGCAACATGCATGTAATTGCTTTAGTCACGTGCCTCTCACACTATGTCTACCAGCTCAGGTCTAAGAAGCTGTTAACATTTTTCTCACTTGCCACCAGAGAATTTCCCTTTCCTGTGTCTGGGTGATTGCAGAATCCCACAGGATGAGATGAAGGATGTAATGTAGCCACCTCAGCTTATTTCACATCATTTAAAACTTGCTCCGAGTCTTGGCTCTTCAGTCCTTGTGGTTCTTCAGAACTGGCCTTCTGCAGTCCCCACAAGGCCGGTTACATATTATACGCCACATAGATGGGGTCTAATTGGTCAGCAAGGAAGCTGTCACGGAGGTGCATCCTCTGCTTCTCTCCTCTGGAGTTGATTGGGATAACACCTGGGTCCACCACAACCACGACGCCGACAATGAGGTAATGTTCTTCCAGAACCACATTTGTCACCAAGGGAACCAGGTCCAGGGCTTCCTGTTCAGAGCCACATAGTTCCACAACCACCACAAGCAAGTTGGTCCACGTGAACACAGCACTGCAATTTCAATGACAAATTAAGTTAGTATGTTGTTGCACTGAGCAATCATATAATATCTGATCCTCAAGATTCCATTTCTCTGAAAGTGCTTTCTCTTTGGGTGAACATATGTCAGTATTTATCCAGGAGTAAATTTGCAGAGTCATGGGACATTTGGAGAGGGGCATGGTACTTGAAAAGATGGAGGGTCAGCAAAGGAGAGGAAGACCCACCACTAAGTGGACTGACACAGTCACTGCCACAATGGGTTCTAGTGTGTCAGGAAGTGTGAGGTTGGTACAGGGTCTAGAGCTGTCATTCATAGGATCACTATGGGTTATACTCAACTTGATGGCACCTAACAACAACATGAGTATATTCAGTTTTAGTAAGTACTACCTATCAATTTTGGAAAAATGTTTAGTAGCCATTTATACCACAAATATTAGTGTTTAGAAAAGTTCTAATCTCTGTATGTACTTAACAAAGTTTTAGTGGTGTGTATGCACTTTTTCATTTTAACTATTTCAAAGAAGTTTTATATATATATATATTTATAAATACTTATATGTATATATGTATTTGCTGTGCTGAGGTAATCTGGTTTTGTTGTGACAGTGAACCTTGTCCCATTGTTGTTGATTGCTGTCGAGTTGGGCCTGACTCTTAGCGACTCTATGAACAAAAGACCTAATGCCTTTCCATAACTATCGTCATTTCTCCAAGTTCATAGAGTTTTTAGAGGCACGTGGTTTAGGAAGTGGATGCCACACCTGCTTCCAAACCTGTTTTACAACTGGGAGCACCACCAAACACTGTCCACATTGGGAAACCATTCTGGTATTTGATACCCCAATAGCCCAATGTTCAGCATCACAGCAACACATCAGGGTCTCAAATGTCATAATGGAACAACTGTGTCATAGGTGAGCCAAACACCATAATGGCTACCCATCTTGGGCAGTGTTTGGTGGAGCTCCCGGATTGATTCAGGTTTGGAAGCAGGAGTGGCATCCACTTCCTAAATGATATGCCTCGGGAAACTCTATGAACTTGGAGAAATGAGGATAGTTATAAAAATGCTTTAAGCCGTTTGTTCATAGGGTCGCTGTGAGTTGTGCTCGACTCAGTGGCAGTCAACAACAACGTTGTTACACTGAGCAATCATATAATATCTGTGATCCTCAAGAGTGTTTTCTCCCTCAGTCCTAAAGCAGGCCTGTAGGCATGTCTGTATTAGATGGTCCAATCTCTGTGGTGACACAGATATTAAAAAAAAATCACCTGGGAATGTGGAAGTGGAATTGAAAGCTATTAACTGACTAGTGGAATGAACCTGACAATTCCAGGGGTAGCTAGGTATGCAGAGATGTGCTCTTTGGGTGGGGAGGAATGAAGTGGCTACTCAGAACAATGACTAAGGATGAAAAAAGAATTGATGCTTTTGAGCTGTGGTTTTCGAGAAGAGTACTGAATATCCCATGGACTGCCAAAAGAACAAACAAGCATGTCTTGGAAAAAGTGTAGACAGAGTGCTCCTGGGAGGCAAAAATGATGAAGCTCTGTCTCACATACTTTGGGCATGTTGCTAGGAAAGGTGACTCATTGGAAAAGGACATCATGCTAGGAGAGGTGGAGGGTCAGCCCAAGAGAGGAAGACCTTCAATAAGATGGATTGATAAAGTGACTGTAGCAATGGTCTTGAGTGTGTCAGAGATTGTGAGGATGGCACAAGATAGGACAGGAATCAGATCTACTGTTCACAGGATTGTTATGAGTCATCCTTGAGTTGACAGCACCTAACAACAAAAGGATAGCTCAGAAGAAAGGCCTGGTGATCCACTGCAAAAATCCAGCCACTGAATGTGCTATGGAAGGAACACAGTTCAACTGTACATGCGTAGAGCATCAAGAGCTGAAAGTGATTAGACAGTTCCTGAGTTTGCGTCGTCTGGCTCCTGGGTAGAGGCTCTGCCAGCCACACCAGACTGCACACCCAAGACAAGAATCAGTCTATTTATTTCCTACTTTCTTTGGAATTCTTCATCTGTAGGTGGCTATTTGGTACAGATGACTAAGTAATTAAATCAGTATTAATATTACAGAGCTGAAGTGGGAAACAGATTCAGTGCTGGGGAAGTTACCATTCAGCAATGCTCCTATGGATCCGAGACACTGAGGTCTCAATGTCGATTGGGTGGTACCTTAGTCCTCTCAGCTCCAGCGTTTCGTCCAGCGCTCCCACTACATATAACGCATCATGCCGCTCTAACAGAGAGAAAAAGAGACATTTATCATTATATACCGAGAGCAGTTTATGTTGGAGTTACTACCAGAAACTTCTGACTTTTATTATTCACCAAATATGGAACTCTGGACAAATTTAAATTACATTTAGAGGGATACTAATAAATGGCTATGAGGCTTACATAAGAGAATTAATGTAAGATTAGCTACTTGGGCGTCTTATACATTGTAAGTACTTAAAAAAACTATGGGGTTTGACCCTCAAGGAGACTGACGCAGTGACTGCAGCAATGGCTCCTAGTGTGTTAGAGATGATGTAGACGGCACAAAGTAGGACAGAATGTAGATTTGTTGCTCACAGTGCTGCTATGAGTTACACTTGACTCAATGGCACCTAATAACAGAACAGGACGTGACTGATGAAACACTGAAAACCCAAGATTCCTGTTCTGCAGAAACTGGCACTCTGGGGGAGAGACAGACAGCGTGACAAGCATATATTCCTCTGCACAGTCCCAGACCAGCAATAGGACTGCGTGTGAGGTGTTAGGGAGCAGAGACCTTGCATGGAGCCCAGATCATGGGTTGCTGGAGGACGCCTAGAAGACCTGAAGCCTGGGATGAGCTTTTAAGGATAAAGAGGAATTAACCAGATGATGGTGGAGAGGAGCAGGAGGAGGGCGAGAGCTTGGGAGGTGGAAGAAGAGGTGAGCATGTGTCTTGGTACCTAGACATCCTCAGAAATCCAGTTTTAATAAGGAGGATTAAAGACTGGAGAGACTAGTCCTAGTTATTAAGAGATTGGTCATTTGGCAAGGATATAGAAGAAATCACATCCTTTTTTTAAAAAAAGACACTGTATCCAGAGGGCTACATGGCACTTTTAAGGTACTGTATTTCAGAGAAAGATAATTTTGCTAGTATACTGAATGCTTTATTTTCTCCAAAAAAACTTCTAAAAAACATTGATAAAACAAAGTGGTAGAAGCTACTGGGGAAAGAGGCTAAGGTGGTCCTATACAAGCTGCTCATAGGCAGCATCACCTAAAGGCCACAAACAACAATCTCATGGAGGCTGATTACGTGCCAGGCACTGCGATAGGCATCCAAATGCATCACTGTGTTTCTTTGTACATCGTTTCTCCAGAGCAGAAGCCACTGACACTTGCATTTTCCATGCTGGAAACAGAGCGTTCAGGTGATTGCACAAGGTCACACAGCTAATGGAAAGGGTGGGCTTCAAATTCAGTGTCTGACTAGGGCTGCAGCCTCTTTTCCACTGTGTTAGCCTGCCTCCCATGAAATATGGAAAAACCAAGGGCACAGTCAGAATGAAGCCAGTGAGAAATGATGTGTTCCGATCAAGGACTAAAAGTCTAGTTTGTTCTTTGAGTTCTTGAAGTACACAGAGATGGTCAGAGGTGGGTGTTTCAAGTGTCAGATTATTTTTCCCCCTTTAATTTTGTTGTTATTTACCGTTGAGTCGGAAACAACTCATAGCTGACCCTCCAGCGGGTTTTCAGAGACCATTAATCGCACAGGAGGAGACTGCCCAGCCTTCTTCTGTGAAGCAGCTGGTGGCCTTGAATTGTGTGTTTTCAGGACTGCAGCACAGCTTCTTGCCACTAGGCTACCAGAGCTGGGTATTTTTAAATGGCTCTGAATGTTAGTCAGAGAGGCAGGCTAAAGGTGAGGCCATGGCAGTCAAAGCCTTGCCAAAAAGGAGTTCTACATTTAGCATGGAACACCAATGGGCAGAGCACCTCAGCAGGAAGGCTGTGTGAAAAGACTCCCGTACTCAGGTCAGGCATGCAGGGGTAGATGATCTAAACTAAGCGGTCCAGGAGTCTGGTCAGGGTCTGGAGTCTGGCTCTCTGCATGTCTTCTGCTCACCATCAGGTACTCTGCGCACCTGGTTTATTCAGTTAGGGATGACGATGATGAAGCAGCCCAGAGAGCGTACTTCCCAGGTACTCCTCACGGGCCAGAGAACTTATCTTCAAGACATTCCTCACTGGACAAAATGTTATTTCAAACCAATATAAATTTGTGTAGGGTTTTAAGGATCATAGGAGGAAATCATTAAATATGCACACTTCACAAACCAAAGGCAGGATGAAGGGGGCAGCCAGTGCTTCTGGTTGCAATGCAAAGAAAACTTCAGGAAAAGCCGCCGCAGTACCTCCTGTGGCCGCTGTGAGCTCTGTCCGCCGGACAAAGCCCAGGTATCCGGTCCGAGCCCACAGGGTCTGAGCAGCGTCCCCGAAGCTGAGGCGAGTGTTGAAATGATCAGCTTGAAGAGTTTCACTATCATAGATGGTGTAATAGCCACTGGCTGTGTGGGGGCTGTTCACCCAAATCTACAATAAAAAAGGGTACTGGTTCACCAAGTATTCAGAATATGTCAATTCAATTCTCTTGAGACAGATTATCTTCATTCTTTAATCTCCTTGTTGTATTGATGGCCCATGACCACACCACCAGCACACAAGGGAAGTAGTAAAGGCAGCTAGGGTACAGCATGCCTCTTGTATGTGCGGAACAGAGTTGGTGCATTGCTGCTGATTTTCCTAAGATTCACACTACTGTCACTCTCATTTGACAGAAGGAAGCAAAGTGAGTGAAGTTCTTGGCTAGGATGCAGGCACAAGGAGACCCAAGCTCGCCCCATGTGGCTGCAGGCACCACTCAGAACCACCACGGTGCTACCTGACTTCCCTGATTAATTTCCATCCTTATTCAGACTCTCATCAGTGCACTGAATAAAGCCCTTGGAAAATAACAGAACTTACTTGAACAATGTGAACACAGTAATAGTTAACAGTGATAACAACAGGCAAGATTTATTGTGTAATCATGGTTACAAGTGCTGTTGCATGTGTGACAGGTAGAGGCACTGATTCAATTAACTGTCACAGCATTTCATGGATGAAGAAACTTGAGAACCATAGAGGTTCAGTAACTTGCATAATACTAAGAAGCTAGTTACAGAGAGAGGGCCCAGGCTAACTCCTGAATCTATAATGGACTTCCTGTTAAACTACAGGATGAAGCAAAAATGTCAAGGATTGGGAAAGCAATGTATACTGAAATATGTTTATACTAATACAAACATGAAATAAAATAATCACAATGGGAGGAAAATTCAACTATCATCTCACTGATTTCTAAAATAAGAACTCTACAATGTTTTTCTGTTCACTTCTTAGAGTAAAAATGAAAATTATACAGACCTCTCCCAGGTGAGAGTCTCCAACAGGTCCTTTAGTCTCTGGATTAACAATAACCACTTTCACTCCTGGTAAAATCTAAAAAAACAAAGAGTAAACACAAAGATTGGGATCAACTGCTCTTGGGATTTATCTTTTTTTCTTGTGTACCATCAAATCAAATCCTACTGGCACAGAGGGAGATTGCCCCTCCTTCTCTAGCAAAGAACCTGGCAGATTCGAACCATGCACCTTTGTGATGCAGCACAGTTTCTTGCCACTGGGCCACCAGAGCTCCCAGGGTTCAACTGTTTTTAATGGCCTCAAGGAAATGCACAGCTACCTCGAGATGAGAGAGTGGCTCAAAGGGCAAGAGCTGAGTGCAGGGGCCATTGCAGCAGCCACCCCAAGGAGCTGCGGCTTTCACAGCTCAGTTCAGTGGAGACTACAGTGGAGGTTTACTCTCAAAAATTAAATAGTGAATCAGTGATCATCTCTTAACAACAGGAAAACAGTTGAGTGAGACAGTAAGAGCAAGGATTTTACTGGCCTGCTTAGCTATATACAAGCATATCTCGCAGACACTGCAGGTTCTGTTATGGACCACTGTAGTAAAGTGAACATCACAGTAAGATATAATAGTTTCCTAGTGCATGTAAAATTTATGTTTGCACTAGTCTATAAAGTGTGCATCAGTAGTATAAAACAATTTGAAATAGTGGAAGAATTGTCAAAATATAACAGAGATATAAAGTTAGCAGACTCTGGATTGTGGCAGAGTTGCTATTAACCTACAATTTGTAAAAAAATGCAACATCTGCGAAGTGCGATAAAATGAACCAAAGTAAAAGGAAGTATGTCTGTAATGCCCCCTTTTCATAATCTACTTCATTCACTGTGGCAATAGCCAAAAAAAAAAAAAAATCCAAACCATTTAAAATAGAAAATGCATCTAGAAGGGAGAACCTCAAGAGGCCTCATTCCAGCAGATAGCTGAGAGACAGATCCAGGTCTCTGAGAGGACACCAGGTGCCTGGAGTCTTCCTCAGGAGGGAAATGGAAAACGGCCCTGGGCCTGACAAAACAAAGGCCTCCTAAACCTCCGTCTTATCTACACTGAGGTCACACATCAGCGCTGAACCAGGACTGCCTGAAGAGAACAGTCTCTCCTCTAGTCTGGGCCAGGCACTGCACCACACTGTGTATTTTCCGAAAAAGCCCCCAACTAAGTACCAAGGCAAACAGTTTGTCATTGGGTCAGCCCTGAATGATGGTGACCCTGTGCACTGCACAAATGAAACGCTGTGGGGCCCATCGGTTGAGAATGGGAACTTTGCTATCTATGAGCTGGTTGTGGGGAGTGGATAACCAGGTCTTTCTTACTAGTAGTCTGGAAGCTCTGATGAAACATGTTGGGCATCACAGCAATACCCAAGCTCCCACTGCTAATCTGATGGGGGCTGTGCATGAGGTACACAGGCTGAGACCGGGGACAGAAGGCGTGAATTCTACCAAGGAGTCATAGCTGACTCCATATGGTAAGTTTATAAGATAATAATAAAATCAAACCAACTCCACTTTAAAGGGTTCAAATGGGAAAGTGAACTACCCAAGGGGTTAATATGCCATTGAGGAGATTAGCTAGAAATCTTTCCATATTCTTAATGTTCTCTTTGCTGTTCAGAATCACTAGAAGGGCTTCTGAGACATCACTCATATCAGGAGCTGCTTGTCTTACTAGCCTGCGTTGCGATCACCCTTAGTAAACTGTTTATGCCAAATCTCTTTCATATTTTTAAGGCTCAGTCTTATCTTAGAAATCTTGCTCTCATAGGCACTTCCTCTCTCAAATCTCTTTAATCTCTTCCCTTTTAGGATTTCTCTTTCAACTTTAAATACATGTCTGTCTTCTCTGACCATTCTTCCCCTAATCCAATTTGAATCTGTCACTCCCATTTTGCTCTTTATAACTTGGGTGGTGCCAAAGATTTGCTCTTGACTACCACTCTATTTTGGTGGTTCAAATTCATGGCAGAAGGAGGCCTGGCAATCTGGTTCTGTAAAGATTATAGTCAGGGAAATCCTATGGAGGATTCTAATCTGTGACAAATGTTGTTGCTATGGTTGTTATGTACTGTGGACCCACAACTCATAGCTGACCCTCTGGGGGGTCAGAGACAGTAAATCACATGGGAGAAGTGTGCCCATCTTTCTCCTGTGGAGTGTCTGGTTGACTCGAACCATGTGCCTTTGTGTTGGCAGCACAATTCCTTACCCCTAAGCCACAAGAGGTTCCTAACATGCGCTCACCATAAATTGGAATGAGGACTCAATGGTTTCTATGTTGTTTAAAGTGATTATAAATGTGGAATTAGCCCTTTCAAAAATGTGTTTCACATTTACCTTGAATACAATATTATAATCTGTTGATTTGTCAGTAAGAATAATATGTAAGCAGATTAAAATAAAATCTATTTAAATAGAGAATGTCTGAAGTTAGTAATTTTCTTGTATGTATATCCATATAGATTTGGAAGTACTAGTTACTAAGTTGGAATTGTTGAGTTATCACCACTTATCAATGAAGTCTTGCTTCCACAACTGATACATGCGAAGAACCCGTTAGATTCATGGCTTCAGGCCACTTTCAACTGAGCTAAAAGAATAAATTACCTTTCCAGACTCTGAAAGAAGTAAACTCTGGGGGGCGCCCCGCTCCACAAGACGAACCCTGCAGAACAAATCCTTATCACACACAAGTCTTATAAATAAATTCACATTTACAACTGAAAAAATGACAATGGATTCACCACAGCTTCTACAGCTGTTGCTTTTCCACAGACTCTCTTGTGCTTCTTATCCTCCTAGGGCCAGTTTCCTTGATCTCTGCACTGCTGACCTTCTGGGCCAGATCTCTGCTGTGGAGACTGGGGGATATTTAGCAGCACTCCTGGCCTCTATGCACTAAATGCCAGCAGCACTCAAAACTACACTGTGGCAACCAAGTATGTCCCTGGATGTTGTCAAATGTCCCTGAAGGGTAAAATGGGTCCTACGGAAAATGCCTACATTGGAGAGATGCTCCATGCTTTGTGCTGTGTCTTTGGATGTGTGGACACATCCAACATCACAGGGCACAGGCTGAGAGGCTCAGAGGCCTCAGGCCAGGGGCTCACCGTATGACACTGCTACTCTGTCCTAAACTGAAAGGAAGGGAGTTCAGATAAAATGGAGCTTCCAGAACACTGGCCTCATTTATCATTTTATTTGGCTTCATTTATCTAATCAGTGTATGTTTTTATTTTAACTTCAGAGAGGAAAATATCTCTTTTAGCTTAGTTTATATCTAATGTCACAAAATACTTTACACAGGCAGGACTAAACATTTTAGTATTATAATGCAGCACCTGCAACTAAGAATATGAAGGATTTCTCTAATGACTGTAAATCTTTTTCACGTATTAGTAACAACGACCTAATGCCTCTCCTGTTATCACTCCCTTTCTGGAAAATATAAACATTAAGGAATGATGGGAAATGTTGGCTTTCCTGATATTCAGAATTTTTGATGTTTAGGACATCTAACGAAGAAAGAACACTGTAAGTGAATCGTACCTGTCATGTCTTAATGATTTGAGATCAACATACACAGTAGTTGGATCAGGCCCTGAGGTTCCCTAAAGGGAAAAAAAAAATCAATGCATTATTTATTTAAAATGTAAATGAACTGTATTTTCATATTTCACAATTTTAAATCAACCTAAGATAAAACCTGTGAGGGCTCAAACTTCTTTAAGGCAGGAACCTGTCAGAGAAACAAAATTTAAATCTCATCAGAAGAAGTGATTGAAAAGTATTAAGAACTGTATCCTGTCAAAAGCAGAAAACTCAGGAGATCTGGAAAGACAAGGCAGTCCTGTTGTGTTCTGTATCTCACTGATTTAATTGTAAATAACGGAGAGCCACATACTTTAAAAAAGCATCCTCTCGGGGGATGTGGGGGGGGCGGGGGGATTGTGTACCAATGCGGGAGTTTTTCTTTTGAAGGAGAGGAGCAAACGGGGGGTGGTGGGGGTGTGCGGGGAGAAGGGTGCAACAATGAATGAATGGAATTCCAAAATCTCTGTAGATGTTCATTGACATGAAAAATAAATAAATAAATAAATAAATTTTTTTTAAAAAAGCATTCTCTCTTGTACCATGTGAGACAGGGTTGCAGTCAACAGGCACCAAGACACTCACAGGTTGGCTGTAGCCTCGTGTTTCTCTCCCCATCACCCACGGGAGAGGAGGCCTCCTATTCTCCCACTTGTCATAGAGGCTGCCTTTAAAAAACAGGAGGTTTCCCATCCTTGGACTCAAAGTAGAAATAAGGCAGGCAACAATTTTATCACAGAGATTTTCGAAACCAGCAACCCAAGCTGAGAGCAAGAAGCCCACTGTGGAAAAATAGTGCTTGACAAGACTTGCTCGATACAGGGCTGCCACAAATCTTTAATTTGTAAAAAAGAAAATATGGCTGCAAGGTGCAATAGAAGCAAAGTGCCATAAAGTGAGGTATGCTTATACTGTCACCTCAGACAACAGAGATAAGAGAGCATTCCATGGCAAGAGCGCCCTGGTCCTGCTCTGAAGTCACTGATGGCCTGATAGCGTCGACCATGACCATCAGCTTCTTCATCCTCCCCTCCTTCATGCCTGCAAGACCGACCTTATTAGCCTCTGAGACACATAAATCCGACTTAATTCTAAACCTCTCTCTGTGATTTACCCAGATGGTAAAAATACTTCCTGGATGGAAAAGAGAATACAGGTTTGCTGTGTTTCCTTTGTTAAAAAAGGCATCAAAATTCAAAGACAGAGAAGGTGGACAAAAATAAAATTCAAATAGTACTCAGAAATCTCCATTCATTGGCATGACCATAAAACGGTTAATAATGGCAAATATTTATATTGGTGTTTGTCTTTTTGGTACTGCACTGAGAACATGCCACTTTAGTAACTTTAGTGATTTTGCAGAGCAACCCTGTCAAGTACTATGTTAATAACTTCATTTACAGATGAGCAAAATGAGGCATGGAGAAGATATTAAGCTCAATGTTTCTAAAGCAGGTGGAGTGAGGGCTCCAACCCAGGCATTCTGTCAATGGAATCTATGTTCCAAAGCACTATGTATTCCTCTTCTATGTGTTAACACACAGAGTTCCCAACAGTCACCTGTAAACATATTGCTACATTGACTCGTGATCCAAAAGTGGTGCTGACAGCCCGAGGGGACAGACCGATGTCTTTAAAGAGCTTGGAGAAGGACTGCTGGAGGGCGATGCGGGGCCGTTCTTCTGCCACCACCACACAGGTCCGGATGCAGGAGAGGTTGATGCCTCTGGTCTGTAAAGACATCCACAGATAAGGCACAAGTCGGTGGGATCCAAGAGTAGCTGAATGCAGAGAGTCATTGCTCTAACCCTTTGGTCAGGAAAAGCCAGGGACTGTGTACAGGCATACCCAGACCAGAATAAAAGGAGCCACGTCAATCTTTTGTTTCTTTGTGCATACAGAAGATATGTTTACATGATACTGTAGTCTATTAAGTGTGCAAAAGCATTGTGAAAATGTTTGAAATAATGTGAGAATTACTAAAAGGTGACACACACATTAAGTGAGCACACATTGTTGGACAAATGGTACTGACAGACTCCAGACACATGATCACACATCTTCAACTTGTAAAAAAAAAACCCCAAACCCAACAACCCAGTATTGCTGCAAGGTACAATAAAAGCATCGTGCAAGAAAATTAGATATGCTTGTTTTCTCACCTCAGCCAACAGAGACAAGAAAACAAGAACAGGCCAGAGGAGTCCCTTAAAGTCATCAGCCACGAGCAGATCTGCTCCTCCTTGTTTTCTGTCAGCTTTCATTTAAAAATCTTAGCTTCTTCAGCAATGTATTCTTATTCCTCTCCTTTCCTGTGACATCAATTTCTCCTTACTTCAAAAGAGACAGTACTGAGAGAAAAATAAATCTAGAAACCTGGTGATTTAATCTCGTCTCTTTTCACTGTTAAGCTCCTATTTCTGTATTAAAGACAACTGACTTCTCCATATGTCAGCCATACATAATTATTGGTTGCACACACGACTGAGTTACCCTCACTAATATTCTGAAGTTTCAAATTTCTATAAGGGGGAAAAATCCTACTAGCAGTCACAACTCCCTCCTTTCTTTTACTTTATGCACAGTAAAATCTGATAACCAAAAAGTTAGCTGGAACTCCCCAGCCTGTCCAAAGGAGAAAGAGAGGCATTCTCCTGGAATTCAGCCTGGAAAACGCAACCGAAGGTTGACGTGTGAGTCAGAATTAACTTGAAGGCAATGGGCTTACACAGATTAAGACTCAAATAAGGAAGATGTGAAGAACAATACTTTATGAGATTCATAAAACCTTGTTTACTTGACTGGTCAGAAAGTGGCAAGCAGATCTGTGTTACTTTGTTCTGGGATTACATGAAGGGGTTCATGAACTTGCCCTGACCATTTCTTTAAGAGCTCTCAGGACTGCTCCTCATAGCCGCTCTTACCTTGAGTACCTCCACTTGGTTTCCAAGGCCTTTGGTGCAGAGCTCCATTACTGAATAGGAACAGAAAGTGTCCCTTATCTTGTACTGGTTGACAGTGGAGAGCCAGAGGAAAAGGTTGTTTTCTAACTCCATAGGAGGGATTAAGACGGATTGGTGGCCTGAATACACACTGCGGGGAAGAAAGGAAAGAACTGACATTATCATCCCCCCTGGAAACCCTGGCGCGTTAGAACACCAACATCTCAATGAATATTTACTAGATGCAAAGGACAGCATTAGGTCTCACGAAATGGAAAGGTCTTAGCATTAATCTTGTTCCTAGGCAACCCATGAGCCACAGAAACGACAAAAATAAAGCTGACTCTAGTAAGCACAGTACTTGAGGGAGGAATAAAGGACACTGAAGTCACAGAACAAAGAGCAATTCATTCAAATTGGGAAAGTCGGGTGGTGGGGAGGAGGCTTTGCTGAGTAGGTGACACTGGAGCTGGAGCCTGAGGACGAGTAGAATTGTCAGTGGCTGGGGAAGCAGGGGTGGTGGTGAGGGCATATCAGACAGTGCAAGATCACAGACAAAGGCCCAGAGGTATAAGTGAACACAGTGCATCTAAGGGTGTCAGAAAACAGTATTCCAGTGTGAAATGCTCGAATACAGATACACGGGACAGGAAGTGAGGCCAGAAGAGCTGGTGCAAACTATAAAAGGACCTAACTATCAGATGAAGGATTTAGACCTGACCCAGCAAGTGATCAGTGTAGGTTTAAGATGGGGAAAATTGGGCAACATGGAGAAAGGATTAGAGATAGGATTAGACTGAAGACAGAGTTAGGAAAGGTGGTGGTGGTACTGGTGAAAGGTCATGATGGCCAGAGCACTGCAGGGAAGCCAGGGTAAAAGAAGGAATGGCAGTTATACGCCATAGGGATAGTCTAGAGTGGTAATTCTAAACTTCTTACACGTATGTATAGCTCAGAAGCACTAGGATCCTGGGAATCCTGCACTAAAAAAAATACAGGAACTGTGGGTTCCCCTTACAGGTATTCTAAGATAGTAAGTCTAGAGAAGGCTCTTAGTTTATTTTCTTTTGCTTTGCCTTTTTTTAATGATCCTGAGGTGATTCTGAAGTACAGACAGGCTTAAAAACAACTAAGTCAAAGGACTTTACATCTACTTGGATGTAAGATCTAAAAACACAGGAGATGAAGACAACATCCTATTTCCAGCATGGCCCTTCCAGGTGATCCGACCCTACCGAAGATGGAGACACGGGAGGAGGCTGAGTTATAGCCATCTGTGAGGCATGTATGGAGCTGCCCACCGAGGAGGAGGAAAGGCAGGTTTGAGAAAGCTTCCCTGGGTGCACAGTGGAAAGAGAGAGATCTGTTAACCTGCAAAGAGCAACCCGTCAAGGTCAAACCTGCTACCTTCCATCCACGAGCTACCCCAGCTCATTATATCCCTTCATGTCAAGCCTCGGGGGTACTCCCTAGCTGTGAAGAAAGACATACTTCACCCAAATATCATCCTTCTCCTTGGCGCTGCATCTAAAACAGGGATTATAGAATGGAACAAAGCAGGCTGTCAAATCACTGCCCTTTAATATGAGGTTCAAAACCAACAGAAAAGATAAAAGGGAATACAAACAGAACTAGACAAATATGCACAGCAACATTAGATGCATAAATTCTGGAAACAGCAGGTTTTTCTGACTGTGAAATTTAGGAAGCAAGGGAAGGAGCGAGTGGCTATAATCCCAAAACACACTCCCCACACATTCTGTCTCTTTGGCTTTTCAATTCATACCTGCAGAGACACCAGAGTGCAAAGCCAAGTCCACAGTAAGGGTCAAGGCAAATGGCGATCTGCCGAGAAGAATACAACTCACACTGGAGCTTGATGGCTCTGCAGAGAGCATTCACTGCAGAGTGGGACATCTGCAAAGGAAGGAACACAAAACAACATGGACCTGCTGCCCCAGTGGCAGAAAAGCAACCCTACAATAATTTTCCCACCTCTTTAAAAATGATATATTTTTTTTTCCATTGCTCTAAAACCTAATTTAATTCTATGTTTTCTGGAGTTGTTTCCATTAACTGATGCCTAGTCAGTTTCAACGCCCAGGGACTCTACATGTGCAGAGCAGAAGTGTTACATAGGATTTTCAAGGCTGCGACCGTCTGGAAGCAGAGGAGCCGGCCTGTCTTCAGAGGGACCTCTGGGTGGGTTCCAATTACCATCCTTTTAGCTAGAGATCAAGTGTTTAACTATCTGCACCACCCAGGGAAACTCTTACATCTAAATTAAGCTAATATCTTTTATCAGTTAATAGTGAATTTTGTGTGTGGGTGTACCATCAAATCGGATCTGACTAGTATAGGAGGAGTTTGCTCCTCCTTCTCCAGCAGAACATCTGGTGAATTTGAACCACACGCCTCTAGGATTGCAGTGCAACTTCTTGCCACTAGGCCACCAGAGCTCGGTGTTAATAGTGAATTTTATGAAATATGAGCTTATGACTTCAAACTGGTTATAAATGCATCTCTTATTATCTTGGTTCAGAACCCTTCATAACACAGATTCCTTGGGATAACATATTCCGGAAGACTCAATGCTTTCACTTAAATATAGCAGGAACCCTTGATCCTCCACCTACTGGTCTCTGGCCCAGCACCGACCTCCCCATCTGACGTCCCTGCAGTAGTCATCATCTCTATTTTTTGCAGACCTGGCATTTTACCAGCATCCACGCGGAAGTGTATATTCCCAGGTGACTTTACCTTCACTCCTGTAAGCATGCCAGTTGTGGAGACGCTAAAATCAAGATATGCCAACATTTCAGGAGTGGGTGGTTTATAGAGCTGAGGTAACCTTTTCCTGGGTAAATCATCTGAAGGAAAAAGAAGGAAAGCCATGTAAGTCAAGCATGCTGGGTCATGAAAATCTTTGCTCTTCAACTGGTTTTCTGTGGCTCTGCTTTGGCCAAATTTAGCTTCTGGGATCTGCTAAAGCTTAGGCTTCTCGTATTTAATCAAGGAGCCCGTGGGTGGTCCTCGTAATGGTGGTTTGGGAGAGGACACCACTAGACAATATAAGCAAACAAACTGGCATCGGTAAATTTGTTTAATAGAATTTTAAGGGACAACATGACATAGTGGGTGAAAACACAGACTATGAAGGCAAAGGTGCAAGCATTTATGTAACCTTGAGTCATTGAACATCTTTTTGTCCCAGTTTCCTTATCTCTACACTGGACTAATACCGAGTTTCACAGAATTTTGGAGAAGTTAGCGTACACAAAGCACTTTTAAAATAAATGACAAGTTAAATGTTTCACAAACATCAATTATTTTTACCATGCTGATTTCAGTTGTTCAACTGAGTTGGTTCAGACTCATGGCAAACTGCATACAAAAGAACGAAACACTGACTGGACCTGAGCCAGGTTCATGATTGTTGGTGTGTATACGCCCCCTGTTGTGGCTACTACACCACTCTAGTCAAAAGAAGTATAACACAGAAATCACCTAGAGATCTATAACAATTACCTGGGAACTGGAAAAGCCCTGCTTTCAACTATAGCACTTCTAGATGTCAAGGATCAGGTTTTCCTAATATTTTATAAGGCCTTATATGGATAAGGTCTCATTCAACATAAAATTTGACTACCTTTTGATGACGTCAAGAGTAACAACAAGACTTTTTTGTTCCAAGGGTGCCGTGATATGCTCTTTCTATCTTGGTTGTGGTGCCTTGTAGCCCTTCAGTAACACTGACTAGATATTAAGTTTGCATGCATCTGTCTTAGTGAGTGGAGTGTGTTATGAAAACAGAGATTGTGTGAACACCCCAAGAAGCCAGGAACTCTTAGGTACGTCATGCTCCTTCACCTGTGTCAATGATGGTTGGCCAGGTTTTCACATCCACAGCTGCTGCTGCCTCTCGGGACCTCAGCAGCCTCATTAGGGTCTGTGTGGTGAGAATACAGGCTGCTTTGCTGACCTAGAGAACAAACAGAGGGAAGTAAGTACCAGGAGGTTTAGCCTCAATGTGACACCACAGGTCTGGCTGCTGCTAAGGGCACCTCATGCACTGCAGAGGGCATGGGCAGTTTTTAAAGAACACATAACTGGCAAAAGAGGTTTGTTTTCCTGTCTGGAAATGTGTAACACTTCATTGTCTCAGAACGATACACTGCAAACAACACTGTACATCTGCAGTTTTGTTCACAACAGTGATTGTCAAATATTTCATAGCTACAATCTCATTATGGAGGCCTGCAATCTCCTAATTTTACTAAGATAAAACAACACAGACATTGAATTGGTCTGGTTCAGGAAATCAGAGCAAGCATATATAACTTTTGCAAGACTTTGTGTTTGTCACAGGCTAGTGGAACTTCCTAGACCTTTTAAAATCTGTACTACATCCGAGGAACCCTGATGCAGTTATGTGCTTTTCCAGAAACAGAATTCTCCAGCACACCTACATATGAAAATGCACAGTGACCTACTTCCCACATAAACTGTGTCAATTGAAAGACACTCCCGGTGGCTTTTTTGGCCTGCTTTGCAGAACACAAGGGCATTTTGCTGAATTAAACTTTGTATTAGAATCATCTGTGAACGTGGCTTTTATGCGGCAGGCACAAGTTGCTGACAGAGCAGCAGTTCTTAGCAAAACAAGCATTATACAAATTGAAATTTTATAATGTAACAGTACACTAGCCAAGACTGCTCTATGTTTCAAAGTACATTAGGATATGATGCAATAGAGATTTATCTCATTTTCTTCAATTATCTTATCCTGTAGAAACTCCTGTCTCCACAGCAGTGAAAAGCAATCCCTCAGACACTTTTTAATGTATCAGGGAGATTACAAAACTTAACCAAATTAAAAAGGAAGAATTAAAGTTTTATTTATTCATCTGTTTCATGATTCTGTAACCTGACACTGGGGACAATTCGGAGTTTGGCATATGAAGTTACCTGGGTTACTGTACAGGAAAAAAAATTAACAATCTGGTAACTTAAAAAAAAAGAGAGAAAACAAAAATGAAAAAAAGTCTTCAAGTTTTATGGAGAATTGATAATAAAAGCTTCATTTCCTGAATGTTCCCGATAAAAGCACATGGTTCTGTATCTCACCAACAACTACATTATCAAAGCTGCTTCCTCAAGAATGATGGTCACTTCGGCCAGATTAAAAAAGAAGTCATTTAACAGAAAATTTATTTCCTGACTCAACAAAACAAAACAAAAACATTAGGAAGGTTCATTAGTTATTGGGATCTTATTTTGATAAGACAAGATACACTTAAAAAAACACGGAATTGTTTTAATTTATGAGTTTTATTTCCAGTTTTTATTGTTTATCACTATTGTATAAATACGATTCCTGCAACTTTGTTAAACTAGTTTATTTTTGCAGTGCTCTGTGTGTGTGTGAATGCCTTGGGATTTTAACATACAGGATCATGTAACAGATGAATAAATAAAACTTTAATTCTTCCTTTTTAATTTGGTTATCTAAAAATAAAACAACAAGATACACCTAATACTTA
The DNA here is from genome assembly GCF_000299155.1 of Elephantulus edwardii. Classification (NCBI taxonomy): domain Eukaryota; kingdom Metazoa; phylum Chordata; class Mammalia; order Macroscelidea; family Macroscelididae; genus Elephantulus; species Elephantulus edwardii. Next base: position 1,754,205 of record NW_006400028.1, read on the forward strand.
CGTCAACAATCATTCGGACTGTGGGCAATGTGGCGGTAAGATTCTGAGCATGAGGCGGTCGGACTGTTACAGGTATGCACCCCGCATACAAGCAGCCGTAAAAAGCAGCAATTAACTCAATGCCTGAAAGGCACAGAGGTACATGTCACGAGGGTCTTGACTCTGTATCTTTAAGAAACTAAAAGGCACATCTTCCAAAAGCAGTATTAAAGTCATGGGTCAGACAGGTTATCTAGACCATAAATGAATGGAGAGACCAAGAAAGTAGAAATCTTAAAAATTAAGAAGTAAATGAAACTAAAAGAGAGAGAGAAAAGTCAAGAATAACAACAAAGAAGTCAAGAGAAGATATTGGAAAGATGGAATGAAAGGTTGAAATTACAAAGTAAGAATGCAAAAGGAAAATTAATAAACTAATATTTAGGTAAAACAACAACATATGCAGTTGATAATGAAGTAGAATTGACTTATAAGAATTATAATCTTCA
>NW_006400028.1:1754823-1757091 GCF_000299155.1 Elephantulus edwardii
TTACAGAGATTTTGGGCTTCCACTCATTCATTGTTGCACTATTCTCTCTACCCTCCTCCCAGTTTGTTCTTGTCCAAATGCCACAGTGCTTGTCAAAGCAACCAGCTGGCATCTTAGTTCATCCTGTCTCATTGTCTAACATTTGTTTGAACAGAGCTGAGCTCCAAGTGTCCAAGTGTTTTCAATGAATCTCACCTTCCCCAAAGAGATCACCAAGTCTTTTTTTTTTGAGGCACCTGTTAGTAGACTTTAACTGCCAACCTCTCTGTTAGCACTTTAGTACATGAGATATTTGCGCCACCCAGGGACTTCAGGAAGACTTAACAGCCCCACTGAATTTGCACCTGCTGAAATCATACCAACCTGTGTTACGCAGATGACACAATCTTGCTTTAGGAAAATCTTTCAAGATGATGAAGACTTCAATATGGGCTACATTTCACTATCAAAAAACCAAAATTCCTCACCACTGAACCAATAATCAATAGGAAGCACCATGACAGATGGAGAAAAGACTGAAGTTATTAAGGATTTCATTTTACTTGGACCCATGATCAACATCCATGGTAGTAACGGTTAAGAAAGAAAACACTATATTGGTATTGGATAAATCTGCTGCCAAGGAGTTCTTTAAAGTGTTGAAGAGGAAGGAGTCATTTTAAAGACAAAGGTGTGCCTGACCCAAGCTATGACATTTTCAGTTGCTTCATGTGCATGTGAAAGGTGGACAATGAATAAGGAAGACTGAAGAATTGATGCCTTTGAATTGTGATGCTAGTGAAGAGCATTTAATACACCACAATTTTCCAAAAGAACAAACAAATCTGTCTTGGAACAAGTGCAGCCAAATCACACCTTAGAAGCAAAAATTGTGTGACTCCCTTGCACATACTCTGGGCATGTTATTCTGAGGAACCGTCAGTGGAAAATGCCATCATGCATGCATGGTGAAAGGAGAGGCAGTGAAAGAGAGAAAGCCCCTCAACAAAACAGACCAACACAGTAGAGATTGTGAGAACAGAGCTTTGGTCTGTTGTACATAGAGTCATATGAATCAGAGGCAACTTGATGCCACCTAACCACAAAATCATACTAGGAATAGATAAGAAAACTGTCATAACTTAGGAGTATTAACAACAGAAACTAAGGATGATGAAGTTGGAAGAGAAAAGATCAAGAACTTCCTTTCAAATATCTAGAGGTGCTATATCAAGAGACGGGTGGAAACTTGAGGCAGGCAAAGGGCAATTTGATATGAAGACTCTGGAATGTTAGGGTTTGGGGAGGGACTTTTCAGGAAGTGCTCTGGCCCATCACTTCTTTTTTGTTTGTTTTGTTTTGTTTTTTTCTTATTGTGTACTGTCGATTCGGATCTGACCCGGCACAGGAGGAGATTGCCCCTCCTCCAGCAGAGGATCCGGTGGATTTGAACCATGCGCCTTCAGGATTGCAGCACAGCTTCTTGCCACTAGGCCATCAGGGCTCCCTTACCCCATTACTTCTCAACTGAAGAGGGAATAATTTCACGGGAACACCATTAGGTGGGATTCCTGTACTGGATGACTTTTTAAGAAATCTTGATGCAATGATGTAAGTAAAACCACATAATAAGAATCACAGAGTAAAATGAAGTAAGGAGGATGAAAGACCAAAAGAATGGCAGTATAAATGGGCTAGGTGGCAGAAGAAACAATGGACAGGATGGTATTTCACTTTAAGCTTTAGTGACTGTTGTTGTGAGATTCCATTGAGTAGAGTATGACCCACAGAGACCCTCTGAACAACAGATCTGAACCCTCTCCTATCCTGTGCCATCTTCACACTTCCTGACAGAGCCCATTGCGGCAGTCTCTGTGTCAATCTACCTGGTCAAGGGTCTTCTCCTTTGTTGACCCTCCATCCTTTCGAGAATCATGTCTATCTCCAAGGAATAGCCTCTCCTAGCAACATGCTCGAAGTTTGTGAGGTGAATGAAGCCTCATCATCCTGGCCTCCAAAGAGCGCTCTGGCTGCACCCTCTCCAAGACATATTTGTTTGTTTCTTTGGTAGTCTATGCAATGTTTAGTGCTCTTCTCCAACAACACAGCTCAAAGGCATCAATTCTTCTTTTTAAAAAATAATTTTAATGAACATTTACAGAGAATTTGGATTTCCATTCATTCATTGCTGCACTTCTCTCCCCGCCCAGCCCTCTCCTCCCCCCGCCCCCCCAGTTCCCTCCTCTCTTTCAAAAGTAAAAGAAAGAATGCCTCCCTGGTACACAATCC
>NW_006400028.1:1757473-1772741 GCF_000299155.1 Elephantulus edwardii
ATAAACATGGGTGTGCATATATCTGGTGGATGTCAGTTATCATCTCTTTGGGATATATTCCCAGTAGTGGAATCACTGGGTCAAATGGTATCTCTGCAACTTTTTGAGAAAGCGCCATACCGCCTTTCACAGTGGCAATTCTTCGTCTATCATCCTTATTCACTGTCTATTTCTCAGATGCATGGTAAGTGATTGGAAAGATCATGGCCTGAATCAGACACACCTTAGCCTTCAAACTAACATTATTCCTCCTCAATAATTCAGAGAGGTCCCTACCTGCAGACTTTCCCAGTGCAATACATTTCCAGACTTCCATAATGCTGGTACCAAGGTTCTTAATTGTGGATTCAAGAAAGATGAAGTTATTGACAGTTTCAATCCTTTCTCCCTCCATAATAATGTTGCCTATTGGTCCAGGAGTAAGAATCTTTGTTTTCTAGACACTGAAATACAATGCATATTGAAGGTTGTATTCCTTGATCTTCTGCAACAAGTGCTTCAAGTCCTTCTCACTTTTAGCAAGCAAGGCTGTGTGATCTGCATAATGCAGGTTATTGATGAGTTTCCTTCTGATTCTGATGCCTGCCACATTCTTCCTCATACACTCCAGCCTCTCAAATAATTTGCTCAGCATACAGATTGACTAGGCATGGAGAAAGAATACAACCCCGGCGCAAACCCTTCCCAATTCCAATCTATGCAGTGCTCTATTCACACAACAGCCTCCTATATAGAATATAGGATCAACCTGAGCCAGTTAAGTGCTCTGGGAGTCCCATTCTTCTCAATGCCAGCTACAACTTGTTATTATCCACATAAATGCCTTGGTATAGTCAATAAAGCTTAAATAGACCTTCTTTTGGTGTTCCTTACTTTCAGCCATGATCAATCTGACATCAGCAATGATATCCCTGGAGCCTCTTCTAAATCCTGCTTGAACTTCTGGCAGTGCCCTACGTATGTACTCTTTTTTTTTATTTTTTTAAATTTTCTTCATATGTACTCTTCTAGCTGTTTTTGAATGATCTTCCCCAGTACTTTGCTTGCATGTGATATTCATCACATAGTTCGATAGTTTCCACATTCTGTCGGATCACCTTTTTGTTGACTTACATTCTTCATACAGTGACTGATGTTTTTAGTGTTTTATATATTTATCGTGATACCTATTTCAAATTACCACAAAATACATCTAAGTTCTTCTTACTGTGAAGAGGATGTTGCTTATTAAGATCATGACAGATGAAAATCACAACAGAAGATTACTAAAAACATCAATCACAATATGAAGAATGTATGTCAACAAAGACCCAACATTCTTTTGTAAAGTGGATAAAATGGCCTCATTCCTGATTACTCATCTAAACCAATTATTTGTTTTGAAGCTTTCAAAAATTCAGGCAGCTGAGGTCTTCTCTCATTCACTATTTGCTTCATGTCCTTTATTTGTCAGGCACTGTGCTAGATGGCAGCGTACAAGAGTAAACGCCACAAAACAGCCCTCATGCTGCACAGCTCTGTGAGCAGGGCTGGATGTGCACCTCTCCCTGTGTGAGGGGGCTCCTGGAGCTAGGGAGTGCACAACTTCCCTGGCCATATATGGTAGCCCAGAGTTCCTGTTCTCTTCTCTAAGTTTGGGGTTTAGTAATTGTGTTTAAAATCTAGTCTACCAATGCAATGCTTACCAGGTGGATAAAGCAGCACGACATTGTCTCCTGCATTCAGATGACCCTTATCACCAAGAACTGACGCAATCCTCTCTGCTCGTTTATGAAGCTGGAGGCAGCTGGCTGTGCACACAGTAGTCCCCTTTAAGCAAAAGAAAGTAAAAGGTCAAAGATCAGTAAGGAAATAAAACTGTATCAAGTGCGGCTAATTCAAAATTATATTTGAAAAGCTTGTGACCTGGTAGATAATCTTTAGCAAGTTATTAATTCCTGTGAAAATTGTCCTGAAATTATGCCAAAAGACATGTGTGGAATATCTTTTCCTTTCCCATGTCTGCTCGTACTTTGGGAATACCATTATCTCAAATCAATTTATTTATAATCTTTTCATTAATGGCAGCTTAAAAATATTTATTTTTTTCCTTATTGTTTCCCTCAGTTACTGTAGGGGGAAGGGAGAAAAACACTGAGGGCAATAAAAGAGGAGAAATAAAAGATGAAACGATGAGGGAGGTCAGCCATATGATGGTCAGTGGCCATGTGCTCATGTACATTTGCTGGACATAAAACACAAATGAAGCTAAGTTTTCCACCAGCAAAGATGGAGGAAATAAAGCAATTACAATGACTCAAGAGTGAGTAATAAAACTGGGAGATTAGAAGACATCCAATTGAGTTCCTGAGTCTGAGATAAGTTATCCTGTGGGCCTTCATAAATATCCTTATTACAAATTCAAGTTTCAATGGGTAGTTTTCTGAACCTTTTCTTTTTCTTCTTGTGAAAGATAACACACACAAGGAAAAGGATATAAAATAGAAATTTATAGCTCAATGAAAAACTCAATGAATAAAGCAAGCATCTGCAGGAAGCAGCAGGACACAGCTGGCATCAACAGCTGTCCATGTGTCCCCACTCACCCCTTTTTGTCCTTTGCAGGTAACTTTTTAATGTTAATCTCAGATTTCTTTTACTTTATACTTTTAGCACCCATGTTTATAACCATAAAAATTTAGTTTTCCTGTTTTTGAGATTTATATAAATAGAAGTGCACTATGTGTACTTTTTAATGCTTTGTTTCACTGTTGTCGTTATGTGCCATCAAGTCAACTTTATGTACAACAGCTCTGAACTCTGCTCTATGTTGAGCCAACTTCCTTGTCTCTGGCATACCCACTCCCATTATCCCTGTCAATGAGTCAATTTCTCTTATCCAGGGTCATCTTATCTTCCACTGTCCCTTCACCTAACCATGAGGACTGGTCCCTCCTTGCAACATGCTCCAAGTATGCCAAATGGAGCTTCAAAATCCTTGTCTTAGTATGCCAAATGGAGCTTCAAAATCCTTGTCTCCAAGGAGCAGCCTGGTTTTACCCTCTCCAGGATGAACCTATTTGTTCTTCTAGCAGTCCATGGTATATTCAACACTCTTTTCCAGGACCACAACTCAAAGGTATCAATTCTTCATTTATTCTTAGTTACTGTCCAGCTCTCTGATGCATAGCAAGTAAATGTTAAGATCAAAGGCTGGATCAAGCACACCTTAGTCTCCAGACAGCTATCACTGCTCTTGGTACTCTGGAAAGTTCCCCAACAACAGATTTTCCCAATGCAATTCATCATTTGATTTCCTGGCTGCTGGTACCAAGAGTGTTGATTGTGGAGCCAAACAAGCTGAAGCTGTGAACAATCTCAATCTCTCCACTGTTGCTGCCAATAAGTGCATTGGTGCGAATCTTTGTTTTCTTGAGTGTTTCTACTGGTCAACATTATTTCATGAGTCATCTACACCTCTGTGCTCAGACATAGTTCAAAAACTTTCCTGGTGAGTATTTTTACATTGCATGAATGAACCTATAACAACAAATCCATCCCTTCTGCTGACAGACATTCTTATATACAAGTGTTAAGTATCTGGATGTGGGTAGGCCAGAAATGCGCTCACAGAGTTATTGAGTTTACCTATCTCCAACCTATCAGACTGTAATCAAAATCTTGGAAATTCAAATCCACCAGCTAGAATGACTGGCTTCCTCTCATAAAGATTTATAACCTCAGAAACCCAAAGCTCAGCAGACTTCTAGAATACATGACTGAAAAACTGACACTATTCTGGGGAGCCATGCATTAGAAACCAGTAGTTATATGTACCCTTGTATATTTTTCAGTTTGCTATGTAGCTGCTAAGAATAAACTACTAGAATAAACTTTGATTTTTAAATTATTAGCCCAAAGCCATTTTTATTCCTGACAGAAATCAAAGGATTAAAAGACAAACTGGACAAAAAGCTGTGTGACACTGTGTATTCTATACATGTGTGTATCTATAGAATTGTAGTCTTGGCCTCATGATTCCTTTCTGAATGAATAAAGTGATCAAATGTTAGAAGAGTAAGCATTAAAAACCACTCTAGGAGGTCTCATTTCAGCCTAAATGTGATTGAGCAATTTATCCTCTTGTGTCAAAACAGGGAGAAGGTAACATAACTCCTTCCTCAGAGTTGACAGCAGAAACTATTTTCTGATGAAATAAATCAATCAAGAGGGCCTGAGACACTCCTACAGTACTCAGCTGATTAGATACACAGTTGAATTTTTAATACCTTGGCATTTAACAGCATGAAGAGGACATGGTCAGGAGTTGCCTGGGCTCGCCACTGTAAAATCTCTGCCAGAAACTGGTGCTGAAGTCATAATGCAGAAAAAAAATTAATCAGGATCAGCAACTTTAAAAAAGCTGTATAACGCATCTCCTCTTTGTCCTTGACTTGTCTATAAAAAGGTCTGCAACACTTACCTTCCTCACTAAATCATTTTCTTCAATTTGTCCAAGATCTCTCCCTGCAGCTTGTGCTATGCGTTTTCCAGCAACCAGATTCCCAACCATCACAGAAGCAGGGCCTACACCTGAAAGGAGAAGAAAAAACAAATGCTCTGCAGATGGCAGTTCCTTCGAGTTGCGTGTCTCCAAAGCACACCCAAACTAACCAAAATAGGTTCACAAGTTTATTCAACACCATTGACAGACAAGCCCCTGTTACAGGCATTAAGAGCATGGTAGTAAACAAGGCAGAACTCTTCCAGGGGCAAAAGGCAGTAGTTAAGTTCACAGATGAATTTATGGTGCTAATTATTGGGAACTATTAGAAAAAAACAAAATGACAACAGAGGAGACACAGAAATAGGGGTGGGGAAGGTTTCACTCTAAGGAAGAGACAAAGGGCTGCCTAAATTTCTACTGATGAATAATTTCATCTGCTCTCATCATGACAAAACCTAGAAGAATGCTGAACAGTAATCAATATTTGGCCTGGAAAGAAACTGGCTATCTATGAGGACAGAGTATACATTTATCAGGAATATTAGAAGTGCTTTATTAAGAGTCAGTAATGATATCCAGATTATCTACAATAAAACTGGCCTAGAGTCTTAAAAAAAGTCCATATCCTAAAAGATTAAATGAGGTGGGCAATGTCAAAGTTAATGGCATAACAGGCACATGCAATACATGACCATGATGGGATCCTGGATTTTTAAAAAAAATCTACTAAAAAAAAGCAAGGGTCTTCCTCTCTTCCTCTGATCCTCTACCTTTTTGAGCAGCATTTCTTTTCCAAACTGTGAAACTGAAATAGGAACTGTATTTTATCAGGTGGCAAATTACTGTAATTTTAAAAGATAACATTCATTGTATTGAAGTTAATGAGAAAAAATTGAGAGAATGTTTTGTTCTTTCGAACTAAGTGCTAACACAATTTGTAGTGAAGGGTCATGATGTTTACAACTTAACTTGCAAAGAGTTAAGTGGAAAAAAAGGATAACAAATGGTGAGTTTAGATGAAAGCCTATTATTTTTAGGTGCCATCCAGTCAACTATGACTATCAGGACTATATGAACAAAAGATAGACTGGTCCCTCCAGACAACACGCACAAAGTAGGTGAGAGGTTTGAAGTTCATAGGATGACATTTCACCATTCTTATCCCCAAAAGAAAGTGTTCCAGGATTCTTAAAAATTAAAAGTACTGTATCTAAGAACGTAACAATGCAACAATTATTGCCAACTGATTTTGAAATAATGCTGGTGCAATATTTAGATTTTTTTTACTATAAAAATCTATTGGTTCTGAATATACAGAAACAACTAGAACAGAAACTATTAAAATAAGATAGTCATTTTTTTAAAAAGGATAAATACCTGGGGAAAATGGATAAAGTATATGCAAGAACTTTTTGTACCATGCAAACATTTTTATAAGAGTGAAAATGTTTCAAAATGAAAAGTTAAAATAGAAAAATTTAGAAAGGTAAAATACTCCAACACTCGGCTAAACAGTTTTCATTTATAGAGTACTAAAATAATTTTAAGCATAAAATAGACAAAATTCCTTCCCAAGAATTGAAATAATAAATTACAAATATATGTTGAAAATAGCCACCTATGAAAACAGGGACTCAGAATGTATGTGATGGTGTAAATTGTTTAGTCCTGGATTCACAGTTGTAAAGATAATAAAGGTTTGACATTTTAAAAAGTGAATTTCACCTCACCAAAGGACATTCAGTTGACCAAAGCACACAAGAAAAGAGTCTCACAGTCATTAACCATCCATTTACTATTATGCGACAAACAAATCAAAATAACAATGAAATTCCCTCTTCTCACATCTATAAAAAATGACAATGATGGAGAGAAAAAAAAAAAAAAAAAACCAGAACAAATGCTGAGGAAGTTGCTGGAGAGCCTAGAAAATGGTACAACCACTACAGAAAGAATAGTTTCCTTCCTAAAAACCCTAAAAACAGAAATATAACCCAGCAATTCCACTCCTAAGTATATATCTTCAAGATGTAAAAGCAGTGACAAGAATAGACACATGCATATACATGTCCATTGCTGTATTATTCACACAATAGCAAACAATGGCAAGAACCTAAGAGTTCATCAGTGGATAAATGGATAAGCAAACTGTGGTAAAGACACACAACTGAATACTATGCAACTGAAAAGACTAATGAGGAGTCTATGAAACAACTTTTAACACGGATGAATGTGAAGGACATTATCCTGAGTGAAATAAGTCAATCACAAAAAAGGTAATCATTGTATAACCCTACTATTATAAAAAATCAAGAACATACATATTCAAAAAAGCAAAACTGATAGTAAACAGGGATGAGAAGGGGGATCATTTTCTAGATTTTAGACTCATTACTTTTGGTGATGGGAAAGATAAAAAGCCAGCACAACTTGACTAAGGTTATACAGACACTAAAAAGTATGTAAGAAAAAGGAGTACTTTCTGCAACTACTATAACACGCATAATTTTGCAACAGTAAAAACAACCAAAAATTATGCATATGTGGATGAATGTATGTTTACAGAAAGGCATGTATGAGTAAATGAGGTGTGGAGGTACATGTAGAGAAATATCTGTAGAAAAGTATACAATTAGTGTGAACTGCATATGTTGTTGACATATATAATACATGGAGGCAAAGTTACAGAAGCTTCCTAGACACAGACTAACACTTCATGAGATTACTGAGTTATAAGATTTGGGATCAAAGTGGTGGGGGACAACTTAGTCACCAGGCATAACACAGGTCACAAAGATAATGTCTCTCTCCTAGATTTGTGATGATCTCCTGGAGTCTTAGAAACTTGGGAGTAGCTATCTAAGATAGAACTATTGGTTAAAGAGCAAAAGAAAAAAGAAAATAAAGGTAATAAAAGACTCCAAGAAGAAACTAGTGTACGAGACTAAAAGTTCACACAAACCACAGCCTCTTCCAACATAAGGTCAGAAGAACCAGATCAGATCATGCCTGGCTATTACTGGCCATTCTGAACAAGGACCCCCAAAAAGGTCCCAGACAGAATGGGAGGAAAATGTAGAATAAAACTCGAATTTTCAAAAAGGCCAGAGATGTGCTAGACCAATAAAGAATAAAGAATAGAGAAACTCCTAAGACTACCACTTAAAATAAACTTGTATTGACACTATTTTTTGTAGGCTGGTTTTCAGTTAAATTATATAATGGCTTATAAAGAAACAGTATCATCTGTGAACAATACGCTCTTCAAGTGATTAACTACATGAGACCAAATGGTCAACATTTACCCAAAAGCAATGGTAAGAAGGCAAGGAAGAAGGAACAGAAAGGAAACAATGCCAATGCTGACATAGCATAAAACTGTAACTGGTATGCCCTGTATACATTGCTAAAGCAAAATTTTTTTAAAGTAAAAATAGATTTATTAGACCATTACATCCCAAAGGGACAGACCTCCTTCTCTGAAAAGAAATATGGAGGAGAAGCCTGCTTAAGATAAGTTACTGTGCAAACTTTAACCTAAAAACATAACAAAACAGTATCTTAAAAACTTAATTTCACAGTGTTTTTTAGAATAAGCAAACAAAATACTATTTTAGTGTATGTAACTAGATACAACAGCAATTCCTTTTCTAAGGCTTTTCTAAATAGATTTGGATATGTAGAGTCTATGGGTCACAGAGAATGAAAAAGAACTAAAAAGAATAATAAAATTCAAGAGGCTAAAAGCTGACTCACCTTGCTGTACTTGTAGGTATGCTTTATCTCATAGAAGCATTGAGTTGCCAATGATAAAGACTGCTGCTAGTCATGACTCGCCATATCTATTCTTTTTTTCATTTAATAATAGTACCTCCAGTTTTTGGCTGAACATGCGTTTACAATAAAGACTATATACACTAACTCCTCACTTGTATCAACATAGGTAGGTATTGAAAATCAGGCTGTTATATGAAATCAGTGTTGTATGAAAATACAGGACAAATAGATGTGATAAAAAAATGGAGGATAATGTCATCCTCATCATCACATAACTGCCAAACCACTGAGTGGACCACTGAGCCAGAACCAACTTGAACCAAGTTGACCCTGTAGTTTGTTTTCAAAGGCAGTAAATCCTGCAGAGTAGCTGGTGGATTCAAATCACATGTGTTTGGGACAACAGCAGCACAGCTCCTTACCACTAAGTTGTTTGGTTATTTTCATTTAATCAGGGGTAAGCTGTTTAGTCCAGTCAGGTTTTTTGGGGTGTCATTCCCCTCAAACAATAACTTTTATTTGTCATTATTAAAAGTCTGAATTTTAAAAATATTCTTGAACTGGCGGCTCATAGCCATCAGCTCATTCAACTATAGCATCTATCTCATCTCCAGTAGTTTTTCCAGAGCTACCACCTTCAGGATGAAGCTCCATGAGTTTGCCCAATTCAAACTTGGGCTTCTTGAGCATCTGTTATTTAAATAACAATCAGTTGTGGCCTGGAAGCCTCTTAATGAAACCAATTAGGACCCCTGGACAGGGCTTTGTGATTAAAAATTGGTTGGGCCTGCAGCCCTCCCTCAGGCCTGGTGTGATGACCGATTTGCTATCTATCAGAGTTACAAACTAAACTGTGTCAGTTTGCTGTACTAAGATAAATAGTGGGTTGCTGTAATACTGAAAGCTGTGCCACTGGTGTTTCAAATGCCATAAGAGTTACCCATGATGGACAGGTTTTAGTTTAGCTCCCAGATTAAGACAGACTAGGAAGGAGCACTGGCCATCCACCTCTTAACCCTATGAAAAGTAGAGAGGCCTTTACCACCAGGCCACTTTAAATATAGCCAGAGTTATTCTCACCTCCCATCTTGACATTTGTTGCTGCAACTAATGCGCAAAAAGATAGCAGATTTTTCCTACTGTCATGAATGAGCAATATTCAATAATGAGAGAGCTGATAAGTGAATTCTTTAGTATGAAAAATGGTATGAGGTACATGTACAATTTCAAAAAGTATGGTTAAGTAGAAGAGCAAGAGCATTCTCTTCTTTGCCTTTTCTCCTACTAGCTAGTTGGGATGTAGAAAGGATGGCTGGATTTCAGGGCATCTACTTAGCTCCTGAGGCAGTACACTAAGGATGCCTGTGACAGATCATTTTCTCACAATTCTTCTTTCTCCCTAGCTAGCCCTTGCTGTGCTTACATGGGAGGAGTATGCTGCTCTGCCAGAATGATTTTGGGCATGGTCTGACATGCTTTGGGCAATGAAATGGGCAAGAAGAAGTGACACAAACAGAAGCTTGAAATATGCTTGTGTAGTCTGGCTGGCCTGCTCATTATTGCCATCTGCTTTGAGAAAAATATGCCCAGGTAGCTGGTCCCATGATGAGACACACGGAACAGTTCTCAGCCCAGCCAAGACCACCTGATCCCCAGCAAGCCCAGCAGATCTGGAGCAGATCCACAGTCCCCAAGGTGAAAAAAGAAATACTTGTTATTTAAGACACTGAGCAGTAGAGTTGTTATATAGCATTTCTGTAACAGCAGCTAACCAACCAATTTGAGAACAGGAAGGTGGGAAGTTGGAAACAAGATGGTTTCTTTTACTGATGATACAGAGAAATTTGTTTCTTACTTAGGCTGCTGTTATGTTTTTAGGAAAGTTGCAGCCAAAACCAATTAACACATTCCTAATTGACCTAATTAACACATTCTCATTCTTTACACAATAGCTCTAATAAACATTACAATGACATTTTTGCCACTGGGGGTGCTTTAACACCTTAATCTATTTTCCATTTCCTCTCTGTTCTATAAAGATCTTATTCTTTACCTATTTCCATCTTTCCCTATTCTTTTAAAATCCTAACTTTGCTATCCTGTGTCAATTCCACTTTGGTCTATGTGATAATCTTCAAATTGCTTGGGTCTTTTCCATATTCATCCTGCTAAGATGCTAGCAGGCAATCACAACAGAATGCAAAAACACTGAATCTAAACAATGTTTTTATCAAACAAGTAGATGTCATACCTGTCGGGGCTAATTATTGTATATAGGTATTATTATTTAATACAACTGGGTAAAATTTGGCTAGTCTACTACTGTTTCTTTTAAGCATCTACAATGATATGGAAGTTCTATAAGAAGAATCTTGGATTAGATGTTATTTAAAATGGATTTTTTACCACCTGACAAATAAACGCAGGATATTATGTAACAAGATATGGGGTGAAGAAGGATTTGCATGTTATATATGTCAGTCATGTGCTTAGACAGTTAATATATTTGAAGATACTTTGTACATTTTCGGATTAGTAATGCTAACTCCTAGCTCTAATTTCCACAGCTGGTAATTATTAAAAAAAAAAAAAATAAAAAAAATATATATAAAGTACACATTGACACTCTGATAAGGTTTGTGAGTTAATTGATCATAACATCTTGATAAACAACTGTGATATGATCTTCAGTTACTCAGATCAAATTAAGTACTGCAGAGTATTAAGACCCTGATATAAAAAGAGGTTTTCTTCTATATTTAATTATTATTATGTTTACCTTTCAGTCAAAGCTCTTAGAGAAATCCAAAGAAATACCCCATTCCTTCCTCCCAATCTACCTATTCTCTTCCCTCCCCCCCCCCTACATATTTGGAGGCTGAGCTATCTGTGGTAGTTGGTGATCAGCTGGGTAGGAAGTTGTACTGCCAACCCAAACACAGGAGATTCATATCTAACAGCTGCTCCATGGAAGAAAGATGAACCATCTCCTCGTGTGACTTACAGCCTCTGGAAAACCTGCTGCATGGTCAGCTAGGAGTCAGTTCTGACTCCATGACACTCGTATGCTTGCTTGCTTGGGGTGGAATTCGGCTTTTATGTATTTTCAGGAATATAAAAACTAAAAGCCTTTCATATTTAATAATGAAACTGAAAAATCATCATTAAAATGTAATGACTCTATGCTGGATACTTTAACACGACTAATAAACTGCTCTTGGACTCAGCCCTGTCATCTAGGATTGTTCAGAAATTAGGTGAAAAGATGAACATGACTATGTGTTTTTCTCTTTTTTCCACAGGGCAATTTGTACATTCTTAGTTGACTTTCAACTCAGAGAAAGATAGCAAATGCAAAGTATGCCATTTATCTTATACTTATGCTGAAGAAGGTTTTTTAGTTAAGTGCCTTGCTCCCCAAAACCACAGATCCAAACAAGACTCCTAATGCGCAAGAACCAATGGGCAGGAAAGACTAACAACAGAAAAGCCGTACAGCACAGTGATTCAATATGGAGTTCAGAGTCAGAATTTCATCTACCTCTAGAGGGTGCAGCTTTAGGGTCACATATGTAAAGTCATCTAATAAGCACTTAGTAAACAATTCTCCCCTTACAGTTCTTTCATGTTAGCTCTACAAGTGGAATTCCAATTATCTTGACTTCATACTTTACATCCAAAGGCAAGAGAGATTAATTACTAAGAATTACTCAGAAGTAGGTAACAGTAAACTTCAAAAAGCCTATTCTCAAATCCTTTCCTCTGTTGGTCAGCAGGTGTTGTCAGATGTATTACTAACTTTTGTAAAGTCAAATTCTAGAGAAAGAATCAAACCAAGAGAGCTCAATTTCTTGCAGTCACAATTTTGCTGATATGTGCTGGGAGCCGGCGAATCACTTACCTGGCTGCTTCTGTCGAGGTTTTGGCAAATTTGTCACACATGTATGTGGGCACATGAGGATATTGCAAGGATGCAAAGACCCTTCTAGAAAAAGCTGTTTTGTCTGGGATATATGGATTCCTCCAAGCGGAGTTTTGGGCAATGTATTGGCAGGCACCAGAGCAAGACAATAAACCCCTACTTGATGTATACTGTCAATTGCCTGAAAAACACAAAGAAAAATTCTCAGTGAAGCTCATCTCACCACTTTGACATTCCTTATTTTTATTCTAGGATTTGTTCTCCTTTATCTATTCTAGATGTAGAGTCTGTTAGAGTGCTATGTTCTCATACACTGGTATCATTTGAAAACTGGACAGTGATTTAATAATTACATAATACAAAGAATATTAACCAAGGTCAGTGAACTTTACATGTAGAAATTGTTGAGTAGGCGAATGTTTTTAGAATGTATATTTTCACCACAATTAAGAAACAATCAGAAAGAAAAAACATTCCATACAACTAATGGTACCTAATGCTGCCTTCTGCCAAGTCCAAGAGAGATTAAGAAGAGTGGCAAATATGTTCTAAATGAACAGATTTGCAAGTATGTTCTAGTGCTAATGTCAGAAAGTTTTGGTTCTTCAGAATGATTCAACTAGATGAAAAGTATTTTTATTAATAATGGAACATTAGCTCCCTAAAGTCCCCCCTCCTGCCAAGTGATGTTAACACGCATTCTTTCTGCAAAACCTCAGGTTGAGTCCCACTCAACACTGAATACCAAAGGCCCCAATCTTTCCTCTGCAGTGCTCCGCTCTGGCCATGTACCTGCATGCTCACTAAAAGTCAACTACACCAGTTGTCCTTGTTACTGTGTTTATATAACTTAATTAGATATTCTACTGACTGGTTAAACGTAAGTGCAAAAAGAGATCATTTTGGGGGGGAGAGATAATTTTGCTTAGCACTCATTAAAATTTTGTCTCTTTAAAAAAAACCAACTCTATGGACATATCATTAGTATGGACAAGTAAATTATAAAAGATAAGGGTTATATATTCAATTTATTTCTCTAATATATACGTTTTAGTACAAATTTAAAGGAAATGACTAGGTATCAAAGGCAAAACATTTAGATACAGTTTATAGAAGTAAAGGATGTGGAACCGAAATCTGTATATGCATACTCACAGACAGGCCTTACTCTCTATCAAACGGATGTGCATTTTTATGTTTCATGTTAAAATTCATTATTTGAGGAATTTTTCATGTTTGGGATTTTCTGTTTCAACCACCCTTCTAAATAAACTGACCAAATAATATTGGTCCTAAGCATATCTTTAAATAGGGTTCCACGGTAATATCCTTAAGTTTTACTGAAAAGTGAACACAATCTTAGGAGAATAACCTAATAGTCTTAAGAGATGGGCAAGGTCTTTAACAACACAAGTTAAAAGGTAAAGAAACTAAGCTGAAGATCACATTCCTTTAGACTACTCTACCGACCTGCAGAGGTTAATGGGGAAGCAAAAGGCCAGTTGTGTCTAAGCATCTGCTATTTTAGAGTACCACTGAAAGTGGGCAAATGAACTACACAAAGCTTGGATTCTGTACTGAAAACCAACATCTGTAAAGTCCTCTGCTAATTATCTTTCCTTTGAAGGTGCTGAGTTAGGTATTTAATTTATATTATGCACAAATGTGAACTTAAACAAGCTCTCAACTCTAACCTACCACAACATATGATGTACTCTACTATGGATCCTGATATCCCCCAAGATGAGAGGTTACAGACTGGGAAAGCAATGCATGCCAATTTTATGTCCTGATCAGATTGAAAATGACAAGAATTTGGACTAGTACATCAGCCCTGCATTTAATTCCTATAGTTGTTTTCCAGAAAAAGGTATTAAGTCATCTTGGAGAACCTCAGGTATATTAAGTTTGCTGCAATAGGGTGAAAAAAAGTAATTCATCATGTGATTCTACCACTGTACCTCATTGTTCATTCTGAATGAAACAGACTTTCTGGTGTGTTTGTTTGAAAATACAAATGAAAAATATTCTCTTTATAAGTCCAAATCTTTGCTATCTTTTAGAGATCATCCCAGGCTTACCTTCTTTATGCTCTGTTTTTCTATTATAAACAGCCTACAATATAAAACCCATGATGGTCAAAGTGATTCCAACTCACTCCAGTCATTAAAATCACTAATTCAAAATCATAGATCCTCAAGGTACGAAAAAATATTAAGTCATCTACCCTTTTTTTGGACATGTTGTAAGGAGAGACAGGTCTTTAGAGAGGGACAATATGCTGGGTAGAGTGGAGGGACAGCACAGGAGGGGAAGACCCTCTAGGAGGTGGATTGATTCAGTGACTGGGGTAATCGGGATGGGTGTGTCAGAGACAATGAGATTGACACAGGATAGAACAGGGTTTAGGGCTGTTGTACATAGGGTCGCTATGAGTCGCAAACGACTCCACGGCACATAACAACAACAACCCTTACCACTCATCATCGCATGTCTGCATTATTTAGAAAGCATTTCTACTGACTGGCAGGTCATAAATTCAAATGTCTCAAGCTAAAAAGTTACAGATATTGGGAAGACATCCACTAACAGAGAAGCTGCTATGGCAAGGACAACTGATACTTTTTTTGGACCAGTCACCTAGCCAGCAGCTATCTGCTGAGCCTGCTATGACCATGTGCTAGCAGAATCACCAGGCTCTAGGGACTGAGCAGTGCACAGAAATAGATAGCTTCTTGGCTCTTGTGGAGCTTATATTAAAGGAAATGCAGAGAGCAAGTAATAAATATATGTGGTGAGAAGGGGGAAAATTAAGAAAATATAAAGGGGTTATATTATTTAAGATAAAAGTTGCCCCTTTAATATTATGAAAATTATAACTGTAATGATGATTTGTGACATGGGTTGGACAATGGAAGATATTTTCTGAAGGGACTTGGCAGATGAGAAGGGTTATCCTGGTGGAGGGTGGAGGGTGGAGCTGGGAAGTAAGTGGGTCAAGGCTCTGGGCTAAGGGTGGGGTCAACACTGTAACTAATGCTTAACTCCACAATAAGGGATTTATCTTTCACTGCTTCACAAAT
>NW_006400028.1:1775521-1781798 GCF_000299155.1 Elephantulus edwardii
GAGATGGATTGATTCGGTGACTGGGGTAATCGGGATGGGTGTGTCAGAGGCGGTGCGGTTGGCGCAGGATAGAGCAGGGTTTAGGGCTGTTGTGAGCTATGAGTCGGAAATGACTCTACGGCACATAACAACAACAACAACACAATGATGATTTGGGTTAGCAGTGTAACACATTATGGACCAGCACTCCAATGATGATAATATTTTACCGGTAATCACTACTATCATTTGCTGAATGTATACACCACGTATGTCAAGTAAGTCTCATTTAATTTCTCCAACACGTCTGTAGGCTAAGATAATTTTCTCTCTCCTTAAACAAACAGTTGCTGCCATATCTATTTTAAGCCAAGTTGACCCTGTGTGCAGAAAACTGCATTCCATTGGATTTTAAAGGTGTGGCCTTTCAGAAGAAGATGTTTAGACCTTTTCTCCTGATGTGTCTTGCTAGATACGTTTGAACTAACCATCTTTCAGCCATCAGTTAAGGACTAATTGTGACACCTAAAGACTCCCATGCCCACTTTACAGGGTATTAAACAAGTTCAGTGATATTTAAGTAATTTTGCCAAAGGATGGAACTGAGATTTGAAGTCAGCTCTCTGTGATTCTCTAAAATTCTTCAACATTCTTGCCTACCACCCCATTAGAAATGCACCACATGTATTGAACACAATCTTTCTCCCTTCCTAATGATTTTTCTCATCTAGTGTCGCCTATAACCACCCTGGAAAGCTTCTTCACAGTTGAAAGAGTATCTTATGCTTTGTTGGATCCTTTACTCTCTGAATACTACTTATGGCATACGGTGAGATTATGACTACTTTTTACTGCCAGTGTTATGTTCCACATTCAGAATGAAAACTTTTTTAAGTCTCACAGCTCACTGCTATGAAGTTGATTCTGACTCAACAATAACCCTCAAGCAGTTTCCAAGCTTATAAATCTAAACAGACAGGAACTGCCCATCTTTCTCTTGTAAGCCACTGGTGGACTCAAACCACCTGGAACGTATGTAGTCTTTTGGTGAGCAGTGTAACATGCTACGGATTATGCCACTAGAGTTCCTTCTCTCATGGACAGTAAACACATAAAAAGGGAAACAAAACTGCAACCCACTACCATCAAATTTATTCTAATTCATAGTGACCCTGCAGGACAGAGCAGAACAGCCTCGTAGGGCTTCTAACGCTATAAAATTTTATGGAAGCCTGAAGCACCTGTTAGGGTGGAAGTGACGACTTTTTGGAACGAGCTTTAACCACTGCACCAAAAGGGCTCCTTAGTAAAGGCATAAAGAAGGGGAACACATTTGCTGAACTAAGTCCATTCAATCGTTCTTGATAACATGAGATGAGATACACTACATGGTCCACAAGCAGAGATGGTATTTATGTACCTGATGTTGTCGACAGAAGCCAGCATATTTGAGCTACCAGCTCCGGTGAAAAGCTGACATGCGCTGACAAATGCCCCAGGGGAGGCTTACCTGCAGCACACGGCTCATCCACTGGAAACTATCTTCCTCAGAAGCATCAGGTCTCTGTTCCGCAACCACCACAATGCGCTCATCGTAAAATACAGACACAGAAAACACGGCAATTCTAAGAGAGACAGATCAGACACGTCAGGACACCCTTCACAAGCAGTCCTATTTTCTCTGCTTAGTCAGATTTTAAGAGAGGAGACGACCCCACCACACTACCCAGAGATGAGTAGTTTAGAAAATGCCACAATCATTACCACCAAAATAAGGACTCACTTATTCACAAAACATATACAAAACACCACTGTCATGAATGTTGGGGACAAAGTGGTAAATAAGACAAAGTTCTTATCTTTGTTGGGGCTCACATGTCAGAGAGACAGAACAAACAAATAAACAGATGATGATGCCATGTTGTAATATGCACAGGGAAGAAAACTAAGGCAGGGCAAGGGGTGGAGTGGTGTGCAGGTGGCCGGGAGGTCCCTGAAGAGCTGACACTGGAGCAGAGACCTGAATGAGGTGAGGAAGCGAGCCATGCGAAGATCTGGAAGAAGAGTTTTCCGGGCAGAAGGAACGGAAAGCGAAAAGGTTCTGAGGTAGGAACGAACTTGGCAGGTTTGAGGAACACCGAGAAGGCCAGTGTGCCTGGAGCAAAGTGGTGAAGCAGAGAGTGGTAAGGAGAGGTCTGACACAGGCGAGGGCAGATCACCGAGGACCTGGGAGGCCAAGGGAAGAGTATGGATTTTGTTCTGAGTGAGGTCTCCACTCAAATGTCCCCTTAGGAGTGAGGCATTTCAGACCACCTTACATTAACACAGCAGGCAACACCCCAATTTCCACGTGGTTTCTTTCTGTACAAGGCTTATTACTTATCTCACATGTTTTCAATTTTCCTGTTTATTTTCTACAGTCTGCTCCCCTCAAATGAGAATACAAGTTTTGCAAGGGCAAAGATAGTCTGCTTTGCTCACTGCTACATATGACCATTCAGAATAATGACACACATTTGAAAGAATGTTTGAAAGGATGGGAAGTCGCTGGGGAACTGAAAGAGTCAGCATGCCAGTCTCCCTCCTCCCTTCCTTTCATCCATACGTGTGCCAAATGCTGAGTGCTGGGGTCAGAACTATGAACAAGGCAGGCATGGTTTAGTCTGTCTAGGACCTTACGGAAGTCCCATCTCATGAGAAGCCACGTAACACAAAAATCTTTCATCTCAAGGGCTGGTTCTTTAGACTTCATTCTTTTTTCTCCATTCCTTTAAAATACTAAAGGAACATAAAGACTTCCTGATAGTATGAACCCATCATTGTAATATACTGAATAGGATACACAACACTGAACCATGTAGCAGGTATCACTTCTTATATTAACAAGTAAAGAGAAAAAGATTATTTGGTTCACTTTGCTATGGAATCGTAAATTAGCACTTATATATTCATCACATCAATAACCATGCTAAAATAGGGTAATACCTTTCTAGCCATGGAAGAGTATGTTATTATTTATTGGCAAAGTTGTCACCATTTAATTGGTATAAGATTCTGACTTGCACAAGTAACACTTTTACCTGTTAAAAACCCAAAGTGTAGGGGAGCTCTGGTGGCCTAGTGGCAAGGAGCTGCAACTACAATCCCAGAGGCGCGCGGTTCGAATCCACCAGATGCTCTGCCGAGGAAGGAGGGACACTCTCCTTCTGTACCAGTCAGATCTGATTTGACGGTACACTCATACAAAAATAATAAATAAAAATGAAAAAAAAAAAGACTTAAAAAAAAACACAACCCAAAGTGTGCCAGGTTATTACAAACTTTTCTAGTTGTCAAAATCTTTATAGGTTACTGATCTAACTCAGTTCACAGTGGAATAAGGGGAAAAAAAGAGTCTGAGGAAAAGCTGCAAATGATAGAGTGTGAAGTTTTGTTCTGTTATCTTTCATTGGATCACCAAATTTTATTTTAAAATCTTCTAACTACTGATGATTGGATGTTGATGTTCCAGGAAATATAGGGGCATTACTTTACCAGAGGAAAGAATGAAAACTGGGGGTTATTTTTTCATTTGTTGTTTGTTTGATTCTAAAAAACTGAATTAAAAAAATATATGTATGGTTAATCTGGGGTGGGGAGAGTAATAATTGCTTAAAAGTGACTTACAGAAATAATTTTTAGGTATAAACTCCAATAGAAAACTCATCACTGCTGAGTCAGAACCAACTCACAGATGACCCTCCAGAGGTTTTCAGGAGACTATAAATCTTATGAGAGTAAACTGCTCATCTTTCTCCCTTGTAGCCACTGGTGAATACAAACAGGCAGAGAGGCTTAGCCTCTGGGTTAGCAGTGCAAATCCCCATGGACCACACCACTAGAGCTCTCTAAACCCCTATGTGGTGGTGTTGCGTACCATCAAGTTGGAACTCACCCATAGCTAACTCTCCAGAGGGTTTTCAGTGGCAGTTAGTTACATGGGGGGAGACTGCTCACCATTCTCCCAGGAGCAACTGGTGATTTTGAACTGTGTGGCTTCAGAATTGCAGCACAGCTTCTTATCACTAGGCCACTAGAGCTCCCTAAACCTCTATAAAGTATATATTTCAATTAGTCTAAATGGTACTAACTGTACTGATGATATATAGGAAGTTAAATGTTTTAGAGTTCTCTTCAGTCCTAAGGACTCACCAAATAATAATAATTAAATAACTAAAAATGGGATTTTATATATCTATATACCAACACATAACCATAGTTAAATCGGTGTTTTATTCCTTTCAATCACAGAGAACCAGGGACCTTAACAGATATATTCCAATAAAGACTTCTAATATGTTTAACCAAAAATAATTTAATCACTTAGAGACTGCAGAACACAACTCCAATCACCATATGACAATTCATTTAGAATTAATTAGAAACGCGATCAATGGTATTTTGTACTACTCACCTTCCTCTATAAACAGTCTTTATTGATTCAACAGCCAATCCAGTAGCAACAATGTCATCCGCATTATGCCTTCGTCCACTAACCATTAGTAATCCATCCATTTTTCCAACTACAAACACCAAACTACCCTGGAAAGGTAACAATGATCTATCTTGATTGCCATGATTTAAATAGTAAATACAGATAGTGTGCTCCTGCTTGAAATAAATCTCAAAACCTTAAGAAAACCGTATTACATGTATTTTAAAACAGTGTTTCAAAACTCATCATCTCTAGTCAGGAGACATTTTACAATCTAGTGAGGGTTTTATAATACACAAAAAGATAATTTGTTCATAACTTATTCTTAGAGAGGAATTTTATAAGCAATAACTAGGGATTCCACATAAGAACAATTTTTTACCTAACAATGTGTATTAATTTTCCACACATATTTAAGGGGTGAATGTAAGATGGAAATATATGAAAATTCACTTAATACTGAAATTAGTTAGATACTATAATAGTTTTACTGTAACAATGTTTCCGGTTTTTAAGGGTGACGTTGTTTCCACTTGGCAAGATTACAGTTTGCTTTTTAATAAAAAATAATGTCTTTGGTAGAAGAAGTAAAGGGAACTAGGGTGAATAAAAGAAATATAAACTCATTTCATGCCAGTCTCAAAAACCGCTTGAAACATAGATTGAGGTATCTTGTAAAACTCTTAATCAGAATTTATTGCTCTGAAAGCGTCACTTACAGGCCCAACAAAACCCAGCAATCCCGATCGAATGAATGGCACATCTCCCACAGGGGAGCCTGAAGAATTCACTGGAATCACCTTAAAGACGGAGAAAGGAAAAACAATCACTTCCTTTTAAAAATGTATTTAAATTTCAAGTAATATTTTAAAAAGTGCTTCTATAAGCAACTACACACAATTAAGATGTGCCTTATCATACTGAGAGGTACAAGAAAAACAAAGCTCAAAGAATTGACAACTAGGAAGTCCTCTAAGTCTGGTCCAGTGGGCCAGGCGATGCAGGCCACACTGAAGGTCTCTGGTCACTAAAAGGTACCTTGAGGCAGATTAATTGCAATTATGAAAAATAGATGGTGAATTACCCTGTTCTGCTTTCCAGGTTTCCTAGGTAAACTTGTCTTTATAATTTCACTTTGCATGCAGAACTGGCTACAAAAAAGAATGTGCTAGTCTAGTTACAATGTGCTAGTTATACTAGAATAGAAGCTGACAAGCTTTGTTTTGTTTCCCGATATATTCCAAGCATCTAGAATAGTGCCAGCTATAGAAGGGGTTCAATAAATAGCTGTCTGAATGAAAGAATCGATAATGTGAGTAATCTGGTACCTGTTCCTCATTTTTTATTAGTAACTTGGCATTCTGGTCTATATCAGTTTTTATAAGCTTAGTTCATTAACTTGAGTCTACTATCAAGAGATGGATCCATTTTCAAAATTAAGCTTTCAAGGTTATGATGCTCAAATCATGGCAAATTTATCCTGGTGAATACCACTTTTCAAAGTCTCTGAGTCATAGAAAATACCATGTGACCCACAGTGTACTGAACCAGAAATCTTCACAGGAACTGGTCACCAAGTCTTCTTTTATAAAGAATGGAGCTACTGAGTCCATTCAAACAGATAAACTTTGAGCTAGCATTCTAGTACCTAACTACTGGACTACCACAGCAAGGATTTCTGTGTGCCAAGAGGTGTTCTAAGAATGGTTACAGAAAGTCCTTTAGTCCTTTCAATAATCATACGAGACAGGTACTATTTTATTCACATTTGTTGTTGTTATGTGCTGTCAAGTCTCTCCAGGAGGTTTTCTCTATTTTGAGGGG
>NW_006400028.1:1781898-1822463 GCF_000299155.1 Elephantulus edwardii
GGGAAGTCAAAACTTTATAATTCAGGTTAGTAACAATACAGTAAGGACAGCTTTTGAAATGTGCTCACAGACACCTCAACTTTGAGCCTTGTGGCTTTAGGAGAGTGTTACAAAGCTCTCAGCTATGCCACTTATGACTCTCCTCCCCACACCAATTGCCCAAAAAACAAAGGCAAAGACTTCTAGTTCTGGTTCCCTGGGCCAGCATTCCCAGGCCCCCTACATCTCACATCAGGTCTCTGGTTCTCTGCTGTGGCTGCTGCTCCTGCAGGCCCTAGTCTGCCTAGTCTAAGAATCTCTGGTCCTGACAGATGCACTACTTTATTGTGCTTCTTTGCTGGTGTCCAGATGTTTTCAAAGGCTCTAAATCCTATGGGAGGAAACTGCCCATCTTTCTTCCACAGAGCAGCTGGTGGATTCAAACTGGGTGTCTTAGTGTTGGCAGCACAACTCCTTACCATTAGGCCACCAAAGCGTCTACTGTCATATTATAGTTAAGAAAATGGGGAGAGATAAGCAGTTCACCCAAAGGTAGCTAGTAAGTGGCAGAGAAAGGATTCAAATTCAGGGAGTCTAACTCTAGAATGAGCACTCTCAACTTCAGTCAGCTGGTTTCCTGGTAATGCTCTGACCAAACCAAACACTCTCCCTGTAAAACAGCACTATCATGTACCTCAAATGTATTTTTGGTCACACCAGCAAGCCCAAAGTACATCATGCCACCTGTCCGGGAGCTGACACAGATTTCACCAATTTCATCTGTTCTGCAGAGCTGGGGAGGGCCATCTGGTTTCACAATGCACATCATCCCTAATGCACAGAAAATAAAAGGTCAGGGTCAGAGATCCTGGAAAGCTTTTGCAAAATGTCACCTTCCCAATTTTGAATCCAGTGAAGTTTCAATAAGTGTTATATCAAATCTTTCTGAAAAGCCATATGGTGTTCCTTAGCACTTACCACCAGGCATTACATGTCCCACATCCTGGACCGTCAGTGCTGAATTTTTATCTTCAGTATTGACCCGTATCACCCCATAGCTCAAGCCATTCATTGAGAGAATGGCCCTTCCTGGCAAAGGGGCCCCAGGAACTCCAGGCCTAAAAGAAAATAAACCCATCAAGTTTAGCAAATTAAGTGGTGTCAGAGAAAAAATATAAGCATATAGAAAAAGCAAATTTCGGGGAGCTCTGGTGGCCTAGTGGCAAGGAGCTGCAACTACAATCCCAGAGGCAAATGGTTCAAATCCACCAGATGCTCTGCCGGGGAAGGAGGGACAATCTCCTCTTGTACCAGTCAGATCTGATTTGACAATACACGCACACAAAAATAATAAAATTTAAAAAAAAAAAAAGAAAAAGCAAATTTCCTCTGGCTTAGACCAAAAATGTTCCTATTTTCTCTCCAAAGAATATGCTAAATTAATCAGATTCACATATTCAAAGCGCAGTCAACTTTCTGTCAGTTAAAGAAAGTCAATATCTAGGCGTGCAATCTAAAAGGGACTACAATGAAGGGTTCAGGACAGAGTGGGAGAAAAACATCAAAAAACCTTCAAATGTAATAAAAATGACTATGCTTACGAATCAAACAGAGACTGGTGGAAGTCATGAGACTATCGTCCTTATTCTGTGTCTTGACATTCAGCCAAACAATAGACAGGCTTATCAAATGAACAATTCAGCTGGAGAGGCACTTGGTCTTTAGGCCAGTATCTCATAAAAAGATTAAAGGGGTAGTATTTGTCCAGGGGGAAAGCTCAGGAGGAATGAAATGATATGATAGAAGGATGAATGAAAACAAGAATCAGAGGGAAAGAGTGGGAAGAATGTTGTTTCAATGTGGAAACAATAACTAATGTCTTAAAGCAGGATCTATATGAATGCCTGAGTAAATGGAAAACTGATTTGCAAGGTTTTATTCAAAGAACAATGAAAAGGTGGGTGTTTTGTTTTTTTGGTTGTTTGGTGTTGGTTTTTATTTAAAAAAAGAATATCTAGTTGTGATCCAATAGATGATCCTGAACAAAAGGCAGGGGGAAATTTGTAACAGAACCTTATCTTTTCATGAAAATCAGACTTATTACATCCATTGAGACCAGGTGAACAACCAAATCTATTGCCTAGAAATGATTTTTAAACCTTGAGCCAGACTATCCTAAGAAGTAATTTTTAAACTCAAAAGCAGCTCGACAATAAGGAATGTTTGCTTTGAGCATTTAGTTAGCTCTTTTAAAGAATTATCTATATGAGATCAAACTGACAACATTGGGCCTAGCACAGAGAACTTTAAGGGACAGAGAGTCCAATTCAATGGTGGTGAAATAACATGAGTAGAGATGGTGAGAATGATAGACTAACCTCTTGTCAATTAACTATACATGTAAAACTTGCTATATGGGTTCATGTTTTCGATGTATATTTTTATCATCAGGACAGATAGAGGGGGTTAAAAAAAGATTCTATAAAAGGCAGGGTTTTTATGATTTAGAAAAACAAGAATAAGACTTTGGTATTTGGTGTACTTTAAATGTACTTTTCCTTATCTTTATCTAAGCTACAATCAACAACAGTCTAATTAAGGATTCTAAAGAATAAAACAGCACAGGGAAAAAGAAAACTAATTCAGAAATATGAGACAAGAATAATTAAATATTCCACTACCAGTTACCATTTAGAGTAACAGTGGGAAAACGAAATGAGATGCTTTGAACTATTTTACAAAGTAATTGTCACTTTAGGGCTTATGAAGCAGAAAATTAGCACCATTTTCTCAGAGTTGTAAGATCTATCAATAGTATCACAGTACCTGCGAATTGCCACAGTCATAGCTTCAGCCGATGTAGCACAAGGACAGATGGCCTCAGGTTTTAGTCCATGGCTTTGGAATAGACTCAGGAAAGCATCACAGGATGACACAGACCCTACGGAGTTGGAACAGACCAACGTTAGGGTGGAAATTGTGATTTCATTACTGCAGGAAACTGGTAGACAGCAGAGAGTCAACACATTTGTTTCTCATGAGCGCTCTCACTGCACATTATTAATTCCACACAAATATTTCACTATGTCTGTGAGATGGCTTGATGTATTCCAAGGACAAATTAATGCTCATCCAAGCAATGAGAAGAAGTTACAACTTGAAATAAGAGGTTGCTCCTAGCAAACCAACAAATCACTATCACAGGTAA
The DNA here is from genome assembly GCF_000299155.1 of Elephantulus edwardii. Lineage (NCBI taxonomy): Eukaryota > Metazoa > Chordata > Mammalia > Macroscelidea > Macroscelididae > Elephantulus > Elephantulus edwardii. The sequence goes on from NW_006400028.1 coordinate 1,785,086, forward strand.
TACTGCAGGCAGTTTATAACAACAGCAACTATCCCTAAAGTAATAGTCACACCCACTACACCTCAACACTGGCTTAGTTCCACTCTCGTAGGTGCTACACTAACATTTTTCTTATTAAGATCAATGGCATGTTTGTGTTTTAAATAAGAATGATCGTGTGACCATTGATAAAAATCTACTTGTGACTAACTAGCAAAGTATCTGTTACTTTAACTAATTCTGCTGTGGGGAGGCTAAGGGTTTTTGTGCTTGTGGGAATAAGCAGGTAACACAGAAAGGCCTCTAAAAACTTTTGCATATACCTATGAATTGCTGCTGAAGAATTTACACAATCCAGACACTTGATTACATCATTACTTTCACATTGCTCCCTTTTCTAAGGACACACAGTTACATTATAGAGAAAAATTATGTCAATAAATGAGCAAGAAGGAATAACTGGAAAAGCTTAGGGACTCATCACGTCCACAGGATGTCCATGAAATGGGATATGACTAAACAAGGATGAGCCCTGCAAGTATTACACTAAGTGTGGGAAGGCAGACACAAAAGACCATATGCTACATGATTCCATATAGAGGAAATTTACAGTTGTTGTTGTTATGTGCCGTCGAGTCGCCTGCGACTCATAGCGACCCTATGTACAACAGCCCTAAACTCCGCTCTGTCCTGTGCCAATCGCACTGTCTCTGACACTCCCATCCCAATTATCCCAGTCACTGACTGAATCAATCCACCTCATAGAGGGCCTTCCTCTCCTGCGCCGTCCCTCCACCCTCCCAAGCATGATGTCCCTCTCCAAGGACCGGTCTCTCCTCACTACATGTCCAAAGTAAGTTAGACGGAGCCTCAGAATCCTTGCCTCCCAGGAGCCACCCGGTTTAACCCTCTCCAGGACAAATCTATTTGTTTTCCTAGCAGTCCATGGTATTCTCAGTACTCTTCTCCAGCACCACAGCTCAAAGAGCAAGCAAATTTATAGAGACAAGGTATATTAACGGTTGCCTAAGGCTGGTAGACAGTGGGCAAGAAATGGAGAGTAACTACTCATGGGTATGGGGTTTTCATTTAGGGTCAAGAAAATGTTCTAAACTTAGATCATGATGATGAGACTGTATAACTCTGTGAATATACTAAACCCACTGACAAAAGGAGTGGGAGTGAATACTATTGTTGTCAGTTGTAATCCAGTCAATTCCAATTCCTAGTAGCAGCAAGTGTGTAGAGAACCATTCTACTCTGACCTTTGAAAAATAGTTTGCGAGGCCTTAGTTCTGCCACATCTTGAGGTGGGCTTGAACTGGCAACCTTTCAGTCAGTAGTTCAATACTTTATGCACACAGGGCCTTAGACTGATATACGAATTACATATAATTAAAGATGTTTTCAAAAAAGCTTACAGATAGATGGGCGTGGGCTAACCAATCAAAGGAAAGCATATTCTCAGACCCACACACCAGCCAGCAATACTCACAGGGATTAGCCCCATCGGTCACGATTAGCATTCGGAGAGAACCCAAGCTCACGTCTCTTTGGTCTCGATGTGCCATCATAGCCCAGTGCAAGTCTCGGCATTTTACTAATGCCACCTTGGCTACAAATGCAAGAGGAATAAGGTTAATAGACGTTTACTATGTGGCAATAAAATAGTTTCCCTTCTTAAAAAAAAAAAAGTTTCCCTTCTTTTAGGAATCAGGTTTCACTTAAAACAGAAAGGTTTCAAAGAAATTATGCCAGGTATTCTGAGGAAACAAGATCCACATTTGGGTAACTGCACACACACAACTGTTTTCTCACTGCGACCTCTGGGCCAGCCACAGTACTCCCGCCAAGGGAACTCTGAATACCAAAACACGCAGTTTATCTAACAGTAATTTAGGACAATTCATTTCAATTCTTAAGAAGGATGCCAAGGCAAATGAAATATGCGAGACATGTAATTCTACAGCTACTGAATGCTAAAATTTGTTAAGCATCAGTGAGCAATGGGGAAATCCTTGCGATCTTAATTCAGCCACATAATTAAAACACAGATGCTCTGTGTGACTACCTTTATGGGTATGCACTCGCTGGACCCAAGAGAGAGGACAGGTCTTCATTACAGAATAGGGTACACTAATTGTATGCATCTTATTCATTATATTCTGAAAAGCAAAGAAAGATAAAGATGCAATCAATACCTAATAAACTATTAGCATTTTAAAACAGAACTGATATGTTATCATTTTACTTCTATACTATTCAAATACATACTCTTTGAAAAAAGATTAAAAACACTGGCTATAAGGCTTTAGGCACTTTTTTCCCCTTGAATACATTTTTATTAATATTTTTATCTTTCATATACATTGTGTTTCACGCATGTGCATTGCCTTTTATATAATCTTTACATTATATTTCATCATTTGTATATTGTGGGTGCCCCCCCGCCAAGTTACCTTTTTTTTTAAGTGTTTTACTTTTTTTTATTTTATTTTATTGTTTTTGTGTGAGTGTACCATCAAATCAGATCTGACTGGTACAGGAGGAGATTGTCCCTCCTTCCCCTGCAGAGCATCTGGTGGATTCGAACCGTGCGCCTCTGGGATTGTAGTTGCAGCTCCTTACCACTAGGCCACCAGAGCTCCCTGCCAAGTTACTTTTGATATCTGGTTCTCTTATTCCCTTCTCTGTACCCAGGTAATTATTATTAAGAATTCAGAATGAATCCTTCCAGCTTTTCCCCCCTATACCTTTATACGTTTATCCCAACAGAAATAGAAAGTGTCTTTAAAGTCCTCATAGTATGTATATGAAACTTACTTTTATCCCCTAACTTAAATGATTTAAAAACTAAATCTATATTTATATCATCTTTTGCACTGCTGCATACTATCCCATAGGACAGTTTATGCCATTACACACTTCTCTATGATTTACAAGTTTTTTTGCTATTACATGCAATATTGCAAAGAATATCTTTGCATGTGCTTCCCTGGGTATTTTTCTGGGGAAGATACAGAAAAGTGGTATTGGGGTGTAAACTGTTTAAATTGTAACAGATACTGCCCTCCAAACCACTGAGTGCTTTCATCATGCTTGTGCTTGCCACATACCACAGAGGGCTGCATATTACACAAAGCAAGAACTCAAAGTTCCCTTGTTCCCTACAGGAGATTCTGCCCAGACCTGTTAGGTGTTTGGGGAGATAAAGCTGAATAAACTGAAGGATCATGCAATCTTCTATCTTTCCTGATCTCCAAACCAAGCAGAGTTTAGGACCCTCTCTTAAAGAGACCGGCCTTGGAAAGTAACCAAGTCCTGCTATTTAGACTGACCATTCATTCTTCACTACCTAAATGGCCCAGATTCCTGTTCATGGTGACAACATTTTTATTTCAGAGAAAGACTATTGCTTACAATTAATTCTTCTCTTTAGTCACAAAAGGAAATTTCCCTTGACTCCTCTCCTATATTAACAATAATACAAGTAAACAAAATCCCCACAAAACAAAAAGGTAGTATGAAGGGTTCAGAAAAGAGTTAAAGAGGAGGTATATGAAAGGAGTAAAGTTCTTACTAATTGGGGGAAAGAAAGGCCCCCTGGATGAAATGAATTGATACAGTAACTGGGGCAATAGGGGTAGATGTGTGAGAGTCAGTGAGACTGGCTCAGAACAGGGTAGGCATCAGAGCTGCCGTACACAGAGTTGCTATGAGTCGCAGGCAACCCAACAGCACATAACAACAACAATTGAGGAAGAGGAGTCCCGAGTGACAGATCTCCCCTCTTCCTCATGTTTCATTTTCTACTCTTTCTCAGACTCCTGAAATGCACAAAGGGTTGGTCTAAATGCTTTTTAGAGTCCTTTTCAACTCCAGAATTTTGCTTTTTCTTGACTAATGAGCACAATGCAGATGGTAGCTCTTCTTACTCAGAAGGCTCCTCTCTACTGATACCCCTATAAAATCTCTGTATGGTTAAGGGAGCACCCTTTCAGAGTCCAACTTACCTGACAACGCTTCCATAAAATCTACTCAAAGCCCTCAGCTGGAACGAATTCATCAGTCTAACTCTTAGAGCATGTCACAGGTTCTTTTCTTCGGAAACTATCATCACCTGCCTCGTTGCTCTACTCCTTAGTAGTAGTACACAGGTTACATGTGACAGTCATTCGACAAAAGGTTTTGTCCAATAGAAAGTTTAGATATTATTTGCCATAGTGATCAAATTATAAATTTATTTATGTAACCCTCTGACTACAAAAGAGGTCAATCTCTAACATGCTTGTCCTTTCTTTTTACCATAAGTAAAATATATTGTCATTGACAACATATTTTAGGTTTTGTGCTACTCTAGAAGTTTTAAAACTTTTATCCTAACTTGTGTCCCCACATAAAAGATATGTACAAAAACACAACGAAGAAAAAAACAGAAATAATCTATTTTTAAAAAATTACTACTTGCATTATAAAATCAAATTCCTATGGAAAATATTACTGATCTTTTAGTGATTTCTAAACAAGCTCTGAAAGATGCATACTGATCTTAATCTTAAGCACAATTTCTATTTATGGGCTTAATTCTGGGTAGCTTACCGCAAACATGCCATGCCACAGTCCGGTATCCTTCTTGAAGTCTAAAACATTTACTACTGTTTCCCCTACAATAAAGGAAAAAAGTTTTATAAAAATCATTATTAAGAGGAAAAATCATGACCCTTACTATAATACTCGGTCCTTCTAAAGAAATGACTAAAAGCTCTCAGATTTTTTTTTTTTAATGCGTGTACCATCAAATTGGATCTGACTGGTACAGGAGGCGACTGTTCCTCCTTCTTCAGCAGAGCATCTGGTGGATTTGAACCGTGCACTTCTGGGATTGCAGTGCAGTTTCCTGCCACTAGGCCACCAGAGCTCACCTAAAAGCTCTCAGATTTTTAATTGTGTCAAAGTCCCCTCAAACTGGTGGGTACCTGATCACAGGTCAATGTGGTCACAGCATATAAAGAAAATCTTTATAACTTGGCATGGTTTTCAAAAGAGATGCTATTTTTTCCTAATTAGGAAAAAAATGTGCTTCTTTTAGAAACTTTTAAATGCATGTAAAAAATTATACTTCCAAGAGAAAATATAAAATACTGCTATATGTGTGTGCATGTATAGACAGATAACATAGGTGTGTATGTATCTACCTATAAACAATAACAGGCATAGTTAATAGAGATAACTAACACAACAAAATTGGTATTTACCCTTGAAGGGAAATTTAAACAATTTCTACATGTGCTTAAAATTCAAGATGACTCTGAGCCCCTTAGATACAAGCCATTATAGGAATATATTATAATGTAATCAATCTCTATTATTAGATACTTAATTTCCAATATATTTTAACCAGACAAAAATGCTGCTTTACAATGAACATGCATTAACTTGTTTCCTTTACCAAGGAAAATAAAGCACTAAAAAAATTAGTATGGCAAACAACATTCTAATGTGATTAGTCATTACACAATATATATCTCTCAACATCATCGAGAGTTCAACCACACAAAATACTTTATTGTGTCTTAATTTATGCTTCTTGGTAGCTAAATTTCTTTTGCCATGAAAAGCTGAGCTGTGGGATCCTAGACACATGGAAAGACAAGGACACCTGGCATTCTGCAGCTAATAAACACATGGTTTTAATTAGGGTTTTCTATTTCTGCACTCTACAAATCATGCTTTACATATTTGGTTTGCTCAGAATGTTAGTTCTTTTAAATTACAGCATATTTGTAAAAAAAAAAAGAAAACAAAAGTAAGCCAAGAATGTGTCTTGGAACATTTCACCCTTAATTTGGTCATTAAATGGAATCCAATCACTGAGCACTCTCCTCACAGCCACATATATCTGACGCTAAACAATGAGAGCAGTCATGGGATAAAGTCTGACCTTCAGAATAATTGCAGGCCTGGGACAGAGCTTGGCAGTGAGACAGCATTGCAAGCCGGGACACTGTAACTCCCATTACACTCCCTTCTTTGCTTGTCTTATACTAGGGGGGGAAAAAAGTACAGAAACACAATAATATGGGTTATTTCAAATGCAATTCAGAGATGGCATTTTAAGACTCCTCCCACCCACCTGGTCCCCCACCCCCCCAAAAAAGAAAATCCAGATAAACTGGGATGAACTTAACATGTTTATTATATGATGATTTAAGGCTATGCATTTGGGTCACAAGCTTTAATCACACAAGGATAGGAGTGGGTAAGGGCAAAGCTCAACAGTTATGTGTGTGAAAAAGAGTTAAAAGTTTAATTAGTCATCAATGTGAAATCAGTGCTACAAAAGCTAAAACAAACTGGTGAGCTGAGCTGCATTAATATAAGCACAGCATCACATACTCATCAAGCACAGTGCTAGCCAGGTAAAGGGTATAAGAAGTGGTTCCTGTGTATGGAAAGCTCCCTGTCTGAAAGGCAGAGACCTATTTAAAGTATAAGTTTGCTTTTACCCTCAATGTTCCACTCAAGTTCATATAGCAGGAACATTTAACTTTCTGATTGCTAAATTCAAAGGGTATTGTGAATACTTGATCTTATCAGACCTTTCTGCAGCATTTGACTTGTCCTTTCCTTGACCCTTTCTCCTTTTTGGCAAACAGATTTCATATCCTTAAAAAAAATTCTCCCTAATTCTACAAAAGGGGTAGAGAGCTCTAGTTGCCTAGTGGGTGAGAAGCTATACTGCCAAACCAACAACTGCTTCGAATCTACCAGATACTTCTCAGGAGTAAGACGAGCAGTCTCCTCCTGTGTGATTTACACCCTTTGAAAACCCTCTGGAGGGTGAGCTAGAGGTTGGTTCTGATCCTACTGCACATAACAACAACAAGCCAGAAGCTAAGTAACTGTGCATCCTATGTATCCTAGAATTTCCAGTGGTGTAGTGCACTCCGACAGGAAGTGCATTTCTGGCAGAAAAACAGAAGGAGCCAAGGCCTGAAGCAGCAGAAAAATATCAAGGAGTTCAGAGCAGCTGCCATGTGGTGAGTGAAGGTAAAAATGACAAGGAATGAGATTAGAGATCACAAATGGTCTTACGGGCCTTTGTAAGGACTTTAGCATGTACTCCAAGCAAGACTAAAAAAGGTTATAGGGTTCTAACTTACGTTTCACTAAATTCGCTCTAGCTGTTTAAAAGAAAAAAGACTGCAAAAAAAAAAAAGGCTGCAAAGGTGGAAGAAGAAACAGCAGGGAAGAACCTATTTTAGGGTAAATCACAGAATAGATGAAGGAGGCGAGAATCAAAGGTGGTAGGTAGGGTGATGTGGTGAAAAGTAGTGGATTCTGGATTAGTTTAGAAGGAAGATCTTGTGCTCGCTTCGGCAGCACATATACTAAAATTGGAACGATACAGAGAAGATTAGCATGGCCCCTGCGCAAGGATGACACGCAAATTCGTGAAGCGTTCCGTATTTTTTTTTAAAAAAAGAAGGAAGATCTTACAACACTGTCATTGAAGAATTAGGGGTTTTCAACTGAGCAACTAGAGGAAAGGATCCACCTACTGAGGAAGGAACACTGAGGTAGGAGGACTTTGAGCGGGGAAATCAAGAGCTTGGTTCAACCTTTAAAGTTTAAAATCCTCACTAAACATGCACTGGAGATGAGAGATCACCTGGGTATTCAAGCATGCATTTCAGGGGAGAGATACTAGCCTGGAGATAAAAATTTGGGAACTGAGTCCATACAAACAATATTGAGCTGGATGTGAAAGTAAGTGAAGAAATGATCTGATGACTGATCCCTGAGGCTCTTCATCTTGTAGGAAAACCCAATAAATAGAGGGGGAGTGATCAGTGAGGCAAAATTGAGAGTGAGGGCTCAGGAAGCCAATGAACATAGAACCTATATAAGTTCTATAGTTTTAAAGAACATGGAGTGATGAATCATGTCATCCACGAGAGAGGATATGGACTAAGAATTGATCACTAAATTTGGTATTTTAAATGTCTATTTACTTGTCTTTCATTTCATCATATTTAGATATGTTCCATCTTTAGGAACAATCCTGTCTTTACCCAACATTTCCTTATCATTTATCAAAGGTACTATATTATTCTCTTCTCTTTCATGGCCAAATTACATTAAGAATTATCTATACTTATTATCTCAATAGGACTTCTCCCACTCTCTAAATATTTTCTTTTTAAAATTAATTGACTTGTATTTTCATTAATTTACCCAAGTGTCATTAAGCATTTATTAATATCTCTTAAGCAAGATGCAGAGTTTTGAAGCATATACTTTTCAGAGTCAGACAAATCTGAGTTTAAGTTCTAGTTCTGCCACTTTTGAGTCATGTCACTATTGGTCAATTATATAAATTGGTTTACATTTTTAGTCTCCTTATTTATAAAAAAGGCTTAATAATAGTGCCCTCTTCACAGGTTACTTGTGACAACTGAATGAAATAATGCATTTAAACCACTCAGCCTATACTGCATAGCACCACTGTAATAAAGCAGGTCTGACATGGGGGGTTGGGAGGAGAATAAGATAAGAGTAGATAGATAATTAACATTGCATTGGAACAGACAAAGGAAAAGAACTGCTTAAAAGGAATATATGATTAGGCATCATATGTATGACAATAGCCCAGAATAAGAGGTATACTGCAAAGAGGACTGAGGGGCGGGAGGGAGGTACCTGTGCCACAATGAATGAACGTTTTTTTAAAAAAGTGAACAGTGAATGAATAAAAATCTAACTTTTCTGTAAACTTTCAGCAAAATAACAATCAAAACAAAAAATGTTATTTAAAAAAAAACCACTCAGCCTGGTGCCTGGCATAAGCAAGCCAGTCTCACAAGTCGATGGCGTTACCAATGATTCATGTTCCTGCACTAACCTTTAATACTAAATGTTTCTTCTTGCTCTCTTCCCTCGTTTCTCTGCTCTCTTGACTACTCTCAGCCCTGACTTCAAACCAAACCAAACCAAACCAAACCAAACCAGCTATTTTTCTGCCAGTAAAACATGTATTAACATTTTCTATTTCTCTAATAGCTTTCATAACTTTCTTATATAGCAAGGATCAATTTCTTTGCTCTTTTAAACATGTACTTAGGTAAAAATAATTACAAGGCAAAGTCCACTATAGGGCATTTTACAAGTTAACAGTAAAATCTAACACAGCAAGAGGATCTAATAACATTAAATGGAAAAAGTTCATTTTCCATTTTGTAAGATGGCAACCATGTCAAGGAAAGGCCAGAATGTGTGTTTTCCAGCCTCAGGCCTTACCTCAATGTATGCCGGCTCTGTACCAGCAGGTGAGATGTGTGGCTGCCAGTCCTTGGGTGGCTTTGAAAGATACTTGGAATCTGTTACAACCCATTTGAGACGAGGCCAACCTATATCAAACCCAAAGTAAAAATTGAATTGTCTAAGCCACCAGGAAAGAGTTCACACTGAACTGGTCATTTCAAATATCAAGAAGATCATACTATAAAATCTGAGGTAATTTTACAATCAGTAAAATACTTTTATTACTTTTCAGTGATACATCACCAGACAATTATACCTTCTTTCAAAAATAAAATCGTTCCACATGCTAATTCCAGGCCTTGAAATTACCTCAACAATTGGGAGGTCCATTTGGCAGTGGAAGTCCACTGGGGCTAGTGGTCTATCCTCTGTCTCTACATTTAGCTTTAGTGTACAGAGTGGTAGCTTTTTCCAACCATCAGCATAATGGTTAAGGGTGTGGGCTGTGGAATCAGACAGATATGGGTTCAAATTGCTGCTCTGCATTTATTAGCTGTGACTTTGGGTAAGTTACTTAACCTGTGTTTCAGTTTTCCTCACCTGTAAAATGGGGATAATAATGGTACCTACTTCATAAGACTGTGAGAGTAAACAATTTAAAATATGTAAAGTATTAAACTATAAGATTCATGAAAGCACCAGCTTTAATTTTTGGCTAATAATTCAGATACAACTATTACTAACCTTTGAATTGGACAATTTCTCCATTCTGGGTTTTTGGAAGCCCCTTTAGACAAACTTCACTGGTAAGAGCTAAAGCAATGCCACAGCTTCCTAGCAAGAAACCAATCTGTTGACCTCCAGCATCCTGTGGAGGAAAGATAATGAACACAGTAGGGAAGAGCAAGTGAGCACACCTATGCCCTCAAACCTAACAGTAATGCATTGGCACTACTATGTGATGACATTCATGGAACCCTACTGGGATTTGGCAATTATAATAATTCAGTGACAATAATGTTCTTTCAAATAATTTCAATAATATGCTAATCTCTTGAGCATAAATCAAGTATTTTATTAAGCTAGCATTGCTAAATATAAACTCAAATGTGACTCAAAGGTGAGAACTGATCCTTTTTAATCTAAGGCAAAATGATATAAAGGATAGTGTGGCTAAAGTGTCCCTAACCTGACTCCCAAATCTAAACACTAAGCAATTCAGGTCAGAATACAATGAATAATGAAAATGGAGACCAAATATCCAAATTTACAATGAAAACAAATATTCATTTGTTTGCTGTGCCCAAATCTTTCTTTCTTTTTCCTATCTTAAAGGGTATAAACTTCACAACAGCAAAACTATAAAAGGTACTGTCTAAATACTTCCATTAAAACATTATTGTTAGTACTATCATAAAATAACACATATACTGTCCATTTAATAATTTTAAAAGAGCCCCATGATTTCCTGACTAATTACAGGATACTAAATGCATTGTAATAGGAAAATCTTCAGTTAGGGATCTTTCAAATTATTGAAGAATAGTGATGTCAGTTTGAGAACTTAGGTGCACCTGATTCAGGCCATGATCTTTACAATTACTAGCTATGCATCTGAGACCTGGAAAATGTATAAAGATGACAGAAAAAGAATTGACACCTTTGAGAGGTAGTATTGGAGAAAAGCACTAAATATTCTATAAATGGCCAAGAAAATAAATAGGTATGTCTTAGATAGGGTGTCGCCAGAGTGTTCTTTGTAAGCAAGAATGATGAGGCTTCACCTAACATACTTTGGACATGTTGCTTGGAGTGGGACATGATGTTGGGAAGGGTGGAGGGTTCGCCAAGTGCCCTTCCAACCTCAACCCAGTAGACTGACAAGCTGACTGCTGCAATGGGCTTTTTTGTGTCAGGAAGTGTCAGGGGGGCACAGGACAGGACTAGTTTCAGATCTTTTGTTCATAGGGTCACTCTCTGAGTTGTACTCAACTTGATGGCACCTAACAACAACAACAACAACATCACATCAACTACAGCTTTAAATGGATTACCAATTTGGTTTTTACTCATTTACAAGAAAATATATTTTTTCTTATAAATCCCTATCCTCTACTATATTCTCCTTTGAGACTGACTTTCAATAATACATAACATGAGAAAATTACAGTCTAAAAGATCCCAGAGAAATCTTATTGATCAAATACAGAAGTTTTGCTCCATGATCTCCTTTTGGGGGAACTGCTTTGTTGTCAGAATAAAACCCTACAATCTGTAGTCCTAACATGCCATCACTATTGCACTCTGACATAATGGAAACCCTAGGTCCTGGGAAAGGGTTTAAGGAAATCCATTCACAAAACAGTCTCAACTATTGTAAATGCAAATTATTATCAGACTTTGAAGAAAGTGATACTCCTGATGAATAATAATTGACAAAAAGTCGTCAAGTGTATCTCCTTGATTATTTTTCCGATACAAAATAATACAAAAAAGTCTCTCAGAAAATATTTTCTTTAAAAAGAAAAAAAGGAAATATTTTCTTTGCGTGAAACTTATAAATATTAAAATCTGGATAAAGTACTTTTCCCTATAACACCTAGGTTTTTAGGAAGCGAAGCTGAATATTTTAGAAAATGGTCAGATTATTTCTAATGTAACTGAGTCAATGATCCAGCAAGAACCCATCATCTCACATGAGGCTCCATTCCTTGGAGTAAACAATGTTACCTTTCTGGTTAGAGGTACCTCTATAGGCACTGGAATCACTTCTGCCAGGAGACATCCATAGAAAGCCACCATAAACATGACTGGATCATTGTTCGGGTAAACCAGGGCTACCTAAATGGCAAGATGGAACATACACAAACTAAGGCACTCAATGTTATACTTATTTATATAGAACACTTCTCATGAACTATCTAGTTAATAGACATTTGCACTAGAGAAAATAAAAGTTAATGAGGAAGCAGCACAAAGCTTCCTGAATTTCTAAGACCAAGAAAACGGTTTTAAAAGTTTTTTGGCAGTTCTGTGTAAAGAATAAAACACACACACACACTCTTACTCACTCTTGCTATCTGTATCTAAAGCACTGAATTATTTTTAATTCCAGAAAGATTTAGGTTTCTCCTTTCTTTCAGCTCTTAAAAGTGTACTGATTAGCAATCAGAAGGAACATGGAAAAGTTCTTTAACATACGAATGTAAAAACTGCCACCTAGCATTTTGCTAACCTGGGTAATAACAAAATTTCTGTTTTTTAAAACGACAGTTTACACATCTAACTGGTGTACATTAAAAATCCAGGATATGTATCTATTTTTTTTAAGATACACTAGACAATTACCCTATCTCCAGGTTTTAGCACAGGTTCGTTTTTGGTCCCGAGTTTATTAAGCAGTGTATAAGCCAACTTTAAACTTCTGCTCCATAGCTTTCCTGGGAAAAGAAAGTAGAGTCATATTAAAAAACTGTAGACCCCTGAATGTAAACCCTAAGTCTCTGTAAACTTTCATTAAAATTAATTTAAAAAATTAAATTAATTAAAAAAATGCAGACCCCCTCAGTTCACTGGCACATTACCTAAGATAATTAATGGTCTTGCCTAAATGATGTGGTAGACAAACATCACCTTCTGTCCTACCTATGGTGTTCCAGCCTTCCAATCACATTCCCTCATGGTTTCTGTCTCTAAAGTTCAGAAGCCAAGAAAACCCTCTGGGATAGTTCTCTGTCACAAGGGCTTGCCAGCCAAAAACCCATCAGCTAGTACCTAAAGCAGCAAGCAGTTTACCAAGACTGTTCTGCCTTCCATCAGATTGTCACTAGATACCCATTCTGGTTTAGATAATACTTGAAGTGTTTTCTGAAGTAAGGTGAATATTCAGAAATAACTTGATGTGAGGTCATTACATATAAATGGAGATAATTGTTTATTTAAATGAGACTGAAAAATCAGAAGACTACTGCCATACTAAGCTTTTCTGGGGGGAAAAAAGCACAAAACCCCCCACTTACATATGTGGTATTAGCTATGTGAAGTCACTGTAAAATAAAAGTACAATTCAGACAAACATTCAATACCAGTGCAACTGAGTGAAAACTGACAATAAAATAGAAATTAACTGTGTGAACATACGGAAAAAGACATGGCAAGATTTAGACAGCTGGCTCTTTAATAGTTATGTAAATTAATAAGTAGCTTCACAAACGAACGCTGAAAGTCTTTTTTGGAGTGAGAGAAACGTAGGTTTCCTCTCTTCCTACTCCATCTCTCTTCTTCACCTTAGAAATCTTTCTTTATATTATGAGAAAAGTAAGAGAAAAGTCGTTATTTTAATAAACTCAACAACTCAAGTCATTGCCTTTGAGACTGAACAAAGCATAGCTGACCCTTCAGTGAGCTTTCTGAGGTTGTAAATCAAACAAAGGAGATTTCCCATTCTTCCATCCTCTGAAATGCTGGATTTGAACCACCAGAGAGGTATGGAATTTGAATTAGCAGTGCAACTTCCTGTAGACTATGCTACCAAAGCGTCTTTGTGTTAAATAGGCATGTTATTATATACAATTTAGGCAGGGGGCACCCAAGGTTTAAAGTCATATCAAACTTTTTTCTTTAAAATTATTCTGTGTCTAGGTTGATGCACAATGAGCCCCATTTGTAAGGTAAAAGTAATTTGTATGAATAAACTAGTATACAATCTGATAGCCCAGGGTTGAATCCATTCTTCATGAAGGTATTTTGAAAAGAAAAACACTAAGTAAAAATGCACAGATTCTTGGTTTTTTTATGAAATTTTGTGCATGCCACGAGGCAGAGTGAAGCAAGACAAAGATCTAAAGAGTTATCAGTTTCAATTTTTTTAGATAAAACTCTACTTCCTCCCATACATCATTAATTCTGCTCAAACACCTTTCAAAATTCTTCGTCTGATGTCAAAACATCAATGGATCTACAAAGTCTCTTTCTTCTTTTTGCTATCTTTCAAATGTTAAGTGGCTTGCAAAGGTCATTTTAGCAAATGAAAATATTTGGCCATGAGCTTACCTGGAACTTTGGGTTTTATTAAATAATACAGAAAACCTTCAGAAGCACAAGAACCAGAAACTGTTAAATATCAGAACAAAAACACTACCCATGATGTTCTGAAGAACTGTTAGGAGAAAAGGAGGGGCTTAGCATCTGTGAGCTCACCGTATGTAAGAGTGTAAACTGGTTTTCCCGTCACGTCCAGGGCGGTCAGACAGGGGCACTTTGCTTGAGTTGTGCCCCAACGCTGTAGGGCGGATTCCAGAGCAGGTGGCCAGTTACAGATGACACCCAGTGGCTCTCCCTTCACAGGGGTCATCTGCCGTCCCTCGGGCTTGGGCTGGTTGGGATCTGGCTGAGGTACTGTGCCCAAAAAACCCCCACAAGGTTATGAATAGAAGAAATGAAATAAGCACGAATTCCAGAATAACAACTGTTCACCTCTAACTGTAAATACTTTTGAACTATAAATCTGGTTTAAACTCACTTTGAGAAAAGGAAGGGCATGATTAGAAATGGCAATTAGAAAAGGTAATTCATCTTTCCATAAAATACTAAGATCTTATTCAATGTGTTTTATGCAAAAAACAAATCCCAATTCTCTTAGGATTAAAAAAAGACCCCAAAACAAGTCACTGATATACAGAGAAACAAAGAGTATAAATCTTTTTTGACAATTTTAAGTAAACAAAATTTTAAATCATTTTAGCTTACGTCCAATGTCAGAGACCTAGGTTTTGTTTAATGGAAAGATATTAAACTGGGACCTAAGTTTATATTTATTTTTCACGTGACTTTAGGCCGATTCATATGTCTAAGCCTCATTCTTCAAATCTGTAAAATAGAAACAGCTATTCTCCAGGGTCACTATAAGACCCTGCAAGGCAAGGATGACATAGATGACAATGTTCTCTATCTCCATACCTCTGCAAACACCTTGTATAGCCAAACCCTTTGCCTCCTGGTGAGTTATTACTCATCCTTCTGAAAGCTCCACTCAAAGGCCCCTTT
Source organism: Elephantulus edwardii (assembly GCF_000299155.1). Classification (NCBI taxonomy): domain Eukaryota; kingdom Metazoa; phylum Chordata; class Mammalia; order Macroscelidea; family Macroscelididae; genus Elephantulus; species Elephantulus edwardii. The sequence goes on from NW_006400028.1 coordinate 1,800,374, forward strand.
TCTGGCAAACAATTCCCAAATCTTTCCCTAGAAGATTATTCCTTCCTTAGTGATCCAACACTGTGTGGTGCTTTCTCTACTCTATTAAAATACTGAGGATCCTCCATGGTTTCTATCACAGCATAAGCTTTGCTCTCTAAAAACTAATGGTTTCTGAGGGAAAGGATAATTCTTAAACTTTTTCTTATTGATACTACTAAAATAGAGTGGCTGTTATACAATGTTTGCTGAACGGAACTGAATTTGCAAAAGGCAACGAGTTTTATCTATCTACAGTTATTAAAAGGCTACTGGCTCTCTATACTAACAATTCAAACCATTCAAGCATGGTTCCTATTAAACTTCATCTTCCATTTGGTTTGTCAATACAGTGTTAGGAAGGCCATCACCAGCATGAGCACCCTGAAGATCAGTGCAGTAAGAAAGATGTTCACTGATCACTCGAGGGTAGAGTCTCCTAAACAAACAGAAACTCCTCTTATCCTCATTTGCCAGGTTGCTTTTTGCTTCTTGCTGCATAAAGTGGGCTAAGCCTGGATCTAGTCTATGAATGTGTCTAAATCCAGTGACAAGTCTGAGGTGATTAAAACCTACTATTAGTCTCAGGACGTAAAAACAGACTACAAAGCCAACAAGGCATAGTTCTTTTGACAAAACGCTTTTGTTAGATCTATTTATTACTGAACTTGAATAATTATTAAATGTCCATCCATATTCTCACTCATTCTACACCCAGTTTTCCCTATTAAACTGCAGACATCTTATGATTTCATATATACATACTTTTAAAATATTAAACCACCGATCATTACTGCTTTCCCTATGAGGCCCATCCTCACCACAGGCAGTCTTAGCCAAACTATCTTTTCACCTGTAAATATTTTAGCACTGCTTTAAATTATAAGCAATAAGAATTGTTTAATCTTTTTTAAAAATCTACCATGCTGCCTTACAGAGTTGCAGCTTCTTGCCACTAGGCCACCAGAGCTCGCCTAACTAAATAATTTTTAACAAAAGAATATTGCAACATAAAAAATAAAAATTTAGCAAAATATTTAGACTAACCTGAAATCCATTTCCAAAACAAAGCCAAATACAAATTATTTTTAAAATTATATATTTGGGATGGTCCCTAATTGAAAGAGCACATATCCAAGCACTCAGGGAGTAGTTGTATGCTCCACAGTTATCGGTTTGCCTTCCTGCTCTCCTCTTTTTCTTTCTTATCTTTCATCTCCGATATAAAATATAAACAATCCTTATAAGAAAGTGAGTGGAGAACTATTAGCTCCCTGAAGCCAAGGACCATGTCTAAGTCATCCTTGTAATCCTATGGTACATAGCAAGTGGTAATTGTTCAAGAACTATTTGTATGATGAGTGTATGCTTGTGGTATAATTACTACTACCTTCCACAATTTCTTCAGAGTCATCCACAAAAAATTCCTTTAAGGGAGGCCTTTTCGGTCTTTTTAGAGTGTTGAGAAGTTGCTGGATTTTTGTGGATACTCTACTACTGACAGGCACACCTATAAAAGAAAAAAAATTTTGGCATGTTAAAACTCACTGCTTTTGGAGAGAATTTAGCTCCTAGATTCCTTTAGAAATGCTTGTGTCTAATGATATTTGGCCTTTGTTCATAGTCTCATTTCATTCAGTTTGCCCAAATGGGTACAAATATGTATATGACAAGTTGTTAGGACCAAAGAGAACAAATTTGGTGCTTTAAATTAAATACTGCAAACAGATTTCTCCTAACTTCTTTTTTCTCTAATATTATTATTATTCCCCTCTCAGGGTTTTTTGTCCAAAGAATCCTCTGGAAATACAAACCAAATCTAAATAAACATTGCTGCTGCCATTCTGTAAATTTTCAAAGAGAGTGTGGCCAAGATGACATGATGTTAGCAGGCCACTTGCTATGGCAGGCTAACAGAATCAATGAGGTGCTATGGTTTATCATGTATATTTCTCCAGTTCAATTTAATTTTTTCTGCCAAAAAGAAACCCCTACCATCAGCTGTATCCATAAGGCTGGACCTGTTGGATCCTTTGTGCATGCCTTTAACTATCCCAGAGGGGGGTAGGTCAATATTTGCTGGGCGTATTGAGGACGATGATGATGAGGAAGAGGTAGTTGTAGTGACGTCAGGGGGAGCAGAGAAACTCTCTAGGAGGGGAGAAAACAAAATTTAGAATTCTAATACATCACCAGTGAAAATCAGAATCTTTAATTTAAAAAAAAACACACCACAAAACAACGAGGAGGAAAAAAACTACAAATAGGAATTTGGCTTTTATAAGAAGATCAAACAATCTATCAAAGGCTTCTCAAAACATTTTCTTCACAAAAAGTCTGCTAGGTATCTACTGTTTTACATTAATCATAATGAAATATTACAAGTAACCTTAAAATGTAATCAAACTGTGTATGATCTTAACTGGCTACTGATAGGCTTGTCTCTTGGACATTTCTTTATAATGTTGGTTTATATATAATGTTTCCCCTTTAATCCAGTAACAAAGCAGTGACTTTGGAAGTGGGTCATGTTGGTTTATGTACAATATTTCCCCTTTAATCCAGTAACAAAACAGTGACTTTGGAAGTGGGTCACTTTGTTCAGGTTTCTAGATGAATAAACATAAAGTCCACTTTCCATTTTCATAAGAAACCAATAGGTAGCTGGAATAAATTCAGCAGGTAAGGTTCTTCTTTATTCTAAGCAGTTATTAAACGGTGCTCTTGCATTCTACTTTATGTAGCAATTCTTAATGTAGAGCAATTAAACAGCATTAGGTTGGAAGAGACAAATTGAAAAGGAGGTGTTATGAAAAACTGAGAAGAAAACACCTGAAGAAGAGAAATAAATGAAAGGAAGTACAATGTATGGTGTATTAAAATAATGAAAGGCATCTCAATTATATTTAAAAACCCCCACTCTCAGAAATAATTTCTAAAATCAGTAAGGTCTCTATGCTCTAAAATCTACATTTATTAGTTTAATTTATTAGCATAATGGTATTATACTATACTTTACTATAGGATAATTTGGTTAAAAAGATGTTTTAATTTGACCCAGCAAAATTCCACTTAGAGGAATATATTCTAAGAAAACAATCAGATAAATGTACAAAATTGTAGGATCAAAGAAGTTAATTTCAGAACTTTTTGTAACAATGAAAAACTGGAAATAACTTCAATGTCCCAAAGAGGTAAAAGCTAAATAAATTAGGTCACAATCATATAACGCCATATTTTGAAACCGTGAGAAAATTAGCACAGTAATGATGTAAATAAAGTTTATTCATGACACGATGTTAAGACAGGCAGATTATGAACATTAAATTTTATAAAATTTAATATCTATACAAAGCAAAACACTAAATGACTGTCTTTAAATCAATTCTGATTCACAGTGACCCTCTGTTAGGTGTCTGAGGCTATAAATCTTAACAGGAGAAGATTCCCATCTTTCTCCCAGCAAACACTGGCGGATTCAAACCACTGGAGACACTGCCTTTGGTTAGCAGTGAAACTCACTAGACATACCATGATACCACAGCTCCCTAACTTTTATATATTTCCATTAACTTACATTTAGAAGGAGATAAATTTAAGTGATATACTAATGTTATCCATGGGAAAGCGAATGATAGGCTATTGTACTTTTACCAGTATTTTAAAATTTATTATTAGGAACATGGATCACTCCTATTAGAACAAATATCCAAACACCAATAATACTGAATTAAATAAGTGGTTTTTGTCAATAACTGAACCACAACATTTCCCACAGTAGAGAAAAACAATGGAAAATATGCGGCCAGATGAAATAGGTAACAAAAACTCTAATAAAGTTAACTAGGCACTTGGACAATACTTTTAACAATTTAAATTGATCTTTAGACAAACACAAAACCAAAACCTGAGCCACAGCTTCTGCAGCTTAGCTTCCAAAGGGACAGGTGAACACGTGCATGCGCAGTTGCTTTATGGAGGTTCAGTGGGCAAAGCCAGGTGTGCACAGCAAGCCATCTATCTGATGGCACCTGACTTTTAAATTTGGGCAATAATATCCTCAGGATAACTATTTTCTTTTAAAAACATGGCCTTGAATTGAAAAATTTCCAAATTTTTCTCCTCTGAAATAACTAACTAGAAAAATGGCATACATATTCTATCTTTATCCTCAGTATACAGCAGTATAAAAAGGTCACTGACATGAAAATTAAGACCACAAATCCAACTGAAGGTCAAGGAAAAAAGAGAAGGTTATTACAAACACATGATGGAATATATACTACGTTGTACAATTTGTACCAAACAACTAAGCAAAAGCCAAGATCTGAATATATCTTTTATCTTCAGATGTAACAAACTCTTAAAAGGAAACACAAAAGACATAAAGCAGAGCCAGGCAAAAGCTACACTCCATACAGTAGCACTGAGAGCAGGTAGCAACTCACAGAGTACCAACATCTTCAGCCTGCACATTCTGGTTGTAGCAATATCACAACAGCAAGCACAATACATCCAGTCTTTACTTTAAAGGCAAAAAAAGGCCTCAGTGGCCCTTGGTGTTGAATTTGCTCAAGTTTAATGTGTTACTTCTCTTTCCCCTCTTTTCTTGAAATAAAACAAACAAGCAAACTTTGCTTCTATTGAACTGATACCAATTCACAGCCACTCTGCAGAACAGAGTACAACTGTCCCAAAGGGTTTAAAAGGCTGTATGTTTACAAATGTTGACTGACACATTTTTCCCACATGGAGTGGCTGTTAAGTTTGAACTGCTGACCTCTGGGTAACAGCTGAGTACCACTGTTAATATGAATTATCTTTTTCAACTGTGGTAAACCCATGCTAAGACTGGTATTGTATCTTGCAGCTTGAATATTGCTTTTGGAAATAGCTATGGCTTCAGGTGGGCAAAATTATGTACTAATAATGCAGATGATAGCTATCATTCCTGTAACAAATGTATTGCTGGTGTTTCCTTCTTTGCCTTGTTTATTGTCATGTTCTCTCTGATTATATTTTTAGACCATTCCAATAAACCTAATACAAATCATAAACAATTTTCTGGATACTGGGAGCCAAATGGGACATAATTTGGGCTTCTTGGATTAATCCAGCTCCTACCTATTCGAGTATTGGCAAATACATCAGCTAGAGACCCACTGGTTCCTTTGACCTCTCCATGGGACAGCGTAGAAGATGCGGATGAAGAAGTGGACGATCCCTGAATTGAACGGTTGATCCAGGACTCAGCATTCTGTAAGCTCTGTTGCAAGGCAGCAGAGAGCGCAGCTTGGCGTCTCAGTGAGCCCTCATCCTCAGAGGCCGAAGACGTGTCTGTGTGGAATTAGAAAAAAAGAAGTTCTCGATCCTGCCTACAACACAGACCTTTCCGTTCTTGCTCAATGATCACACATTCAATTTTGACACCAGCAAAACATTCGCATTCTTAAGGTAGGTAATACATAAATTTTCTTAAGAATCTTAAGGAAAGGTCTATGGATTGAAGCCTGCAAAAAATAAAATCATCTAAATCTATAGGTAACTTAAAAAAAAATCTTTCAAGAACATTTAAATGTCAGTAATTGTTTTTCTGTTTCTAAATAAAATCAATATCTAAAATTCTTCTGGTTTATCTCATTTCCAAAGATTTATTATTAAAGATCTGAAATATATCTTTATTAAAGAAACCTTGTGATAGGTTGCTACATGGGTTTTGACAAGTTCTGCTTAAAAGAAAATAATATGGATAGGGAAATAATACATGTTTATTTTTGTTAACATCAATTTCTGTGCCAAATATTGAGCAAGGTACTAGAGAAGTGAGGTAGAATAAGTGACAGTCCCTAACCTCGAGTCACTCCTGCTTTTAGTGGAAAAGTCAGCTAGTCACCTGGCACAGGTAAGCTTTCAAACACGACAAGAGTGTTTAACAGCTGTATTTCTTCCCTGAATTCTCAGTCTGCAGGGAACTGTGAGAATCTCACTGATGTCTGTATTTAGCCTGGCTCTAACGTCAAGAATATAAGACCTAAATTAGAAAAGCATGTTTAAAAAAAATTTTAAAAAATTCCACCAAATATAGGATAGCCAAAGGAAGCAGAAGTCAGGAGTTTTTTCAGTGATCTAAGCTTATGAGACTTCCAAGTTAAAAGTAGGCATTTGGTCTGTATATGACAAACCTTCCTAATCAATTTTTGGGGTTATAATTTACGATGTGTGAATTGAACTTTATTTGGTAAAAAAGGAAAACATCCCATAGTTAACCCTGAAGAACAGTTCCCTGTGGTTCATGTGAAAATGCAAGGCCCATGATCTATTTTGGTTCGAAGGGCCAAGAGGGAACTATGTAGCTGGAAAATGACCAGCATTTGACAATAAGAATTTGAACCACAAAAGACTAATCAAGTCAATCAACCATAAAAGATCAAAAGGGCAGTATCTGCCCAGGAATAAAGCTCAAAAGGCACAAAGGTCAATGGATCAATGGAAACAGGAAACACAGGGAGGAAGTGGGAAGAGTTCTTTACACTGGTGGATTGCGATAAATGTCTCAAAATCAAAAGTGTATGATCAGAAAACGAGTTTTCTTTGTAGACTTTAACTCAAATTACTTTAAAAAAAATCAACTAAAAACTCCCCCAAACCAAAAAACTAGTCTAATCCAGAAGTCAAATTTTACAGGTCCAGAGCAAGAAAGCAAGTTAAAGTCATGACTATATCCTTGTTTCCTCCTACACCAAACTAATTCCAATTTATTATATCATATTGAAAGAGATCTGAGTCTTAAGACTGATTCTTTTCAATTAGGGTGTGGTTTTTTTTGTTGGTTTTTTTTTTGTCTGTGTGTACCGTCAAATAGATCTGACTGGTACAGGAGGAGATTGTTCCTCCTTCTCCAGCAGAGCATCTGGTGGATTTGAACCGTGCACCTCTGGGATTACAGTGCAGCTTTTTGTCACTAGGCCACCAGAGCTCACCTCAATTATGTTTTTTTAAATGCTCTACATTTTATGTAACATATTCAGGAACCATGAAATTACATCCTAGTACCGGGACCAAATAAGTACACTCACTACTTTGGAAGAATATCAAAGATGCTAAGAGATGGGATAAACCAAGGGTTTCACTGGAAGGGGCACTACTCTCAGTTGAATTTTCCTGAAAGAGTCATGTATGTTTAATCCATAGTATTTCAACTTCTTCCAAGTAAATGGGACCAAGATTCTGAGGAAGTAAAAGTCAAGAGATGAGGCTGGAGAGGTGAAGTAGGGATGAAGAAATGCAGTTCTCCAAACGATTCATAATGCAAAGGAGCCGACTGAAGAAAGGTGCAGGGACAGAAAGTAACAGCATCTGTAACCTTCAATTTAAGGAAAAATGGTTTACATAATTTAAAAAAAAATCCAACATTTCAATTGTACCTTAAGGAAGCAAAGATTTCTGTCTTTGTAAACATGCTAAAAATGAGTTGAGGCAGGGGTCCATAAGACAGGAAAATCTAACACTAAGAATAAGCATTTCCAGGGAAACATATCTCAGTACCCCATGAATCCCACTGGGTTCGAAAGCTGCCTATATGCCATCGTTCATTTTAATTTATGTGAGTCTAAAATCAGAATAACTAAATTTTCAAAAGATAGTAAAACTAGTGATTAGGTTCATGGAAAATTTACTTTATTGTGACTTTATATTGAATCAATGACATGATTTGGGATACTGTTTCAATTCAGTTACCGAATGTGCCTGCCAGTCCTTCTCAGAATGTATCACAACTTACAACCATGGAGCAGCTTAGTAGAAGACTGTCAGTCTTTCATTTGAACCTGAAGATCCACTACTTGGCAGCTGTGTAAATTGTGGATAAAATTATCTATCTGAGAAATTTGTTTGGGTTCATTCAACAAAAAGTAGTAAGCACTATAGCAGTTGCTGGGTAGAATGATGAATGAGATGAGAGTGTTACCACCCTAGCAGGACTTGAGGTCTCATAGAAGCTTAGCACATGCCCATGAAGTGAGATCTAAGCCAAGACCTGAAAAATAAGCAGGATAAGCTTATTTATTAATAAACGCAGGCAAAGAGGTAGGGGAGAGAAGAGTCAGGTAAAAAGAAAAGCATGAGAGAATGTATGGAGGTAACATAAAACAAGGCACATTTGAAGACACAAAAGCAGCTGAGATTAGCTGAAGCAGAGATTGCAAACCTTACACTGATGAAGATGAGGCAGGACAAGTAGCTGGAGTGGGGTTGTTAAGAGCCTTGTAAGACATGCAAAGGAAACTCATCTTTATTCTACATACACTAGGAGACCATGAAATGAAGCAATATTGAGAACATCTGCACAGAGCTGGGTGCACAGGGAGTGGTCAATAAACATGAGCTTCTTTTCTCTCCAGGAAAGCTATTAAAAGAAGTGTTTCTTTTCAATTTGCAACAGCATCTGAAATTTTCACTAAAAATAATCTAAGTATCTAATTCTTTCCTATAAACATAATGGAAAAATGACAGTAACTGACTAAAATCTGGTAGAATAAAACAGGTGATCATCTGAGAATGTTACCTAACAGACAAAACCACAACTGACTTAAAGTTGGTAAATGTCAAGATCACATACAACATAAGCACTGCTCTTGGACTATACTGCTGTAAGAGTAAGAATCCTCAAGCACTGATATATTTACTTGGGAGCATTCTTTTTTAAGCAATTGTCATCCAGGAAAATGCTATGGGTTTGTGGAAACTTGAGCAGGATCAAATGAATACTATTAAGAAGTAATAAATTATAATTTCCCCCTTGATTCTGCTCTGGTCAATAAGAACTCACAACCATTATCCATTTTAACTGAGGTCTCTTCCTAAGTTCTTGAATATGGTGAATACAAAGTCTTCACAATTGAAAGTAAGGCTTGCCCTTCAATTATAATTTCATATAAATAGGGTTTGGGTTTTTTTTCCCTTCGGCTAAGACAGCAGAAGAGATGGTTTTACTGTGCACGTGACATCCAACCACAATTAAGCAGTTATTCCTGAATATCATAGGTCCAGGACAACCGATCAAAAGGGCCTGGTTTTTGAAGGAGGAAAGTGGGCCTCTCAGAGGTGTTCATGGCAATTGACCTTCTAGATCCCTTGAGTCAGAAGTTCTAAACAGGAGCATGCAGACCAATTTGTATCAGCATTGCCAGCCTGTAGCGTTCTCTACTCCTGCTGCTGTGGTATCTGCAGGTGCACACACTCATGTTTACTTGGACCTCTGCCTCATCTTTCTTCTTTTATGCTTCAGCCTGTGCATTTGCTTTTCCTCCAATGGCTTGGCCCTCATGCTTCGGTGGTCTCAAACGAGATGACGCTAAAGTGGAAAGAGCTATAATTTCATATAATTTTTAACAGCATTCTTTAATACTGATCACCAGAAGCCTAATTTCCATTTATAATCAATTAACAATCACTTAAACAATTACCTTGTTGATGTCAAAGGAGGAAAAAGGCTGAATTTACTAGATGCTCATAACTTCTATAGCACTTTTCAGGTTTTTTGTTGTTGTTTTTACTTTTAGATTTTACCCATGTGTGGAAATGACTCTCCTCAGTTGAAAGTGTCTCTGTTCTATCTAAAATATTTGTTGAATAAAAAAAGGAAATATCTACCATATAACCACTCCATTCCCAGGTATTTTTAATATAAGATAATTGAGAGTATACCTTCAGACAAAAATTTGTATAGGAATATTCACAGAAGCTTTATCTGTAATAGCTGAAAACTGGAAATAAACCAAGATTCCCTCAACTATGAATAAACAGACTGTAGTATATCCACACAGTGGACGGCTACTGAACAATGAAAAAGCAAGAACTATTATGTTGTTGTTGTTGTTATGTGCCATCGAGTCGCTTGTGACTCATAGCGACCCTATGTACAACAGTCCTAAACTCTGCTCTGTCCTGTGCCAATCACACTGTCTCTGAAAATCCCATCCCAATTACCCCAGTAACTGAATCAATCCATCTCCTAAAGGTCCTTCCCCTCTTGCACTGGCCCTCCATCTTCCCAAGCATGATGTCCCTCTCCAAGGACTGGTTCCTCCTTACAACATGTCCAAAGTATGTTAGATGGAGCCTCAGAATCCTTGCCTCCAAGGAGCCACCCGGTTTAATCCTTTCCAGGATAAATCTGTTTGTTTTCCTAGCAGTCCATGGTACCATCAATACTCTTCTCCAGAACCACAGCTCAAAGGCATCAATTCTCCTTCTATCCTCCTTGGTCATTGTCCAGCTCTCTAATGCATAACAAGTTATAGCAAAGACCATGGCCTGTATCAGATGCACCTTAGTCTCCAGAGACAACATTGCTCCTCAGTACTTTGGAGAGGTCCCTACGAGCAGACTTTCCCATGGCAAGACATCTTTTAATTTCCTGGCTACTGGTGCCAAGAGTGCTGGCTGTGGAGCCAAGCAAACTAAAGCTGTGAACAATCTCAATCTCTTCACCATCCATCCTGATGCTGCCAATTGGTCCAAGGGTGAGAATCTTTGTCTTCTTGACATTGAGCCTCAATCCATACTGGAAGCTGCAATTTGACTGTGTGGATCATAACAAACTGTGGCTGATTCTGAGAAGAATGGGAATCCCAGAACACTTGATAGTGCTAATGAGAAACCTATACTTGGACCAAGAAGAGGCTGCTGTCAGAACAGAGCAAGGAAACACTGCATGGTTCAAAACTGGGAAGGGTGTATGCCTGGGATGTGTCCTGTCTCCATACCTTTTCAACCGGTATGCAGAACAGATAATCCGGAAGGATGGGCTCTATGAGGAGAAATGTGGGGTCAAGATTGGTGGAAGATCTATCAACAATCTGCGTTATGCAGATGACACAACCCTGCTTGCTGAAACTGAGGAGGACCTGAAGCGCTTGCTGCAGAGGGTCAAGAACTGTTATAGAGATAGAAAATAGAGAAAAAGTTACCAAGGGCTCAGGAGTTCTGGAAATAGTGTGATGATTGTACAAAACAGTGATGTAATTAATGCCACCGAAGTGAACACTTACATACACACACCCTATACCAATGACTTCATTTTACGGTCTGAGGTGGTAAATTTCTACAGGGGTGAATGTCCTATATAACCTTTTGGTCAATTCAGTACATAATGTATCACGTCACTAGGGTTTGTGATCACACACACACATTCCCTCTGCCCCAAATATATATATCTACAAGTTTGTTTGTTTTTTTCTTTCAAAAGTGAACACGTTATTGATTCAGCAACATGATGAATCTTAAAATAATTAAGCTGCATGGAAGAAGCCACACACATACCAAAAAATGATATGATTTTATTATAAAGGGAAGTCTGTAGAGATCTGAGAGAGGGCAGCTTAGGAAAAGTCTAGAAAATGCTAATATATAACCCAAATCCTACTGTCATCTAGCTGATTCTGACTCAGTGACTGTCTATTAAATTTCCAAAGCTTCTAGCTAGCAGTGCAACATGTAATGTACTACATCACCAGAGTTCCTTTATTTACTAAGAGTGACAGAATCCAGACTAATGGGTGCTTGAGGACGGGGATGAGGAAAAGCTGGAGTAGGTATTTTAAAGGAAATATAAGGAAAGTTTTGGGGTGATGGATATACATCTTGCTGTCTTGACTGTGGTGACGGCTGACCTACATGCCAAAACATAGCACTTTTACTGTGTGTCAATATACCTTAATAAAAACAAACTTAAAATGGTTTGTGGCAATGGAAACGCACCTATTCTACACAGTCTCAGAGGTATTAAACAAATTGGACAAGTTTTTTGGAAAATAGTACCTTCAATTGGCTCAGAGATAATATCAAAGGTAAAGGTAAATTAAGATTATCTGAAAGAAAAATCTTATCCTAACAACTACTCCAAACTCTGTTGACTCAACTACGCCAGAGAGAATGAGAGCTGATTGCAAGTTGGAGCTTCAAAGAATAAAGGAAACTTTGAGAGCAACTAGTGAGGTTTTCATCCTAAAACTTTATCTGTGTTCACAAGTAGCTGGCCTGAGACTGACGAGCTGGTTTGACAATCTCACTGGCAGAAGTCTAAGACTTGTTATGACAATTAACATCCAAACTGGGATGTTTTTGTAAGAAAGGGGCAGTCGCTATTAGTAATTATGCCAGGTTTACCACACCTATAAGGGATGGCCAAATATTTTGCTCTTCTTGGTTTTTCCTCATGTTTTATGGGATAAATTTACTTAAATAAAGCTGTAAATAATATGGGAGTAAAAAGTTTTTTTTTCTTCTCCCATTCACTGCCTATTTGATATGTTAGACTATACTGGAGCTAACAAAAGAGAATCTGAACTAGAAAATATTTGCTTGATATTATGAGCACAGATTTTTAAAAAAGGTTTAATTGATTTGGATTCAGATATTACCTCTATTTACAGATACTGGGCATGTCTTTTTTTTCATCATTTATTTGTTTTCTCTATTGGTTTTCATTCATGGCAGGTTACTTATACTAGTGTTTTCTAATTTTTAATTATGCGCTCAGTTTCTGTGGAATTCTATGTCCCTGACTGAGTCTATCCTTCTAGAGACAGTCTGTGCCTGAGTTAACACCAGCCCAATATCACTATTCAATGTCAGTTTTAACATTGAAAATATTTTAATATCCACATATTTAAGTGAAATTCAAACACTGTACTCACTGACAACAAATTTTCAGGGAAAGTCTTGTCTTCATTAGCCCAAGGCAAGCTTCCTCTAACATCTTCTGTTGTAGAAAGGTTAATTTTTTTAACTTTATTCTTTTGCTGATGAGGTAAGACCTTTCAGATATCATGATTCTAGCTTTCATTCTTATATAGTCTTAATGTTTTAATCTTTTCTAACTTTTGGTAATTAAAAAGGAACCTTGGTGAAACATTTACCTGAATGATGAGCTACTTGCCTATTAATCAAAATGTTAGTGGTTTGAAACCACTCTATGGGAGAACAACATGGCAGTTTGCTTGTGTAAAAGCTTTATAGCCTTGGAAATTATTTAGGTAGTTCTACCTGCCCTACTGGGTCACTAAGAAGTGGGAATCAGTTAGACAGTAGTGGGTTTGGTAATGAAAGCCTGTGCCTCTTGCTTACTATTTCTTCTTCCTCTCACATCACCCCGAGGGTTGCCAGTGTGAGCAAATTTTCACTTCTTTGATTTTTACTATCTAAAAAGAACATGTTATATATATTATCCAGCATCTCTAAAAACACATTTTCTCCCCTATGCTTTTAGGACAGCATTTTCAGGTTCCTATTGACATTATGAAGCTTTGGTGGCTTAATGGAAACGAACTGCACTGCCATCCTAAAGGTACTCAGTTCAAATCCACCAAGTCCTCCATGGAAGAAAGACAGGCAATCTCTTCCCATGTAATTTACTGCCTTTGAAAATCCACTGCTAGGTCAGCTACGGGTTGGTTCCGACTTGACAGTACAGAGCAATAACTACTGACAAATGGTCAGAAATGTTGTTGTTGTTGTTATGTGCCATCGAGTCGCTTGCGACTCATAGCAACCCTATCTATAAACTCATTTTTCACCTGTAAGTGGGTTAAAGGATTACTGAGATATCTGAAAAATGAAAACTATGTAAAAAACACAGCTTGACCACTCTACAGAGGATAGTAAATAATAATAATTAGTTGACTGGTAAACTTATTTTAAATCAGCTACTGAAATAAATAAATTCAACCTGTTGAGTGGGTTTGTATTGTGCTTTGGCTTTAAAACACTGAATATCTGCTTGAAAAGGTAATTATAATCCATTATAATGTATATCAATAATGATCAAAATTTACTAATTACAGTAATTTTAGTATAGAGGCCAACTCTGATCAATCTGCCAACTCTCCATGGCTATGGAAAAAAAAATAGAGAGGAAACTCCCCAAATTGGTAACTCAAATATTCTAAGTCTGAATTACTAACTGGTATATGTTTTGGGCTTTAAGCTCTCAGAAGGCTATCATCATTCAACTTGTTTAGAGTTTTGGTCATACCAGTACCATACATCCAAGATATAAGTATCTGTTAGTATCAGGTAAAGAGGATTTCTAAGCTGGGCACTTGAGAAAGAAAAGCAAATCAAAAGATTTGAGTCTGACACTTACATTTAGTTTGGCCTAGGGCAAATCACTCAAAGGCTGTGAACTTCATCTCTAAAGCAATTTGTCCTGTCTCCTTCACTGATGCTGATGAGGAACAAATGAAGCAATCTCTGTGCACCTTTTCAATCTTAGAGCTCCGACAGCATAGGGATTCAAGAACTTCCACAGAAATTACAGATTTGGAAACCCTGCAGAGCAGTTGGGCTCTGTGCTATAGAGCAGCTATAAAACGGATTTAGTTTGGCTTTGGATTTTGGTTACTCTTTAGAAAAGCAAAGGGCTATACAGTTCTCAGATGTGCTGGAACCACCAAAATTTTGGTTAACAACTGAGTGCTTACTTATTGTGTGCCACCAGGCCTTACAGAAATACAGAGAGATAAATTTTTTCCTGTCTGGCCTTAGGAATTACTGTAACTACTATCAAGCAGGGCTCTGTATGAGGCAGATTTTTGAGGCAGATATTTTAATTTTAACTTGATTCTACCTAAACTAGTCTAAATAGCCTGCTGGGCTTTGGGTGATTATGTGGTTTATTTGGCCATCTCTGGCCCTCAGAATGCAGCAGAGCTTAAGTTCACATAAGTGCAGAAAAAGCTTAAAAGAAAAAAAATACAGGCTGTAGTTTTTGCCATTGTGTTTATCCATATGAATGAGTAATATCTACACAAAGAATCCCTACAAAGAAAGGGCTGAGGTAATTGCCTCATGACATTAGTAAATGATTTCAGCACAAAAAGGGAACTGGATGGCAGCAGTTCAAGCAGTCCAAAAGAAGCTGCAAAAGGCCACAGGCACTCAAGGACCCACATACATTCTGACCAACATGGAGAATTCAAATTTTCTAATCCACAAAATCGCCTTTAGTGTGCGTATCAATCAACAGCTTTTAGACCGACTGATATCCTATTATATAAGAATGATCTATGAACAAAAAAAATTTTCCATGTCAACTACTTACCATATTTTCTAGACTATATGATCCCATAAATAATGCCAACGTCTATAAGATATTTCACTCCTTAAAGTAGCTATAAATGTGCATGTCTTTTAGAGCTAGGAACTTTGAACACTTCTTCATGCATTTGCTCACCATCTAAATGTCTTCTTTGGTGAAGTATCTGTTCATATCCTGTGCCCATTTTGCAATCGGGTTGTTTATCTTGTTGTGGTGCTCAAGTATTCTATAAATTCTAGATATAAGTCCCTTATCAGACATGTCATTATCAAATATTTTTTCCCAGTCTGTAGCTCCCTGTTGGAGAAGTTTTTCAATGTGCATATGGATTTAATTCTTAGAAGGTCCCACTCATCTATTTTATCCTCTCCTGGTTGTCGGTTTTCCAGGATACTTGGAAGACTGTTCATGTTGTGGATTAGTGCTTCTAGCCTTCTTCCAAGCTTTTCTCTAATGAAGTTATAGTCCTTGGTTTTAGTCATAGGTCCTTGATTCACTATGAGTTGGTTTTTGTGTATGGTGTGAGGTGTGGATCTTGAGTTTTTTTGCAGATAGTTTTCCAATTCTGCCAACATCATTTGTTAAAAAGGCTTTCGTTTCCCCACTAAAATTATTTCATCTCTTGTCAAAAATCAGTTGTCCATAGGTAGATGGGCTGATTTCCAGTTCTTAATTCTTTTCCATTGATCTATGTGTTTGTCATTTTACCAGTACCACACTGTCTTGACCACTACAGCAGTGTAGTAGGATTTGAAATCAGGGAGTGAGATGCCTCCTGCCTTATTTCTGTTGTTGTTATGGGCCGTCAAGTTCCTTGTGACTCATAGAGACCCTATATACAACAGCCCTAAACCCTGCTCTATCTCTTAACAACCATATTGTCTCTGACACACCTATCCCCATTACCCCAGTGACGGAATCACTCCATCTCATTGAGGGTCTTCCTCTCCTGCGTTGCCCCTCCACACTCCCAAGCATGACACCCCTCTCCAATGACTGGTCCCTCCTTGCAACATGTCCAAAGTATGTCAGATGAACCTTCAGAATACTTGCCTCTAAGGAGGAGCTGGCTTCACCCTCTCCAGGACGAACGTGTTTGTTCTTCTAGTGGTCCATGGTATATTCAATACTCTTCTCCAGTCCCAAAGCTCAAAGGAATCAATTCTCCTTCTATCATCCCTAGTCATTGTCCAGCTCTCTGATGCCTAACAAGTAATGGCAAAGACCATGCCTGTATCAGGTGCACCTTAGTCTCCAGAATGATATCATTGCTCCTCAGTACCTTGGCGAGGTGTCTGACACCAGACTTTCCCAATGCAATTCATCTTTTCATTTCCTGGCTGCTGGTACCAAGAGTGTTGAATGTAGAGTCAAGCAAACGGAAACTGTAAAAAATCTCAATCTCTTCACCATCTATCATGATGCTGCAAATCAGCCAAGTGATAAGAACCTTTGTCTTCTTGATGTTGAGCTTCAATCAAGCAAGTGCTTCAGGTCCTCCTCAGTTTCAGCAAGCAGGGTTGTGTCATCTGTATAACGCAGATTGTTTTGATGAGTCTATCTCCAATTCTGATGCCACACTTCTCCTCATAGAGCCCAACCTCCTGGATAATCTGTTCTGCATATAGATTGAAAAGATATGGAGACAGGACACATCCTTGCACCCTCCCCAATTTTGAACCATGCAGTGTTTCCTTGTACTGTTCTGACAACTGTCTCCTGGCCCAAGTATAAGTTTCACATAAGCACAATCAAGTGTTCTGGGATTCCCATTCTTCTCAAAGTCAGCCACAGTTTGTTGTGATCCGCACACACAAATGCCTTTGCATAGTCAATGAAACACAAATAAACATTCCTCTGGTACCCTCTACTTTCAGCCAAGATCTATCCAACATTAGCCATAATATCCCTAGTGCCATGGCCTCTTCTAAATCCAGCCTGCACTTCAGGCAGTTCAAAATAACTATGAGATATCATCTCACCCAGTAAGAATAGCAAAATTCAAAAGAGCAGCAAACAACAAATGCTGTCAAGGCTGTAGAGAAACTGGAACCCTTATTCATTCTTGGTAGGAGTGTGAAATGGTACAACCACTATGGAAGGCAGTATGGCGCTTTCTCAGAAAGGTAGAAATAGAAATACCATTTGACCCAGCAATTCCACTACTGGGAATGTATCCTAAAGAAACCAAAACTGCCACTCAAGCAGAAATATGCAAACCCATGTTTATTGCTGCTTTGTTTACAGAAGCAAAGAGCTGGAAACAACACAAGTGCCTATCAATAAACAAATGAATAGAGAAGCTGTGGTATAGTCACACAATGGAATACTATGCTGCACTGAACTCATGAATTATTATACAAATTGGGTAACCCTGGAGGACATTATGCTGAGTGAAATATCACAGTTACAAAGGACAAATACTGCATAGTGCCACCATTGTAAAATGGGACTGACATCAGGGTTGGGGGGGATAACGTATACTACATTGAAACAGATGAGAGAGAGAACTTCAAAAGGAATATATGATTAGGTCTTATTTTCACGACGAGGATCCAGAATAAGAGCTGCATAGTAAGGTAGACTTGCGGGGGGCAGAATGAGGGGATTGTATAACAATGAAAGAATTTTTTTTTTCTTTTCAAAGAGAAAAGCGAACTGGGGGGAGGGGTGGGCAGGGAGGGAAGTGTGCAACAATGTATGAATGAAAGTCCAAAGTGTTGGTAAGCTTTCACTGGAATTTCATTTTAAAAAAGTAGCTATAAATTTCCCTCAGTTGGGTAAATCAGACAAAATGTACTGAGTGCTTCACAAAGAAGCTGATGACTAATGCACATCAGCGGCTGTCCCAGACACCAGGTTCAGACAAGACACGTGGGGCGGAACTTGGCCCAAGGAGGGTCTGTCATACATCTTTGGTGGCATTCCACATAAACCACACAAGACAGGACTAAGATTTTTATGTTTGCCTTGAACCAGATTATTTCAAAAGCTATGTTGCCCTCTCTGGTGTCAGGGGCTATCATCTTTACAAGAGCAGATCACCAGATCTTTCTATTCAAGAGCCACTGGCTGGGCCTGACCTGCCTATCTTTTAGTGAGCACTCTAGTGCATTAAGTGCTATACCTCCAGAGTGCTATAAAAACTCACAGCTGTTAAGCTGATTCCAACTCCTAGAGGATTTACAAGACAAGGAAGAACTACCTCAAAGGGTTTCTAAGGCTGTATCGTTACAGACTGTCACATATATTTCCTCTAGAGAGATTACTTTATGGTCAGTAGTAGAGTACTTTAACCACTGCACCCCCATGGTCCTTTAAAACTTCTGCTAATGAGCACACAGTTCAAATCCACCAGCTCCTCCACAGGAGAAAGATGGGCAATCTCCTGTGTGACTTACTGTCTCTGACAACCCACTAGAGGGTCAGCTTTGGATTGATTCTTACTCAATGACACAAACAACAAATAAAAACAGTAAATGAATGTTAATTCTCATTTTTATCTCCACTTCTTAAACACAGCCTCAAAATTCTTCTAAGCATTAATGCTTCAGAGACTATTATCAATTGATTAAATTAAAAACTCAAATTTATTATAATAGAGTCAGAACTAACAGGTGACCTTTTAGTGGGTTTTTGGAAGGCTGTAAATTACATAGGAGGAGGCTGCCCACCCTTCTCCCATAAAGTCACTGGTAATTCCTGTGAAGTTGCTATGGGATTCCAACCTTTGGGTTAGCAGTCAAACAACCAGAGAAGAAAGGTAAAGTTTTTTAGGTAAGATGGTAACAGGTTACTAGGAGAAACTGTTACAGGATTAAACTGCAATATAAAAAGAGACAGTTGAGTCTCTCTCTTATAATTGATGGATCTTGGAAACTTGGAGAATGGAATCTGAAACCTAATTTAGAAATAGCAATTTACTACAAATTCCACACCTTTTAAAATGAACAATGTTAAAAGAAGCCTCATAATACACTTCTTCCCACTCGAGCATCGTATTTGTCCTGAGCTTGTGTATAATTGTTAAATACAAGTGTCACAGCCTAGTACTGTGTGTGGGCTGTGTGAAAAATTAGAAAAGTTCTCAGTGCATTTCCATGTTGAGTGAGAATCCTTCTATGTGACAACACAGATGTCTTTAATAGCAAATAACGTTTTTTTCAAATGTTACTTAGAAATCCCTAGAGAGGAGATAAATAGATGGGAGAACCTTTTCATGACTTTGCTCTGATAAGAGATTTTAAGAGAGAGGCTCAAAAAAAAAAAAGAGAGAGAGAGGCTCTTATCTTTTAATAATGAAATTATTAAAATACATAAACTGAATAAGAAGATTATGCTGTATTTTCAAGGCTACAATAAGTGTAGAATATTAACATTATAAATATCAAGTGCTATAGAGAATCCCCAAAGGACTATATGCTCTTGTCCCATACCACAACACTTAATTGTACTTATGTGGGACATAGAGTAAGAGGCAGTCATTCAACCAGAACAAGGTAATACTGCATGGTTTTAAACACCACAAAGATGTTTTTCAGGGTTATATCCTTTTATTAAACGGATTCAGTCTGTATGCTAAGCCAATAATCCAAAGCTTTGACTATATGAAGAAGAATTGGAGGAAGCTTCACTAACAATCTGTGTGATAGGCAGATGACAGAAAATTACTAGCTTTCAGAAAATGGAAAGGACTTGAAGCACTTACTGATGAAGATCAAAGACTCCAGCCTTCAGTACAGGTTACATCTCAATATAAAGAAAACAAAATCCTTATAGTTGTGACAGTAAACAACATTATGTCAGATGAAGAAAATAATGAAGTTATATATTTCATCTTATTTGGATCCAAATCAAGAACCATGGAAGCAACAGGCAAGAAATCAAATGCTATACTGTATCAGGCAAACGTGATGCAAAAAACCTCTTTAAAGTGTTAAAAAGCTAAGCCTTTGAGGACTAAGGTATGCCAGCCCCAAGCCTTTTGAGGGATTTTCCATCACCACATAAGCTTGTGAAAGCTGGATAAGGAATAAGAAAGAGGGAAGAAGTGAGGCCAAATATTATGCTACTGTCAAAGAATACTGAATTTACTACGGACTATCAGAGGGATGAATAAATCTGTTTTCAAAAAGTAAAGAGAGAACCTTAGAAGTAAAGATGGCAAGACTTCATGTCATATACCTTGGACATGTTATCAGATGGGACCAATCCCTGGAGAAGGACATCATACTTGGGGAAACAGAGGGGCAGCAAACTGACAAAGTATCCGTAACAGTGAGATTAAACACAGCAATGGTGCCAAAGAGAGTGCAGGACCAGGCAGTGTTTCACTGTTGTACACAGGGCTGCTATGAGTTGGAAATGATTCAATGGCAACTAACAACAACAACAACAACAGGGTTCCACACAGCAGTGGATTAGTCATGATTTGTTTCTAGAGTTGGTATATTCACGTCAGGCAGTGATTTTTTCTAAAAGTTGGTAAAAATAGTTTCCATTCTTTCTTAATATTCTCAAAATCCTTTGTTGACTCTCACATTTAACTCAAGGCCATGAGAGCAGACTATTTACTCTGAAACTGTATTTCTTTAATCTGGCTATGGAAAGGATTGTTTCTAAGAACTACACATCATGTTGCTCCCTACCCTTTGCCATTTACTACAATGAACCTTGATCTGCACTGCAGTGGAATCTTTGCCAACAAGGAATAGCTACTAAGCTGAGAGCTCTCTTTGTCCATGAGGATCAAATGTACTAATATAGAAGGGAAAGCATCCAAGATTTTGAAAGAATGGGCTTGAAGTATATACCATTTCATTACAGATACAAAATATCTCATTGTCATGGTCTGCTAGAGGTACCCTGTTTTATGTTTTGAGAAACACTTGAAGCCACAGAGCTATTTCTCTTTCAAACATATTGACACCACAGATGGGGGGGTGGGGGAAGCACACATAGTTAGTAAGCCCACAGGACACCCAAAACCTCTGAAATGCTAAAGCCCAAGAGAAAATTATGAACATAAACCCTACATCAGTGAATTGGTCAACAACTTGACAGCTGTGAACAGAAGTCATCCACAACAGTCTAACTTTCCTCAGAATCTTACCAAAAGACACAGAAAATTGTTTAGGCTAAAACAGTATGGAGACAAATTTTTTTCTTTCAAAGATTTCATTACTAGGAATGTTTAGTAAAGAAAAAGAACATTATAATGAGGTTCTCAAATAGAGTTAATACATTGGTCTCAGAAGACCATTAACATCCTGCATGAGGATTTAATTGAAAAAAATAAAGAAAAAGGTTTTTGAAGCCTTCAGAAAGTGCCTTCATAAGTAAGACTGTTGAGGGGCATTCCAGCTGCTCTTCAGATACCACTCTGTCCCTCTTTATTATTACTGTTATTATTTTCTCTGTTAATTCAATGTAGGATGGGTGAGCTGGAGCATGCGAGAAGGTGGAGCTAGACTTAGCTCTAAGTACCTATTTCTTTGCTTCCAATTCACTTTGTAACTCTTTAAGAGAAGGAAAGATTGCAAACTTGGTGAATGGGATGAAAATAGTTCCTAAGAAAACTGGTTTCTTACAACTTTCTCTCCCTCTCTGTATATATGATACACACACACACAAACACACACACGTATACAAAATATTACCAAACACATACACACACAATTTTATATATTTTAAAATCTGATCTTTATGTAAAAAATTTTACTCAAAGTCCACTTACTCCCATGGCTGCTGCAGAGACAAAGCATCCGATTAGGAATAGTAATTATTTCAAGAATATAAAACTATAAGTAATATAATGTATGTCAGTGAAAACAACTTATTTGACCACAGTAGTTGTTGGGGTTTTTCTAAGGACTTAAGCTTTATCTTGTGCTTATTTATATGAGTTGGGGGTTACATTAAGGAAATACTAGAGTTCAGAAGGGAAAAAAATTCTGAAATATATATTATATA
>NW_006400028.1:1822563-1834474 GCF_000299155.1 Elephantulus edwardii
TATTTAAGGGTTCTATTTGTGTGTTGTTGACAATGTGACATTAAAACTTGCCACCTCCAGAGTGTGTGCCTATATATCTGTGTTGTTGCAGAGAGAGTTCCAACTTCTACTTCAGGAGAGGAAAAGCAGATAGAGAAGGAAATGCTGACAGACAGAGAAGGTTCTGATAGACCTACCAGGAGGTGTGCAGGCATCTGCAGGAGACTGGACAAATGTAGACCTCCTTTTGGTTGGCATTGGCAAAGCCATTTTCTGTTCTTTGTGCTTTGCCAGTGCTGCTTGAACAGCTTCCGTATGTATATCTGAAAAAAAGTGTAACAGTTGAATTATTAACAACTAGCTCTTAAAGTGTTTACCACTGTGGGCTGAATTATCACAGCATCAAATGTTGAGAACATAAAGGGAGTGATTAGGTGATCCTTATGTATTACTTTTTTTAAGACCAGTTGAAAATCAAACTTAAAATACAGACAAAAGAACTCATGAACAACTTCATATAACATACCAGACAAGGAGCAAACAGGTATGTGCTGGGGGGCGGAGAGGCGGGGGAGTGAGGGGACCATGAGCCTAATGTGCATCCGTGCCCAGAACAACCCCCACCTCTACATGGAACGAGTACTGAGGGTGTCTACAGGGCAGTCACGATTTCTCAAGGGAAAAAAGCTTAAGATCCGCTTAACTGTCTGAAAGAATACTGTGTTGAGAGCCCTCAGTTCTGTGCCACAGGAACAGAAGAGTTGAGTTTCATCTAGAAAAATGTAAGGGCAGATGTTACTTTTATGCCACTATAGCCACAAATGAATTTAGTTGACCACTTGATTGTCTAAAAACAAGCCAATAAAACCAAACTCATTGCCACCGAGTTGATTCTGATTCATAGCATCCCTATGAAGTACAGAGCAGAACTGTTTCATAGGATTAGGGGAGCTCTCTTCTTTATTGAAATAAGATTGCCAGGCCATTCTTCTACAGAACCAGTGAGTGAGTCTGAACTCGAAGCCTTCTGTATAAACCCCCATGCAAAGACTCACTAAATGCCTTTAAAGAAAAAAATCATTGTCATCAAGTTGATTTTGACTCATCATAACCCAGTAGAACTGTCTCTGTGGATTTCCAACATGGTAAATCCTTATGGAAGCAGGCTACCAGATCACTCTCCTGTGGAGGAGCACGTAAACAGGCTCTGGTTAGCAGCACTTAATCACTGGACCACCAGGGATACCTGAATGTCTAACAGTAATTTCCAAACAGAACTCCTGATTCTCCATCTCAATCTACAAACTCACTCTGCATTTCTACAAAACAGGACCATAACCTTCAACAATATCTTACACTTTTTTATTTTAAACTTTTACAAAACCCTCATGAGGTAGGTTATAACAACTGAAGTGCTTTACTTGTTCACACACACAAAATTTCCCTTTTCTCCAGGAAAGGGCCTCAAATGCATGCAAATCATCCTTAAAGACTGGTCCTTGCTATATCAATGTACTCCTTTATAAGAGTTGGACCAAACAGAACTTCTTGGTAATTCAAATAGTGAACTAAGAAGTTACAGGTCAGGGAGCTCTGGTGGCCTAGTGGCAAGAAGCTGCACTGCAATCCCAGAGGCGCTCGGTTTGAATCCACCAGATGCTCTGCTGGAGAAGGAGGGACAATCTCCTCCTGTACCAGTCAGATCCGATTTGACGGTACACACACACACACAAAATAATAAAATAAAATTTAAAAAGACGTTACATGTCAGAGAGTTGGGTCATTTTAACAGCAATGCTCAACAAGGAAAGAGGCCCAACTTCTCAGCTGAGATTTACAGAGCTGTTGCCCCCTTGTAGGGCTTTCTCAACTGTTCCTTCTATAGCTTACTCCAGCTATTTAAGGCTTGTGGGTTTTTGTTTTGTTTTGTTTTTTACAAGCAAATAGACCTTTACTAATACAACTATAAACATCTGTGTGTACATGTGTAAATTAGTTTCTACAACATCATTTTAAAGGGCTTAACAATACGGTATGAATGTACCATAATTTATTTAGTCAATCACTCATTACCAGATATTATTCTGTTTCCAAATTTTTGCTGCTATTCCCAAAAAGAAATCAGTATTTTCCCTTCAGTGTATATGTCTCATTATTAATTACAATTGTAATTAAAGTAAAAGTGTTTAACATGTTTTTCCATAAACACTTCAAAGTACATTCTTAGTACGTGTACCAACATCTAAAAATTCAATATGGATACAAACTATTACCTAGCCCATAGTTCAAATTTCCGGTTTAGCCACTTGTCCAATAATGTCACTTCCCATCTTTCCTGATCTACAATTCAATGTAGGATCACACATTACATTTAGTTATCACTTATTTTTTTTGTGACCTGAAATAGATTTGCCACCTGTATTTGCATAACTGTGACATTTTAAAGAGTACTGCTATGCACTGAACTGTCCATCACTCTCCCCACCCCAACCCCAACCAAACCACTGACTCTTAGTGACCCTCCCTTGGGTTTGTGGCTTATATAAGTCTTTACAGGAGAAGACAGACTCATATTTCTCCCTTGGAGCAGCTGATCATTTTAAACTGCTGACCTTTTTTGTTAGCAGCTCAATAAATAACACATTATTCCAGCAAGGTCCCTTGTAGTCCCCAAAATTCCTGGCCCATGCACCATATTTCCAGTTTGGAAACAGGACTATTCTTTTCTTATGTTATGAAGTTTTGTTGGCCTAGTGCGTAAGGGGCTGCACTGCCAGCCCAAAAGCAAATAATTTTAATCCATTAACTGTTCTGAGGAAGAAAGACGGGCAATCTCCTCACGAGCGACGTACAGTCTCTGAAAACCTGCTTGATGGTCTACTATGAATCAATTCTGCCTCAATGGCAATCTTGAGTTATTTGTTATATTAATGAAGTCATAACATTCTAGGGTAGATCCTAATCACTTCTGAGTTTTAAAAATTGGAATAGACACAGAGACATATACATAGAAAGACAGCTACTATGAAGGAATTTTTCCTAAGCCAAGAAACGTCTGTGATTAATGACAAGGAATCAACACAGCTGAGACTCTGAGTGGGACTATTCCAGAGCTGTAAGAAAATAAATTTCTGTTCTATAAAGCCATCTACCTGTTGTATTTGTGTTACAGCACCAGTAACTAACACAAGAACACACTAGTTATTTTGTAGAATGACAATTTGGTTTAATGTTTCCTTGTGATTATGTTACATATGTTGGCAATAATACCATAGAAGTGATACGTTCTTCTTAGAACAGGATGCCAGAGTGTACCTGCCCCATTACTAGTGATAATAACTTCAACTATTAGTTAAGATGCTGTCTGCCATATATTTAAAACACTATAAACTTTATTATTCTTTCCTTGGTAACAATAAGGACTCTGTTAGAAGATACTTTTTTTTTTTAATTGTTTTTTTGTGTGAGTGTACCGTCAAATCAGATCTGACTGGTACAGGAGGAGATTATCCCTCCTTCCTCGGCAGAGCATCTGGTGGATTCGAACCGTGTGCCACTGGGATTATAGCTGCAGCTCCTTACCACTAGGCCACCAGAGCTCCCCAGAAGATACTTTTGAGACTATGCAAATGTTCTATGTCTCATCACATTCTCACCTACTAGTTTTAGAATCTATTGGTGTTTTTTTACTCAATCAATTTTTACTTTTACAGTTACAAAATTTCCTTTATAAGGTCCTCACTCCTTCTATATTTATTAGTCAGAATGAATGTTATTACAGGCAAAAAAGCTTTCCTTTCTTCTCCATTTAATTATTTGCATTCCGATGTACCTACTAATTCTCCTTTTACTTCAAAGCTATGGTGTTGCTATCAATTATTTTGATGCTTACATTTTCCCATATTTGGTAAACAGTTTGTTGATGTTTGCCATGAAGTCAGAACCAACTCATAGCTTCCACCAAGCAGGTTTTCAGAGGCTAAGTAAATCATGCAGCAGAAGCTTGCTTATCTTTCTCCAGTGGACATAGCAGCCCTTTCAGATTAGCTCGTTTTTAAATATACTCATCATTCAGGGGCTTTATGAGGAGGAATGTGGCATCAGGATTGGAGGAAGTGTCATCAACAACCTACATTATGCAGATGACATAATCTTGCTTGATGAAACTGAGGACCTGAAGCGCTTGCTGCAAAGGGTCAAAGACTGTATGTATGGATTGAAGCTCAACATTAAGAAGACAAAGATACTCACCACTGAGGCAAATGGCAGCACCATGATGGATGGAGAAGATATTGAGATTGTTAACAGTTACAGTTTGCTAAGCTCCACAATCAACACTCCTGGCACCAGCAGTCAGGAAATTCAAAGACAAATTACACTGGGAAAATCTGCTGTCAAGGACTTTTCCAAAGTACTGAGAAGCAATAATGTCAGTCTAGAGACTAAGATGTGCCTGATCCAGGCCATGGTCTTCGCTATTACTAGCTATGCATCTGAGAATTGCACAATGACTAAAGAGGACAGGAGAACTGATGCCTCTGAGTTGTGGTGCTGAAGAACATTCTTGAACATACCATGGACTGCCAAGAAAACAAATCAGTATGTCTTGGAGAGGGTGAAACCAAGTTTTTCCTTGGAGACTAGGATTTTTTAAGCTCCATCTCACATACTTTGGGCATATGGCCAGGAGGGACTGATCCTTGGAGAAGGACATCATGCTTAAAAGGGCAAAGCATAGAAGACTCCAGATGAGATGGATTGATACATTAAGTAGGGCAAGGGAGGTAGGTGCGTTGGAGTCATAGTGACTGGTTCAGGACAGGGCAGGCTTCAGAGATGTTGTACCTACAACATATACCATAAGGTCGGTATGGGTCACAGGTGACTTGACAGTACATAACAACAACAAACAACATCACTGTAAACAGTTCTCTGCTTTCTGGTGGATGTTCATCTGGTACTACTCTTTTTCCAGTAGTGAAAAAAGAGATTTCTCCTAGAAGCCCTGACTGAATTATGACTCACAGCAACCCTATGAACAAGAGATCAAAGTCCTGCTCTATCCTGTACCATGCATAGGAGTAGTCATTTCCCAGTATCTATGGACCTCGCCAAAATATTGAAGAGCAAATGTCAG
Source organism: Elephantulus edwardii (assembly GCF_000299155.1). Lineage (NCBI taxonomy): Eukaryota > Metazoa > Chordata > Mammalia > Macroscelidea > Macroscelididae > Elephantulus > Elephantulus edwardii. The sequence continues at coordinate 1,827,680 of NW_006400028.1, forward strand.
TTTGAAGACTAAGGTGCACCTGATTTTGGCCATGGTCTTTTCAATCAGTTGCTATGCATCTGAGAGCTAGACAATGAATAAGGAAGACAGAAGAAGAATTTATGCCTTTGAATGTGGTGTTGGAGAAAAGCAGCAAATATCCCATGGATTGCAAAAAAAATCCCCAAACAACTATGTCTTGGAAAAAGTGCAGCTAGAGTGCATCTTGGAGGCAAGAATTTGGGGCATGTTACTAGGAGAGGCCGTTTCTTGGGATAGGAAATTATATTTGGAAAGGTGGAGGGAGGGTTGGCAAAAGACAGGAAGACCCTCAACAAGGTGTACTTACATGGTGACTGCAAGAATAAGCTCAAGTGTATCAGAGATGATGAGGATGGCACAGAAAGGATAGGATTCAGATCTGCTGTTCTTAGGGTTACTCTGAGTTATGATTTACTGCACCTAAAAACAACAACTGACAACATTAATGAGCTCTTGTATATAACATGCTAGGCTATTAATGAAAAGCTTGGCAGTTTGAGGCTACCAGATGTTCTTGAAAGAAAGATGAGTAATCTCTTCTCAAAGACATACAATCTTGGAGACCCAATGGTGGGTTGCTGTAGACAGACTTGATACAACAGCAGTAGATTACAGGCAACACTGGATTACTTATTTTCATCTTAAATAGAAATATATACACACACACACACACACACACACACACACACACACACACACACATATATACACAGATATATATGTATGTATATAGGAAATGGTATTTTACAATATATCTGGGGATCGTGAGGATGGCTCAGGACAGGTTAAGGTTCAGATTTGCTGTTTGGTTCCTAGGGTCACTATGAATTGTGGTTGCCTTGATGGCACCATTTATGCTTTTATGAAGTGCTTAGAACTGACTCCTCTAGCATGAGACCAGATGGTACCCAGCTATCATTATGGAATATATTCATTAAGGATTCTATAAAAGAATCTCCATTTAAAGAGGGGGAACTGTAGAAGAGAATTAAAAATTCTCTAAGGAATCCTGACTTTCTGGAGCCACTGGTGTTCGATAAACTTTTGAAATTATTGCCCCAATAATCTTTAAATTTTAAATAAAAAGTATCCCCAGAATTATTCTTTGAACAAATGATTTCTTAATTGATAAAGTATGTCTGTTTTATGTATTATGCCCTTTTAAGGATTATGAGACCAAACTGACAATAGAAATGGGAAAGGTTAGATGGGAAGCTTAGGATAACAGTGGTGAAATAATTCTGGACAGGATATTGAGAACGGTAGCACACAAAAAGAATGCAATCATTGTCACTCCATTTTACATGTAGAAATTATGGAGATAGGTGTATCTTTGTATATACTTTCACATTAGACACACACTCAAATTTTCTTTAGTAGTTGCTAATTTTACATTGCCCTTTTTCCTATCCGAACTTAAATTTTTACTGTATTTCCCCCACAGAATGTATTGTTTTTATGCCTCAAAATGTTAGTGATTACTCATTACTCTCCAGAAAAATTAGACTATTTGAAATCATATTCAATTTCCCATGATCGTCAACTTTATAGGTTTCAAAATTCTAAGCTCAATACAATCATGTATTAGTATATAAGAGACTGAAACAATGTGAAAGTAAACTTAATAATTTGCAAAATTTTTTATTGCAAATGTTTAAAAAGGCATGATGCACAGGTGGCAGACCTGGCTTTAGGGCCTGGGGACAGCACTTATATTAGGACATCACTTTAAATAGACAGTTGTGGACAGATTATAAAGGAAATGTGTAGGAGGGTGGAGTCATAAGGTAGAAAGGTACAGCTCAAGGAATTACAAGCAGTCATATCATTTTAACTAATTTCTAAGGCAGCCATTTTAATATTTTTCCATGTGGCAAAGGTAGCAATGACTAAATTCAGAAACAGGAGGCTATTATAACATGAATTTTAGCACTGCCCTTGGTGCTGAGGGACAAACAGGAGTGGGATTTTCAATTATACATTTCACTTTGCCTTGCCTTTGTAAAGTATGTGTCATTTTCATGGAATATCTACATAACAAATTGCTAATCATCCTTCAAAATGGCTCGCCCATGAAGCCCATCCTTGATAATGCATTTCATTCCTAATAACTTTCATATAAGCCAAACAAATTAATAGAGGAAATTTCATTCACAAATCAAAAGAAGACTCTATAGGAATAATTATACCCAGTTTCTTGAATGATTTGCTCAGCAAGCAAACAGGTATGGAGAAAGGACACAACCCTGATGCACACCTGATTTTAAACCATGCAGTGCTACTTTGTTCTGTTTGAAAAACTGTTTCTTGGTCTACATACAGGGTTCACATAAACACAATTAAATGTCCTGCAATTTCCTTTCTTCTCAATGTTAGCTATAATTTGCTATAATCCACATAAATAAATGTCTTTGCATAGTCAATAAAACACAAAACCTATTTCTGGTATTCTCTTCTTTCAGTCAAGTTCTATTTGATATCAACAGTTTTATCCTTTGTCATGGCGTCTTCTAAATTTAGCTTGACTTTTAGCAGTGCCCCACTGATGTATCATTCCAATAATTTTAAATAATCTTAGGCATGATTTTACCCGCATTTAATATTAATGACACTGTTCGATAATTTCCACGTTTTGTTGAATGATTTGCTGAGCAAATAATTTGAGAAGTTGGACTATATAACTAATGTAGCATCAAGGTTGGAGGAAGACTCACCAACAACCTGTGCTATGCAGATGACAGAATCTTGCTTGCAGAAAATGAAAAAGACTTGAAGCACTTGAAGATCAAAGACTACAGCCATAAATATAGGTTACACCTCAACATTAAAACAAGAAATCATAATGTATACAAACCAATAAAAATTTTTAAAAATTCAACAAACCAAATATCCTCAGCACTGAACCAGCAGACAATACCATGAGAATGGAGAAAAGACTGACGTTGTTAATTATTTACTTTTACTTGAATCCACAATCAAACCCATGGTAGCAGCAGTCAAGAAAATAGAAGACATATATGCATTGGAAAAACTTGCTGTCAAGGACTTCTCCAAAGTTCTAAAGAGCAAGGATGTCAGTTTAAAGACTAAGGTGCATCTGATCCAAGACCTGGTCTCTTCAATTGCTTCCTTTCCCTCAGAATGTTGGACAATAAACAAAGAAGTCTGAAGAAGAACGAGGCCTATAAACTGTGGTGATGCCTATGAATTGTGCTTTTGGTAAAGAGTCTTGAATATTTCTTGGACTGCTAAAAGAACAAACAACTCTGTCTTGAAGAAATATAATTAGAGAGCTCCTTAGAGGCTAGGATACTGAAACTTCATCTCACTTACTTTGGACATAGTCCTAAAAGGAATCAAATCCCTGGAGAGATATCATGCTAGGAAATGTGAAGATCAGAAAAAGAGAGGAAGACCCTCAAGAAGATGAACTAACACAGTGACTGTGACAATGGGTTGAGCATGACTGACATTGTAAGGATGATGCAGGATAGTACTAGGCTCAGATGTGTTGTTCAGAGGATCACTAAGAATTGTAATCAACTCAACGCCACCCACCAACAATAATCGTACCCATTTTTATACTGTGTTTATATCTTGTATATATTTGTGGAAGAAGGATTCCTGTGTTTTCATCTGTGCATCTCTAATATCTAACATTGTGTTCAACTCTTAAGACGTCTATAGTAAATGCTTGCTGGACTAGACTCATATTACCTTCTTTGGCATAAGGAGTGAGTGTATTAACACAGAAAAACAAGTGACCCTACTTTGTCAAAGCCAGCCACCTTAGCAAATGTTTTAAGATCAGAGATAAAATTTGGACTGACTCAGAAATGTTCTCAGGGTGACAGATGAGAAATATTGTTGCATTTTATTCCTAGTTAAAGCAAAAGAATTTTTGCTTTTACAAGAAATCATTAAGAACAAAAATTTATTTAGAATTTAAAGATTTAATTTATTTAGGGATATCACATTAAAAATTAGTTTTGGTTATTTTTCGATTTAAAACATAATATACATAGTGTATAAAATCTAACCACATATAATACTGACTTGAGTTGGTTTTTCCCCAGACCCACCACCTCACAGAAATAACCCCATGTCAATGGATTGGTTTATGTTCATATCTACAAACATACTAATATACACAATCATTAATATTTATAAAAATAGGATCATATGCTATGTAATCATCAACAATCTGCATTATGCAGACAACACAATCCTCCTTGCTGAAACTAAAGAGGACCTGAAGCACTTGCTGCAGAAGGTCAAGGACTGCAGCCTTCAATATGGATTGATGCTTGACATCAAGAAAACAAAGATTGGAGACTAAAGTGCACCTGATCCAAGCCATAGTCTTTGCAATTACTTGTGATGTGTCAGAAAGCTGGACAATGACTAAGAATGATAGAAGGAGAACTGATGCCTTTGAGCTGTGGTGCTGGAGAAGAGTACTGAATATAACATGGCCTGCTAGGAGAAGAAACAGATTTGACCTAGAGAAGGTGAAACCACCCTGCTCCTTGGAGGTGAGGATTCTGAAGCTTTGTCTCACATACTTTGGATATTTTGTAAGGAGGAACCAGTCACTGGAGAGGGATGTCATGTTTGGGAGGAATGGCAGGAGAGAAAGACCCTCAATGAGATGGATTGATTCAGTGAATGGAGTAATGGGGGCAGGTGTGTCAGAGACAGTAAGATTGGCACAGGATAGAGCAGGGTTTTGGACTACTGTACATAGGGTCACTATGAGTCACAAGCAACTCAACACCAATAGCAAAAACAACATATAAAAATTGGCTTCTCTAGAATTCCACTGGGTGGATATACTAGACTGACTTAACTACTGTATTACTATGAACAATGCAACAACAGACATCCTTTCTATAGTATCTCTGTACACATATGTAGGTGTTCCTATAAAATAAATTCCTAGAAATGGAGTTTCTGAGTTAAACAGTATGAGTATTTAAAGTTTTCAAGATCTTGGAAAATTAGCGGGCTATCACTTTTAAAATCACTTGACTGTGAAGGAAAATTATTTTATGCTCCATTTACACTAATCATACTATTTAATGACCCTGAGGCTTAATTAGTTTAGTCAAAACTAAACTAAGACTACAATTTACCAAATTTTTGATGCCATTTTGTAAAGCATTCCTGGTGCCAGATACATTAAAATGTTAAATATATTCTTTTTATATTAGATGGAATATGGTTCTTAGCTGTCTTGAAAAAGATTGCTTATACTGAGAGAAAATACTTTCTAAATAATAGAACACTTGATCTAGCAAATAAGAAACCTGTACTTAATTAATCAAGCACAGTACCATATACCCAAAAGTATCGTAGCTGTGATAATAAAGCAGGTGATAGCAAATTTGCCAAAGCCAGGTCATTATTCACATTAATAAAGTTTTACCAGGTCCATAAGATAGTCTTAATTACAGAGCAAAGTCCTTTCTACTCAGCATCAGACGATACAACAAGTCAAACCACCCAAGAATTTTCTAACAGGATTAACTGTAGCCCACATGCTCATGTTAAAAGGAGATACTCACTGTTATTCTATTAGTAAAGCCACTTATTTGATAAGAACTGGCAGCTCTTTTCACTGGATTTGACTCATTCGCACGCAGCATACAATTCTTCTTGATCTTTGATAAAGAAATCACTTCCATGATTTGGTCCCCAGATACTGCTGCTTTTAGACATCTGCCAGAGGCAGGGGAAAGCCGACTATCACTTCCCAGCACCAATGTCTGAGCCAAATACAGTGATACAAATACTCCCTTAATATTGTTTTCTGTTTTAGTTTTGCTGCTTAGTTCAGGACAGCTAATTTCTTAAGAGATTAACACCGAAAGAGTTTTCAAAATAATCTTAAATCAGACCATTTTTTTAACTTGAGCATTTATTTACTTGTATCGTCTACACTAGTGACCTTGATGCATGTGCTCAGAAAGGAATATCCTGCCTACGATGCACAGGAAAAAGAAGTAGTAAGAGTATTTGAAATTTTAGATCCCTCCTGGCTAAGCATAAAGAATCAGATCTAAAGAACAAAACCAGGTCAAATACCTAAACTAAGTGATTATAAACTCTACATTGTGAGTGAAACATCAAACATTAAGTGTATTTAGATTTAATTATAATAATCTGAAATAAGCCTTTACCAAATAAGAGAATTAAGACTTCCCAGTTATACTCATTGGAATCAACACTAAATCCTTCTGTAATTTTATTCTTAATGTCTTGTAATTTTTTACTAAATGCATCCAACATTCTCAAGCTATTTTTTACAAACATGTAAATGTAACCTTTCCAACGAGAGAAGTAGCAAAAAGGTACAATTTTAGCTCCTCTCTAGGTGTCTCTCTGGAGACTAAGGTTCACCTGATACAGGCATAGTCTTTGCAATCGCTTGTTATGCATGAGAGAGTTGGACAATGACTAGGGAAGATAGAAGGAGAATTGATGCCTTTTGAGCTGTGGTGCTGGAGAAAAGTATTGAATGTACCCTGGACTGCCAAGAAAACAAACAGATTCATCCTAGAGAGGGTTAAACCAGGTTACTCCTTGGAGGCAAGAATTCTGGGGCTTCGTCTGACATACTTTGGACATGTTGTAAGGAGAGACAGGTCCTTGGAGAGAGATATCATGCTTGGTAAGGTGGAGGGACGGCGCAGGAGGGGAAGACCCTCTATGAGGTGGATTGATTCAGTGACTGGGGTAATCGGGATGGGTGTGTCAGAGGCCATGCGATTG
>NW_006400028.1:1835974-1844022 GCF_000299155.1 Elephantulus edwardii
GACTCGACAACAACAACATACTTTGGTGTATTTTCAAGAGGAACTAGATCTCAAAGAGAGATATTATCCTTTGAAAGACAGAAAAAAGAGGAAGACTCTCAACGATTAACACAGTGGCAATAACAATGGGCTTGAGGACAGAGATAGACATGATGATGCAGGCTCTAAGGCAAGGTTCAGATCATTGTCACAGTGTTGCTATGAGTTGCAGTGAACTTGACAGTACCTAACAACAACATTGTCAGGCACTGTGCCAGACACACCAGTGGTTAAGTGTAGAGTGTGCAAAGCCAGAGTGAACCAATAGAACCAATAAATATTTGCTCTGCTGGAAATTCTTCCATGGTATACTCAAGGCCCTCAGGACAGAACATTCAAGAAGTCTCAAGATTTAGTCCCTAGTAATCACTGCCACCTCATCTCACATAGTTTTCAGGGCTCTTGAATTTCCAATTCCAACCATGTTGAACTACTTCTGGGTCAACTGTCTGACCTGGCTAACTCCTGTCTGTCAGTTACAACAGCTTAGATGTCTAGTTTTCTAAGAAAGCATTCGCTGGTCACTCAAGTTCTGGTGTGGTGTGTAGCTTCTGTTTTCCTGACTGGACATTTCTCAGTCCGTCTCTCCTGTGTGTTAAAATACAGATCTCGTAAAAGTGGCTGACAAAACAGCTGAGGCAACAAATGCTGGCGAGGTTGTGGAGAAACTGGAACCCTGATTCACTGTTGGTGGGAGTGTAAAATGGTGCAACACCTGTGGAAAGCAGTATGGCGCTTTCTCAAAAAGTTGCAAATAGAGATACCATTTGACCCAGCAATTCCACTACTGGGAATATACCCTGAAGAGACCATAGCTGACATCCAAGCAGATATATGCACACCCATGTTTATTGCAGCTTTGTTCACAATAGCAAGGAGTTGGAAACAACCTAAGTGCCCATCAACAAACGAATGGCTAGAGAAGCTGTGGTATATTCGCACAATGGAATACTATGCTGCATTAAAAAACAAGGAACTCATGCAATATTATTCAAAATGGTTGACTCTGGAGAACATTATGCTGAGTGAAATATCCCAGTCACAAAAGGACAAATATTACAAGATGCCACTGTTGTAGAATGGGACTGTCCTTGGGGTTGGGGAGAGACTGAGTAAGATGGGTTCAATAATGTATACTGCACTGAAACAGAGGAGGGAGAAAAATGTTTAAAAGAGATATATAACTAGGTATTTCTCTCATCACAGGAGACTAGAGCGAGGGCTACATGATGGAGGGGACCTGGGGGAGGGTTCGTAAAACAATGAAAGAATCTTTTCTTTTACTTTTCCATAATTTTTGGACTCATGTACTTATAACTTGTTAGTCAAATTTGTGTCTTCTAGGTTGCAACACCCCCATGATACATCTTCAAGGATATGAACATGTACGGCCAAGCACAATCAATAAGAGTGCATCTAAATTCCAAAATCAATCTCCATAATAGTCTATGTGTTTCCTACTGCCAAAGGGGCCCTTTAGAGTAGTGAGAGAAGATCTTCACCCTGAAACCCACAGCGTCCCTTTTCAGCAGGAAGTAGCTAAGAGAATACGCCGTGCCCTTTTCCTTATGACTCAGGGTGAAGTCTCTCTCAGGGAGGAGTGATAGGGAATGGCAAAGGACACACTGACAAAGAAGATTAATCAGAACTGGCTTTGACAAGCACTGTGGCATTTGGACAAGAACAAACTGGGAGGAGGGTAGAGAGAATAGTGCAACAATGAATGAATGGAAACCCAAAATCTCTGTAAATGTTTATGAAAATTAATAAAATATAGAAAAAAAAACCAAAACAAAACAAAAAAAAACACAAAAAAAAAAAAAAAAAAAAAAAAACAGCTGAGGCAGCTCTGCTACTGTGTCCTTTTCCTCATTTCCTCTAAAGCAGTTTCTGAAAGGATATGATACACATTTTGCTTGTCACTCAAGAAAATGGGACAGAATCCTTGGCTTGTGCAAGATAAATGAAAATATGAAGACAAAATGAATATCCTACTTAATCTTGTGACTAAATTCTGCCTCTTCTTAAAACATGAAGTGTGCTGTAGAGCCCTCTCAGCTCAGTGGATAGAAGATGGTCATTGAGGCTTGCATCACCCCTCATCCTCCTCAGGGTCTATAATCTATTCTCTGTTCAACAGAGAGGGCATTCTGGGACAGGGGTCAGGAGCTCTGGGCACAGAGTAGGAGCAGGTTCCTGGTGCCAGTCACTGTACTTCGCCTTTTTCTTTCTCTTGGGTATTTTCTGGATCAAAAGAAATAAACTTTCAGAGTTTACTAATCTGAAACTTCATTTTGAATTTTTGTTTCCACTCCATCAGTTAAAAGACTGATTAAACAATAGCTCTGGCAAGCACAGAAGGATCTTCCTCTTCCAACAGTCCACTGAGTCCTCACACTGCCAGCCTACATGACCGGAACCTTCCGCTTTTTTACTTACTCACTCTGGCCTTTCATTTGTCTGGTTCCCTCCTTAACATGGCTAAGCTCCTTCAGATAAAAAGCTGGTATTTTGTTAGTGTATCACCCAAAACACTGAGTCTCTAGTATACTTGACATATAGTAAATATGTCAATCAGTAGATCAATAAATAGATAACTGATGAATGAATAAATAGGAATCTATCAATGCTTTAAAGGAAAAACTAAACCACACATAAGAGACTCCGAAGCTGTATGGCTCATAGCAGATTCAGTAAACACTTACGCAGCTGCTAATTTCACAAGTTCCTTCTTACCTGATCGATATCGTTCATCCCTTGCTCCTCCAGATCGAGTTCGGTGGTACTTAGAAGGAGCGGAAGTTTGAGCTGCCGACGGAGCAGGTGTCTGGTTTCTATGTTCTTTCTGTACTGCTGAATCAGTTTCTGAAAAAGGAAGTTTGAAAGATGGTTATCCAAACACAGTAACAGCTAACATTTCCAGAGTGCTCTGCCGTATCCTCCCAAAACTAAGAAGTAAATACTATCATCCATCTATAGTAAAAGGTTTGTAGTATGCCATCAAGTTGACTCTGACTCAGTGAGCCTTTAGAATAAAGCTGGAACTGTCCCATGGAGCTTCCTATGCTGTTATCTCTATGAGAGCAGACTGTCAGGTCTTTTCTTCCATACAGTGTTTGGTGGATTTGAACTGCTGACTTTTCAACTAGCAGCCAAATGCTAAACCATTGCGTTACTGAGGCTCATTAGTAAAGGGTTTGAGAATTTTAATACTCATATTAAAGACACTAGTCTAAAAGAGACCACCTTAGAGATATAACTGTCAACCAGTGACAGGGGGAAAAAATGACAAGCAATCACATGAAAATGAAAAGCCACTGCAGAGACTACAAGAAAGGAGGTAGGAGGGTATATAATATCCCCAATCCTTCCAACCATAAGTCACTTGTAATAAATAGAATTTAAACAAAACTAGTATGTAAACACAGCTTCAAGGCAAGTCCACAAGCTCCTCTTCAAAATATATTTCTACCCTCAGACCTTTTACATTGAAAATTCTAGTCATCAGTGAACCTGTCCTTTCTATTCCCTGTCCTGCCCCTATACTCTGCCCTTTATCCCACTGTCTATTTAGGGGACATAGGGGAAGGTAAGTTAAGCAAGAAAAATAAGCAGAAGGTAAATATGTTAAGTTCTAATATTTTACTGCCTTTTTATTTTCCTTTAAATGTTTGCCTTCAATCATTGAGTTTTTTGAACAGCACCCACTTCTGTCCCACAAGGGCAGCTTACACATAGCATATCATGCATGCAATATACTCAGATATCTTGCTATGGTTACGATCCTGATTAACAGAAGAAAGCTTGGTGGTGGTCTGAATCACCTAAAGGCATCTCAGAAGACAGGCTGTGCTAATTGTTTCTAGAAAGCTGAAACTGGAAGTTGTACACATACACAGGATAACATGAGTCACTACTGACTCGACAGCAACCAATAATTGTAAGTTGTCACTTACATACCAAATGGACTGTTCCAGGCCACAAGAAAGAAAAAAAAGCAGTCTCAATGCACAGTGGTCTAGAGAATATAAGCAGCAGCCCCTTATACCTCTGTAGGAACTGCAACACTAGGGTGGCACAGGAACTGAGATGCATAATGACAACATCATATTGTTCTAAAAAATGGTCAGCATGCTGGAGGGGGCATGTGTAGGTCAACATGCTCTAGTTGACAGCTCCAGCTGATCCCAGGCACCAGACATGTGAATACCATTCAAAGTGAATGATGTCACCCAGGATTTATCAGACCAGCCCATCCACTAGCTGAAAATCACTTAGCTACCCCAGCTGGCATTATGTGGGGAGAAAAAGCACTCAGCTGAGTCCTATCCAAATTCCTGACCCACAAAATCATAATATATAATAAAACGATTTAATTTCTTTAAAATTCATTCTTTTTATACACTGTGTTAAGAAGCACTGAAGGTTTAGAACATATTTCAAATACCAAGACTGTGAAATATAAAGCCTGGACTTGTAAAGAAAAGTTTTCAATCAAGCAATATTTTCTTGATAATCTATTTCAAAGGAGCTACATTGAGCCCTTAATATTTTCTGTAACCTGCAACATTTGTTAGTTTTATTAGCCTAGAACAGAGGTCAGCAAACTATAGAATAAAGATCCAATATGGCCCACAGTCTGCACTTTAAATAATTTTGTTGGAACACAGCCACACTCATCCATTTGTCGATGGCTGCTTTCACACTATAAAGGCAGAGTTGATAGTTGCAACAGAGACCATATGGCCCCCAAAGCCTAAAATATTTATTATCTGGTCCTGTTTAAAAAAAAAAAGAAAACGAAAAGGTTGCAAGGTCCATGTCTATAGTAATTAGGGATAACATTTAAGTGTTTGCTTTGTGCCAAGCACTGTGCATATAGAAACTTCCAAATACAGGTATACCTGGTTTATTGTTCTTTGCTTGATTTGCACTTTGCAGATGCTATTTATTTCACAAATTGAAGATTTGTGGCAACTCTGTGTCAAGTAAGTCTATCACTTCATTTTCCAACAGCATGTGCTTACTTTGTGTCTCTGTTATATTTTGATAACTCTCACAATACTTCATAAAGCTTCTATATATTTACTGCAGCTATGACTCATAGCTGACACTCCAAGGGGTTTTCAGAGGCAGTAAATCTCACAGGAGACTCTTCTTTCTCCACAGAGCAGCTGATGGATTCAAACTATGTCCCTTCAATTGAGTAGAACAGCTCCTTACCACTAGGACAGCAGAACTCCCGTAACAGACCTTTTTTTTTTTACCGTAGTATAAAGATAATTTTTATGTGTACTGGGAAACAAACAAAAAAATGGTGTGACTTATTATAGTGATATTCACTTTCTTATACTGGTCTTAAATTAGAGGCACATCATCTCTGCAGTGTACTTGTATTCTTATGTATTCCTCACAACAATCCTATTAAGTCAGTACTCTCATTAATCTTCCTTTTCCACAGAAAAGGCAACAGAGACATGGATTCCTTTGCAAAACTAGGATACAAGGAATGCCAGAGCTAGGAGTCAAATCAAGGTCTTTATAACTCCACCAACTCTCAACAAGAAAATGCTATGATCTCAAGATTCTTACAAGAAAAGTAATGAAAACGAATAATTGAGCATGGAAGCATCAGAACTAGCTTTAATAGCGAGATAATTATTTTTAAAAAATCAACTGCCCACAACCAGGAGAGGATAACATCGATGAATGAGACTTTCTAAATATTAAATCCTTGTGTGCATCAGAAACTTTTCCCAATAGGGTGAAAAGAAAATCTACAAACTAGAGAAAAATATTTGGCAATGACATTTCATAAAAGTGTCTCATAACAAACGTTTACAGAATTCTATTGGGCCACCAAAAGGAAAAGACTGACAATCCAATAAGAAAATGGACAAAAGACATGGAAAGATTTCACAAAGTAAGACATCTGGATGGCCGATAGACACATGAAGAAATGCTCAAAATCTCTGGCAATAAGAAAGATGCAAATCAAAACAACTATGAGATACTATCTCACCCCTGTAGCACTAGCAGTGTTTAAAAGGAGAGTAAACAATAAATGTTGGAGAGAATGTGGAGAGACTGAATTCTCATGCACTGCTGGTAGGACTGTAAAATGGTACAACTCTGGAAGGCAGTTTGTCGTTTCCGCAAAAAGCTGAACACAGACATTCCAAATGACCCAGGTATTCCACTGTTAAAAGCATACCCCAAGGGGAGCTCTGGTGGCCTCGTGGCAAGGAACTGCAACTACAATCCCAGAGGCGCACGGTTCGAACCAACCAGATGCTCTGCCGGGGAAGGAGGGACAATCTCCTCCTGTACCTGTCAGATCTGATTTGACGGTACACGCACACAAAAAAGTAATAATAATAAATAATAATAAAAAAGCATACCCCAAGGAAATTAGAATTGAGACACAGAGATTTGTACACCTATGTTCATAGGAGCATCACAACAGCAAGAAAATGCAAGCAGCCCAAGTGTCCATCAACAAATGAATGGATTGAGAAATTGTGGTACATTCACAAAATGGAGTATTATACAGTAATAAGGAACAATGATTTAATGCACGGGAGAGTCTAAAGAGCATTATTTTAATGAACTCAGTCTCATAAGGACAAGTACTGCATAAGATCATTATTACAAAAATAGCAAAGGATAACAAGTAAGGCGTACATAAAAATCCAAAAGAGGAACAGAAAAGAACAGGGGAGAGTAGAGAAGAGGGTGGGGGAATCACTAGGATAACAAGAGTTTGGTGGGCAGAGGGAGGGGGAGAAGGGATTAGGAAAGATCCAATGGGAACTTGAAAAGACAGAGTAATAGCAGGCATAGATCAATGGTGATAAATTTTATAAAACACAATGTATAAAAATGATTGTAAGAAACACTCTGTGAATGAAAGAATGAAACACAATATACATCAATGAAACATTATATATAAAGGAGAACAGTCCCTCTTTAAAAATAAAATTCAGTCATCCAGTAGAGAAATGACTTTAAAAAAATCTTGTCATTAAATTTAAGTGGAGAATACAAATTAGAAAAGGGCTACTTTTATTTATATGCTGTTTGTTACATGTTGGTAAATTGGAATCTACTTAAGCTAACCCTCCAGCTAAGCCTCCAGGACGCTGTAAATTACAAGAGGGAAGAGAACGTCCATCTTTCTCCTGCTTTGTGTAGTCAGATGATATATATACAGAAAGGAAATTAAATAGCATGTATAAACTACCTTGTAAATATATACAGAAAAAAAAATATTTTATTTATACGGACCACCAAATTTTTTAAACATTTCCTTTGTGTTAATTATCTGATCATATTATGATAATGAAGATAGAACTTAATTGCTATTTTACTAATTAAATAAGTAGATCTGCAAGGACAGATTCCAAATTAGATCACCAGGAATCCAAAGAGTGACAAGAATTAACGTGAATTCTCACTTTGCAAAGGATAGACAATGGGTTCCTGATGATGCAGGGGTTATGCATATCAAATTTGTTGACCCACTTAGTCAATTTCAACTCAAAGCAGCTGTACAGGAGTTAGCCTACAGATACTTTATGCTGCCTGTCTTATGAAAGGAGACTACTACACCTTTTTCTCTTTTGAGGTAGCTAGTTCAAAACATTGACCTCTTAATTAAGAGTCAAGTGCATTGCCACCACACCACCAGGACTCTTCCTTAAGAGAGGAAGTTTAGAGAACAGTTTAAAAGGGATATATGAATGGGTATTCTTTTTTTTTCTATAATTACATTTTATTAATTTTCATAAACATTTACAGAGATTTTGGGTTTCCATTCATCCATTGTTGCACTATGAATGGGTATTCTTGTCATTACAGAAGTCCAGAGTGAAAGCTGCATAGTGCAGTGAACTTGGAGGGAGGGACTACGTAACAATGAAAGAGTTTTTCATTTTCTTCTCAAGGAGAAGCGTGAATTGAGGGAGCAGGGAGAAAAGTGCAACAATGAATGACTGGAAACCCTAAGC
>NW_006400028.1:1845198-1862110 GCF_000299155.1 Elephantulus edwardii
AATATTCTACAAGACCATATTTATAAAAATAGTATTCTAACATCAGCAACAATATCCCTAGTACCATGACCCCTTCTAAACCCAGCCTGGATCTTATCTTTAATAAATGTCAATATCTATAAAGAAAATATTTTAAAAGTAATATAAATTAGCCCGGAAGTCCAGGCTAATTTATATTACTTTTAAAATATTTTCTTTATAGATATTGATATTTATTAAAGATAAGATTTATAAATATACATTTGCCTTTATTAGAAGAAATGTAGGAAAATGTTAATAGCAAGGTTCTAGAGGATTTGTAATTTTCCATGGCTTTTGCTGGATTTTGTAAGTTTTCTACAATTTAAAAAAAGGTCCCCTTTTCTGAATATAAAAACAATACATATTCACTATAAAAATTAAGAGAATGCATTTAAGTTCTAAAGAAGAAAATAAATTTAATATAGGGTTTTCTTAATTAGAAGATTCTTGTCAAGAAAGTTAACATAATATTCAGTTTTCTACACAAATAAAGAACAGGATTTCCCAAGCTCTTAAAATAGTAATTTTCTTTCTTTCTACAAAGTCAGTTGGCACATAAACACAGATTTGAGGACAAGAGGGAGGAATACCATGATCTAGTTGAATGAGAAATCATTTTAGAAAGCTAATTCCCACCTGAGGAGCTCTAGTGATTCTAAACTCTATGAATGCATAAAGCATTCAGCTGTTAACCAAAGAAAAATTCAGTGTGGTTTGAAACCCACTATAGGGAGAATGTAGCATCATCAGAACTGGAAGAAGATTCATCAACAAGCTTGGATACAGAAAGTAAAGACTTGATGTACTTACTATAGAAGATCAAAAACTACAACCTTTAGTATGGATTTTATCTCAACACCAAGAAAAATAAAAGTCACACCCCTAGGCCAATAGGCAACATTATGATAGATTGAAAAAGATTGAAGCCACAATTTTTTTTTTATTTTCTAAATTTTTTTGGTGTTTTATTAAAATTAATTTTAATGAAAGTTTAAACAGAGACTTTGGATTTCCATTCACTCATTGTTACCCTCTTCTCCTTGAGCACCCTTCCCTCCACTTCACTGTTCTCTTCAAAAAGTAAAAGAAAGATCTTTTCATTGTTATACAGTCCCTTCGCTCCATTACACTATGCAGCCTTCATTCTGGACTCCCGTCATGACAATAATACCTAATCATATATCCCTTTTAAACAGTTCTCTCCCTCATCTATTTCAATGCGGTATACATTATGTATCCCCTCTTACTCAGTCTCCCCTCAAACCATTTTACAACAGTAGTACTATGCAATATTTGTCCTTTTGTAACTGAGATATTTCACTCAGCATAATGTCACCCATTTTGAATATTTCATGAGTTCCTTATTTTTCAATGCTGCATAGTATTCTATCGTGTGAATATACCAGAGCTTCTCTATCCAATCATTTGTTGATGGGCATTTGGATTGTTTCCAACTCTTTGCTATCGTGAACAAAGCCACAATAAATATGGCTGTGCATATATCTGCTTGGGTGGCAGTAATGGTTTCTTTGGGGTTTATTCCCAGTAGTGGAATTGCTGGGGCAAATGGTCTATTTCTAACTTTTTGAGAAAGTGCCATACAGCCTTCCATAGTTGTTGCACCATTTTATACTCCAACCAGCAGTAACTAAGGGTTCCAGTTTCTCCGTAATTATACTTGGATCTTCAATCAACACCCATGGTAGCAGCAGTCAAGAAATCTAAAGACCTATTGCTTTGGGGAAATCTGTTGTCAAGGACCTCTCCAAAGTGCTAAAGAGCAATGAAGTCAGTTTTAGCCACAGTATTTTCAATTGTTTCCTATGCATCTGAAAATTGGGCAATAAACAAAGGTGACTGAAGCAGAATGGATAACTTTGAGTTGCGTAACTGGAGAAGAGTTCTGAACATTTCATGTACTGACCAAAGAATAAAGAAGTCTGTCTTGGAGGAAATGCAAGCACAGGAGAGGCAAGAATGGTGAAAATTGTTTTCATACACTTAAGGCACACTGTCAGAAGGCTCCAGTCTTTGGAAAAAGACATCATGCTGGGAAAAGTAAAGAGTTCAAGGAAAGAAGGAAACCCTCAGTGAGACTGACAGAGTGACTATAATGATGGGCTTATCTGAGATGATGAGGTTAGGGCAGGGTTCTGATCTTGTTCATAATATCGTATTGTTACAGGTGACTCACTGGCACCTAACAACAATACTACTGAAAGGCCGAGGGCTCAAATCCACCCAGTGGGACTTCCAAAGACTGGTCTGGTTTCTGAAAAACTACATCTCTGAAAACTTATGGAAGAGTTTTGCTCTGTATACACGGGGTTGCCATGAATTATCATGAGAATCCATGAACCGGATTTTATTCAATGGCACAACTAACAGAAACTATTTCTACCTTATGGTAGTAATTTATCATGAAAGAAGACAGAAAATAGCATATGATGGAGGTCATCAAAGCAGAGCCCTGGACATCTGTGTGCAAGGCAGGCTACCACTAGCAGCAGGTATAAAGTGATGGTGAAGAGGTAGTAAAAGATGTCAGCAACTGGCAAGGGCTCTTCACCCAGGCAGGCCACTTATTACCTCAAGGTGAGCCATTCTCTGACTAGGAATTACCAGTGACACAGAAATATATTCCCATGTGGCCTAAAGAAATTAGAACTGTGAGACACACAGATGTATGCACACTCATGTTTATTACCGCATTATTCACAAGAGCAAAGAGATGGAAACAATCCAAGTGTCCATCAACAAACTAATGGACAGAGAAAGTGTGGTACATTCACACAATGGAATATTATGCAGCACTGAAAAACAATGGAGCACTTGATAAACACTACACAACCTGGGTGACTGTAGAGGACATTATGTTGAGTGAAATAACTCAATCACAAAAGGACAAATATTCTACAAGACCATATTTATAAAAATAGTATGGTTGGGGGGGTGATGGGGAGAACAGGAAAAGAATAGATAATGTTAGCACTCTGTTAGATGAGGGGAAGGCCATCTGAAATTAATAATCAGACATCATGTGTATTACAATTAATCTGGAACTAGACATACACATTAAAGGTGGGTTGGGGAAAAGGGAAAATGTGTGTAAGTGAGTGAATGAAAAATTTATTCCTTTGTAAATTTTCAAATTAAAATTAAAAATAATTTAAAAAAATAGATTATCATGCCTCTTTCCCAGGAGTTTCTGAGTTATCAGGTAGAGCAGAGGCTAGAAATACGTATCTGATGAATTCCTGGGAGCCTTGTAATCAGGCAAGTTTTGAACTCTGGAAAAGGACTGGGCAAGGTTTTTTTGGTGTTGTTCTTTTTCCCCCCACTCAACCCATCTGTATTTATTTCCCGGAATGAGGTGCCACTTATCTTGCTGGTCAGATAGGTTTGAGCACAAAATTCCTTCCCTACATGTGGGTTGGCAGAAGGGTGCATAGATGGCCAATGGGCTTAACTCAAAATAGCTTCCAAATAAAAGGGAATCGATTGTCAGCTTTCTGTGGGGGGCAAAATATCTAAAAAGTTTAAAAGTACTTTTTAAAAAAAGGGATAAGAAGGTCTTGTCCCCGAAGACTGGGGGTGGGGAGAAGTGGGCTGGTGTTGGGATGGGGTCCCTGCCCAGGCCTCCCATGGAAAGGGGAGCCTCTCTGGCAGGCAGGGCCCAGCAAAGTCGATTGGGTAAGTTTTGAAACTCTGGAAAATCATGGGCATTCATTTCTTCCCACCAAATGTCAGACTGGATAGATAACAACAATTATAAAAAACCAAACAGATATGGTATTAGCCTTCTTGAGGTAACAAACTAATCAGGGAGATGATCAAACAGTTCAAACTGCATGCTATTAAAGAGCTTTGGGAGCACAATAGAGGGCACCTAGGCTAGACTCAAGGGATCAAGGAAGGTTTAATAGGTAACCGAAGGAGAAGCTAAAATCCAAAGGCTAAGGAAGAGTTATACTTTGGCATTTTCCTTGGGGTGCAATGAGGAGGAAAGGGAGGATTTGATTCCAGACAAGAAATAGCTAATGAACAAGTTGGGAGAGGGGACATGTCACCTTTGGCTCAATATGGCTAGAATGCAAAGTGAGAATGAGGGACATTAGATAAGGATAGAGATAAAGAGTCAGGCCCTGGACATCTTGTAAGTCATACTAGGAGGCCAGACTTTTTCAGTAGAGCAATGAAGAAAAAAAAGAAATAAATAAATAAAAGGGGAAAAAAACAAAACCAGAGTTCAATATTAGCAAGCAAGGATTCCAATAGGAAGGAGGCATACATCAACAGGGGACCTAACAAGAAAGGGTCAGATAAAGTTATCTGGTCTTATTTGCTCACTACTGAACATTCAATGCCTATGATAGTGCCCAGCATATGGTACAGGCTGAACAAACATTTATTAAATGTCATGAACTGTCAAGTCAGGACTCAGATGACCATTCAGCAGGTTTTCAGAGGCAGTAAATCACAAGGGAGGAGAATCCCCATCTTCCTCCCATGGAGGAACTGGTGAACTCGAACTCTGCAACCTTGGGTTGGCAGCACACTCCTTCCCAGTTGGCCACCAGAACTTACTATTTATTAAAAGAAGGAATAAGTTAATAGGACCTACTCTGGTCCTATTAATTCATGGACCTGGCCTGAAGATAGATAGTAGAGACTGTTTTTATGTGCCGTTGAGTCAAAACTGACCATAGCTGACCTTCCAGCAGGTTTCCAGAGGCAGTAAATCACATGGGAAGAGACTCTGCATTTCTTCCACAGAGCAGCTAGTGGATTCGAACCATGTGTGTGCCTTTGGGTTGGCAGCACAGCACTTTACCACTAGGCCACAAGAGCTCCCTTAGTGGACACTAGAAAGAAAGATATAAGAGAAAAAGAGGCTGGGCGATAGAGAACAAAAAAGGATAGAGAACAAATAAGGCAGATCTTGGGAACTGAGACTGCAGGTACAGGACTCTACTCATTTTAAGAAGTAGGGTGGACCAAGAACAGGCAATTGGAGTCTGAGAAAACGTGAAGTCCTCTGGTCAGCATAAAGACACTTCCAGGCAAATTGCTTCCATTAGTCAAGAATGTCACCCATTTTTACTTCTTTTCCTCTGTCCTACCTTCTTCACTTTGTCTCATATACTTCGAGCATGTTACCAGAAGGGGCCAGATCCTGAACAAAGACATCATCATGCTTGGTAAAGTAGAGGGTCAATGAGGAAAAAAAACGAAGATTCTCAAAGAGATGGAATGACACAGTGGCTGCAACAGCAGGCTTAAGCACAGCATAGACTGTGATCATAGCACAGGCTCAGGCACTGTTCTGTGGTAAAAGGGTCACAACTCAACAGACTTACCACCACCACCTCCCTTTTTTAAAGGTTTCCTGGTCATACAGTGTGTTACACACTGGGCTTCAGGACTGTAGCACAGCTTCTTACCTCTAGGTCACCAGAGCTTCTACACAACATTGAGCTTCAAACTGAAAGGCTGGGGGTCAGAACCTACCAGCCACTCCTCAGGAGAAAGAGAAGGCATTCTGCATTTGTAAAGATTCACAGTTTTAGAAACAATAAGAGGCAGTTCTACTCTGTCCTATAAGGTTCCAATCTTGGGTAGCTTCTTTTATAATCCAGTTTAGGGTATTTATTGTCTATACTATTCAATTATCACTGACTTAGTGATATGTTCTTGTTTTATATTTTATTCTTTAAATGTATGGTCTTCACAGTGATAGAGTAAGTTAATTCCTTTTATATTTGCTTCTATCCTTTATGTGCCTGCTCCTCATGTACTTTGCTTGTATGAGTCTATGGTTGTTTTGCTAGCAGTGTGTGCTAAGTAAGCAAACATCACAGGCTGCTGTGGCTCATCTAAACCTTTGAAAGAGAGAGAAAAACAACCTAGCCCCATCTCTCCCAGTCAACTCAAAGGCAGATGGAAACCATTTTCTTTACAACTGAGTGTATCTCTCAGCCTATTCAAGCGAGGAAGAAATCTAAAGGATAAGGAAGAGTTAGGCTGGCATGTTTCCTGAGATGCCAGTTTGGCTTGATATTCTGACAAAAAGGGGTTTTGGATGCTTAAAATTCCATCTCTTCTTGGTCCACATCACACAGAGGCTAGTCACCTGGGGTTTTGAGTTCTCCACCAAGACCACGTCAGATCTCCCATTTCTAGGTTTTGATAGTGGCTTCTCTATGAGAATTTAGTTCCTACTCAGAAATGACTGTTTTAGCCAACTAAGTTTATTTTCTCACTGACTATGAAAATATACAAATATTTATGCTGTATACACTAGAAGAATGATCCATTTTGAAAACTGGCTAATCGTGCTTCTCCTGAGAGTACAACACTAACTGAATCAGTATTTGGAACCAAATCAGGTCTGCATTGACTTCAACCAAACTATTACTTCTTAAAAGATATGAATCAGTCAGAATAACCAGAATAATTTTAAAACTGATTTTCACAGCAAGAGACAAAAAATTTATTTACTGGAGTAGAGACAACAAAGGCCAGAATGCAGGTGAAGAGTATAAAATAAATACTTGGGGTCTAGAAATGAACACAGGAGACAGCAGTGGAGAATGAATTAAGAAAAAGAAGTAAACGGAATGTTTAAAATACAAGGGTCAGTGGTAAAATTAAAAAAAAAAAAACAAAACCAAAAACAAACCGTGTTCATTGAGCGAAAGGCTAGGAAAATGCTTGGAAGTACACAAGAGTCATAAAATTGATCTCTGCCTTTTTAAGTAAAACAACTGTTTTTTTAATAAAATATGCACAGTTTCATTGCCAGAGAAAAGCTAATAGCAAGGGTGAAATTGACTACATGGATGAATATAATCAGATACTATGTGCCATTAAAAATTTAAAATATGTGGCCTATGCAGACACATGAAAAGGACTAACTGAAATTAAGTGATAAAAGAACACACAATATTATATAGACAATATTATTACAACGGTTCATGTAAAAACTATTTATATATAATTATAAGACCCAGACGGCATAAAATCTTTTAAGTGGTTGGAATGAGGAAATGATGAAGCACTATGCAGTTTATGGTCCATTTCACTGTTTTGTTCCTAGAGTTACGTATAAAATCAAAATAACGCTACAAGGCATCAGAAAGAAATAAGGACTGAAATGAAAGCTGTCAGCCTCACAAATTAAATCTTCTCCATAACTTCTAAATTATAGTGAAACAGTCTCGACAGACAAAGGAAAGGATTACTCTCTATTAAGTAGTAGCTTGGGCTTGGTGTTTCTGCACTTTATGTCTGTTATGTAGAGTATCCACTAGGGGTCACCATTATGTTTAAAAGTGATGATATTGTGACATTTAATACGAACATCCAACCAATTTTAATTTCTTCCACAACACAAAGCCTTCTTTCTCAATAATCAGTATGTGTACAATTTATTGTTCTCTGTCAGAAAGAGACATCAGAGTTTTACATTAATACTGCTTGAATACAGTAACAAAAACCTGGAAGCAGCAGCTGATATTTTAGTTAAGGGGCTGTACTGCCAACCCAAAGGCATGTAATTCTAATTCACCAGCTGCTCTGTAGAAGAAAGATGGGCAATCGTCTCCTGTGCAATTTACTGCCTCTAAAAAGTTAGTGGAGGTTCAGCTATGAGTCAGTTCTGACTTGATGTATATAACAACAACAACAAACAACAACTACTATGTAGTTTATGGTGATGGTGGTGAGATCATACATGGTCCAGTTGGAAGTGATTTACAGAAAGACCAGTGGGGCTAAAGCCCACTGAAAGACTTGCAGTGTTACAAAATATGGTTAAGGGAGTGAAAAAAGAAGCTGGAAAAGAAAGGCTTATCCTAAGCCTTTGAAAGCATTTTAAACAGGAAAAGAGAATAATAAGGATGATAATATTTGCATGGCTCTTTGAACTTTCAAATACATTATTTCATTTTCTTTTCACAGTAACACTGTCTGATAGGTACTATTCATAAAGTGGATGTCCAAGAAAGATTAAATTTGTCTTTCTGTAGGGAATGTACAAATAGCCACCTTGTATCATTATAGCTCCTATTCCCACTCACATCCCATCCAAGAAGGGTGGGTGAGGGTACCCTTAGTCATCTGAAGCATCTCCCTGGGAGGCTAACACACCTCTGAGTCATTGAAGAGAGCCTTCCTGAGAAGGGTGGGTGATTAACCTCACTGCCTGGGGGAAGGGAGGGAGGAGCAAGAGTATTTACATTTCAAATCTGGAATATCTGCCACTGCCTGAGTGCTAGGATTCTGGGAGGGAACAGGGCTAGCAGGCTGGATTTATGAGTGGCAGGAGTGTGAACAGATCCTACCCCAGAGGCCTTTCTGGACCACCTGACAACAGGGAAAAGACTGTGCAAGAGGCTCCAAGAGCCCAATGCCAAGATGGAATCCATTTGGGTCTCTTAGCTGAGCCTTGCAAATTAGACTCATCCTTTTCTGTGTTTTTGTATACCGACCATAGCTGACCCTCCAGCGGGTTTTCAGAAGCTGTTAATCACTCAGAAGAAGACTGCACAATCTCCTGCAAAGCAACTGGTGAATTCAAATCGTGTGTCTTTGGGATTGCAGCATAGCTTCTTGCTCCTCCTTTAGAATGTTTAATTTAGTCAGTTGCAGAGAACAGGTTTAGCAGTGGCCAGCATTCCTGAGCACACTGTGGGGACCAGTTTTGAATAGTAATGCCCAGAGGTGATCTTCCCTGCTGGGTGTGGAGGATGAGCTGATCACCTCCTCTACCCCTGGGGGTTCTTGGACAATTGAAGAGGAAAGAGAGGTCCCAAGAGAAACACACTAGACTTCCTTCTGATAAGGCAGGTAGGGGGAAACAGGATTGCAATGTGTGCTCTAGTTCACAGTGATTAACTACTATCCAGCCCCAGCAAATGAAGGCATAAAGTGGAACAGAAAATTCCATAGGCTTTCCATTTCCTTAGAAGTAACTCTTAAATCAAAATGAGACAGATAAAATGGACTCCACACCCACCTCAAAGTCCCATTTGTCTACTTAATATTTATACAGTTGGAAATGTTTTATGACATCCCAAAATGCTGTTCCTGATTTCAATAACTGGTTTTAAGTTCATGTCCCTTTGAATTTCCATAGCACTTTGTTTTTAGCACTCTCTTGCAGTGCTTACTCTTCTCTATCTTTTATGATCCTCATTTGTATACCTGTCTTATCTCTCCACCTACAGTACAAATAACTTGAGGTCAGAGGCAGGTCTTATTCATCTTGTATATCCTGCAGCGATCATTGCAGGCACCTAATATTTTTCTTTAAATAAATGAAACAATTATGATCTTGTCTAACTTTCCACTTCTATCAATGACAGTAGGTGACAGGTGAGGGTGGGAGAAAGAGTAAAGGCAAAAATTACACAACAAAGCTCAGTACTAGCCTGAAAAGTCTGTCAACTAAAGTCAATGAAAAGTCAAAGGATGAAGGGAGAAAAGTAAATACACAAAGGTCAAAAAGAATTTCAGAGAGACTGGAATGGTCACACCAATGTTATCAAAAGCTGAAGCTTCAGCAATGTCCTAAAGGAAAAAAAAAGGATCTGAGAATAGATGACACTTGTAGAACTTCAAGGGCGATTAAACAGTGGAGGGTTGCCAAACAGCTGAGGCAGGACTCCCACTGGCTGTTCTAAGACCCACCCAGGGGAGGGAGGCCAACCTGTTTCAACACTCCATGCAGACTCCATGTCACCTGCTACACAGCCAAAATGAGTTACTGGGATCCCTGCAATCTTAAATGGATACCAATTTTTTGTATGCAAATTCTGAACAATGTTTACAGGATAAAGAATTCTGATCAAGCAAGGCTGAGCTATCACTTCTATCTATCCTACACCTTGCCCTTGCATCCCAATGTTTCCACAAAAAATAACAAGGTAGCTGATAGATTAATTCTGAAGAAAATAAAAAGGTGTATAAAAATGGCAATGAGTTAACAGTGAATGTTGAAGTAACAAAAAGTAACTTACTGAGAATACAGTCAGATAGAAATGAGCATGAGAAGGGAGAAGTGGAGGAAAGAGTAAGGGGAGGAAGCGAACAAGTGTGGTATGTCAGTATCTATGTGGTTGAAGAAAAGACATGTAAGAAAGAAAAAAAAAATCCCAAGTTTCTATTGTAGGAAATGAGGGGGTAAAGATCAAGACATTATAGTAAAAATGGCATTTGAAAATACAGACACAATGCCAAGAAACAGTTGAGAGAAACTGTCTCTAGAAAGGAGGAGGAGAGATCGGACATTATACTTTTGTTGTTGTTATAAACCATGGCATGCTAAAATTACACAAACAAAACCCTCATGTCATGCTATGTGACAAGCTATTACCATATATTTTATGAAAAAGTAAAAATTAAAATTTAAAACAAGAAATGTTGGGATCTCAGATGAAAGTAATATGCTTCACATGTTCTTGACGTTTTAATAGGTCGAAGGTTGGTTTTTTTAAAAAAAAAAAACAAATTGAGGGGGTAAAATTTAAAGCTTTTTTGAGGGTGGAAACAAATACATAAAATGTGTGAGAAAAGATTACTCTTCAATCTATTATTGGGTTTTCTCATTTCCTGACACGTCTATCTTCACAGATGTTGACAAAGAAATATTCTGGTATGATAAATTCTTACTAGCTGAGTCCCCCAACATTTGGAGGCATTTCCTATAAAGAGTGATCTGGTGGCATAGTCAGTAGGGAGTTGTGCTGCCAACGGAGAGGAAGAGAGGCAATCTCCTCCTATACAATTTACAACCTTCAAAAACTACTGGAGGGACAGCTACGAATCCGGTTTGACTAAACAACACTGAGTTTGAGCTTGGCTTTTTCCCTTCATATTTCAAGTTTCCTATTCACCAGGCCAAGAGCAGCATTGTGATAAACAGCAGATCTGAACATTGTCTGATCCAGTGCCATCCTTATCATCTCTGATACACTTGATGTAATTGCTCCAGCCATTGTGTCAATCCATTTCATAGAGGGTCTTCCTCCATTTTGCTGACCCTCCACCTTTCCAAGAATGATTCCCTTTCTTAGGAATAGCCCCTCCTAATAGGATGCCCAAAGAAAGAAAGATAAAGCTTCACCATCTTTGCCTCTAAGGTCACTCTAAATGCTCTTTCTCCAAGACATATGTATTTGTTCTTTAGTAACCCGTGGAAAACTCAGCACTCTTCTCCGCAACCACAACTCAAAATCTTTCTTCTCTGATTTTTATAAATAAAAATCTGTACTTTGGAGAAGTCTCTAATAGCCGACTTCCCAAGTGCAATAGGTCTTCCAATGTCTTGGTACTGATGGTGTTGACTGTTGATGCAAGCAAGAAGAAATCAACTGACAATTTCACTATGTTGCACTGGCCCACTGGGGAGGACTTTATTTTCTTGATGCTTTAATGTCATCTATATAGAAGGTTTTGATCTTCCTCACAAGTGTTTCAAGTCCTTCTCACTTTCAACAAGCAAGAATGCATCATCAGCATAATGCAAGTTGTTGATTAGTCATCCTCTAATCCTGATACCACATTCTCCTTCATA
Organism: Elephantulus edwardii; assembly: GCF_000299155.1. Classification (NCBI taxonomy): domain Eukaryota; kingdom Metazoa; phylum Chordata; class Mammalia; order Macroscelidea; family Macroscelididae; genus Elephantulus; species Elephantulus edwardii. The sequence goes on from NW_006400028.1 coordinate 1,856,798, forward strand.
AAGTCCTTCTTCTTGAATCATCAGCTTACAGACTGAACAGGTATAGAAAGGATATAGTCCAAATGCCTTTCTTCAGTTTAAACCATGCAGTGTTCCCTTGTTTTGTTTGAACAAAAGCTTCTTGGTTCGTGTACAGGTTTCATATAAACACAATTAAGTATTCTGGAAGTCCATTCTCCTCAAAGTAAGCCATAGTTTGTCATGATCTACACACCAGGTAGTCTAGTGGCCCTGTGATAAGGAACTGTACTGACAATTCAAAGGCATGTAATTCAAATCCACCAGCTTTTCTGCATGAGAAATATGGACAGTCTCCTCCTGTGCAATTAACTGCCTCTGAAAATCCGCTGGAGGGTCCATTCTGACTCAATGGTACATAACAACAACATTATGATAACAAAGGATAAAAGGCAAGTATCTACTACTTGTTTCTAGAAGCTTGTGCACAAAGTTGTTTTAGTAATTCAATGTTCCAGTATTTTTACTTCAAAAGAGATTAGTGGGGCGTGGGGTGAGAGATTAGTGAGAATGTAGCTTTTAGAAAATGCATTCAAATTCACATCTTCAATATGAAGCATCTCATAATTAGGTGTGAATGAAACATAACAAGGCAAAAGAATTTTAGAAGCTGAGTATCTCTACACGAAAAAGGAAGATGCTACAAAAACATTTAAATTCATTTCATGCTATATAAAACAAGTAATTCTGTTATATTTTAAATCTGCATTCTAATTTCATTTTAAAAAAATCAAACTAAATGCCTTATTCAAAACTAGCAAAGATAGATGAGTAAATTAGAAAAAGGGTTATTTCCCTTTCTGGCAATAGAGTTTCTAAAGAGTATACGTCTTCTTACCCATTCCTTTCTGGAAAGGAAAACGATTCAATAATGGATAGAAAAGGAAAGTGGTAAAAATAAAAGAAGAATTTAATTGGCCCTCTCTAAAGTAACCATTAATAATGGATGTGCTTTAGAAAGAAGGAAAAACCCAAGAAAAAGATACAGAGAGTGACTGTCCTTAACCACACAGGTCAGTAACAGTGATGTAACCAGTTATGAAACAAGAGCATGTAAATAAAGCATCATTAAATCATAAACCAGAGAATAGTAGGGAAGGGAAAGGAGGAAATAGGCAACAATGAATGAATGAATGAAAATCCAACCTTTTCTTAAAATCACACATACATACACAATCGAGGGGAGGAGGGGAGAACTCAAAAAAATTAAAAGTGTTGGCTTAGAAGAGGCCATGGTACTAGGGGCATTATTGCCAATGTCAGATGGATCTTCGCCGAAAGCAGAGAGTACCAGAAAAAAAATTTATTTGTGTTTTATTGACTATGCAAAGGCTTTTACTGTGTTTATCACAACAAATTTATGGCTTAAATTGAAAAGAATAAGAATCCCAGAACACCTGATTGTGCTCATGTGAAATCTATGCTGAGACCAGGAAGCAGTCTTCAGAATAGAGCTAGGAAACACTGCATGGTTCAAAATCAGGAAAGGAGTGTATCAGAGATGAGTCCTGTCTCCACATCTTTTCAATCTATATGCAGAACAGAACCTTCAGGAGGCTGGGCTCTATGAAGAAGAATGTGGCATCAGGATTGGAGGAAGATTCATCATTAACCTGCATCATACAGATGATAGATACAACCTTGCTGCTTGCCAAAACTGAGGATTTGAAGCATCTGCTGCAGAAGACCAAGGACTGCAGTTTCAATATTAATTGCATCTCAACATCAAGAAAACAAAGATTCTCACCACTGGGCCAGTAGGTTGATAACATGACAGATGGAGAAAAGATCAAGACTGTTACCAATTTCATCTTGCTCAGATTCACAATCAACACTCCTGGAACCAACAATCAGGAAATCAAAAGATGAGTTTCTTTAGCAAAGTCAGCTGTCAGGAACAACTTCTCCACAGTTCTGAAGAGCAATGATGTCAGTCTGAAGACAAAGGTGCCCCAGACCCAGGCCATGGTCTTTGTAATTGCTATGTATCAGAGAGCTGGACAATGACTTAAGGATGACAGAAGAAGAACCTTTGAGTTATGGAGATGGAGGAGACTACTGAACATACCATGGACTGCCAAGAGAACAAAAAGGTCTGTTGTGGAGAAAGTGAAGTCAGATTGCTCTTTGGAGGCAACGATTTTGAAGCTTTGTCTCACATACTTTGTTGCCAGGAAACACCAATCCTTGGAGAAGGACATCATGCTTGGAAAGATGGAGTGATAGTGCAGGACAGAAGTACTCTGGTAACACAGTGATTGGGCTAATGAGGGAGGTGTGTTGGAGACAGTTACTGGCTAAGGAGAGAACAGGGTTCAGAGCTACTGTTCATAGGGTCCCTATGAGTTGCAGTGGACTCAACAGTATGTAACAACAAGAAGGTTAAGGATGTGGTTTGGGAGGAGAATTAAGATGGCCAATAACTCTAGGTTCTGTTTAGACTTCAACCAACCCTTTGTTAGTCTGTCTTACTAGGCTGACTTGCCATTGGTCTTATACCAGTGATCAACTTCAAATTTCAATTTCAAATACCAACATGTCACCCATAGTGAACAGGCTTCCATACAGCTTTCCTAGACTAAGACAGTCTAGAAAGAAAACCTTGGCCATTTACTTCTGAAAATAAGCCAATAAAAGCCATATGACTTCACAACAGAATACTGTCTTTACAGTATTAGCCCCTAGGTTGAAAGACACTCAGAGGACACAATGGCTGCACAAATGGACACAAAATATGTGCACAAGCATGGCGTAGGGCAGGACCATACAGTAATTCATTTGCTGTACATAGGGCTGCCATGAATAGGAGCTAACTTGATGCAACATATTTAGGGAGTGTTGGTGGGCTAGCAGTAAAGAGCTGCTTTGCAATCCCAAAAGCACAGGGTTTGAATCTACCTGTTGTGGGTAAAAATGGGTAATCTGCTCCTGTGCAGTTTACTGCCTCTGAAAACCCACTGAAGGGTGAGGATGGAGGGTCAGCTACGAGTTGGTCTGACTCTACAGCAAACAACAACAACAACAACATATTTAGAATAAAAAGAAAGAAAAGACTTATTGTTATTGTTGTGTATCACAGAGTCAGAACTGACCCATAGCTGAGCATCCAACAGATTTTCAGAGGCAGTTAATGGCACAGGAAGAGACAGCCCATCTTTCTCTCATGGAACAGCTGGTGGCCTCGAAATCACATGCCTTCAGGATTGCAGTGCAGCTTCTTGTCATTAGGCCACCAGAGCTCCAGAAAAGCCTGTGCATAAAGAAAAAAAAATCACAGTAAGGACAAAGACAATTATTCATGTTAAAAGGAAGAATTAATGAAGAAGTTATAATAATTATCATGTGTATATAGTGGCATAGCATTAAAATATATACAGTAAAACTGACAGGATTACAAGGAAGACTAACAAGTCAGAAGTCACAGCACACTTCTGTTTTTTGTTGTTGCTGGGTACCACTTCATCAATTATGACTCACAACAATCCTATGAACCACAGATCTGAACCTTGTCCTATCCTGTGCTGATCTTATCATCCCCAACACATTCTATTCCATTGCCATAGTTGCTGTATCCAATTCATCTTGTTGAGGTCTTCCTCTCCTATGCTGATCCTCCCATAGTTCTAAGCAAATATTCCTTTCCAAGGAACAGCCTGTCTTAACAACATGTCCAGAGTATATGAAATGAAGATTTGCCATTCTTACCTCAGAGCACTCTGGTTGTACTTTCTCCAATACATGTCTGTTTGTTCATACTTTGGGCATGTGGCCAGGAGAGATTGGTCTTTAGGAAAGGGAATCACATTTGAAGGGTGGATGGACAGCACAGGAGAGGAAGACCCCGGATGAGATGGACTGATACAGTAACGGGAACAATGGAGGTCGGTATGTGGGAATTAGTGAGACTGGCTCAGGACAGGGGAGAGTTCAGAGATGCTGTACATAGGGTTGCAGGCAACTCAACAGCACATAACAACAATGACAACAACAATATGAGATATTCATCACTCTCCTCTAGCAACACAAATCAAAGGCATTGACTCTTCTCCTGTAATCTTTATTCACTATACAGCTCTTAAATGCATAGCAAGTGATTGAAAAGATCATGACATGAAAGTGGCACACTTTAGTCCTCAAACTTACATGTTTGAAAGACCCGTGGCATGAATAAAGCAAACCCTAGTCCTCAAACTGGCATGACTGCTCTTCAGAAGTTGGAAAGACTCCTGACAGACTTGGCCAATCACATCTCCTGACCTCCTGAATCAAGGGTACCAAGGATGTTGATTGTGGATCCAAGTAAGATGAAATAGATGACAGTTTCAATCTTTTCTCCATCTGTTGTGATGTTGCTATTTGGACCAGTGGTGAGGATTTGTTTTCTTGACGTTGAGATGTAATCCCTATTGAAAACTTCAGTTTTTAATCTTTTGCAGCAAGCACCTCAGTTTCTACCTGCTTTCAGGAAGCAAGGTTGTTTCATCTGCACAACACAGGCTGTTGAGCCTCCCTCTAATCTTGATGACATACTCTTCTTCTTCACAAAGTCCAGTTGCATGAATTATTTCCTCAGCATATAGACTGAATAAGTAGAGAAAGGAGATAGCACTGATATAAATTTTTCCTGAATTTGCTAGATCCATCTTGAAGTACAATATTGTGAGTGACAGGATAATATCCATACGCATCCAAGGAAGTCCAGTGAATACCACTATCATTCAGATATATGCACCAGCAACCAGAGCCAAGGAGGAGGATATAGAAGATTATTACCAACTTTTACAATTGGAGATTGATCGAACATGCAATCAAGATGCATTGATAATAATGGGTGACTGGAACGCGAAAGTTGGGAACAGAGAAGAAGACTCAGTAGTTGGAAAACATGGACTTGGTAACAGAAATGGAGCTGGAGAGAGAATGATTCAATTTTGCACAATGACTTATTCACAGCAAATACGTCCTTTAAGACAAATAAACGCAGGTTATATACATGGATTTCACCTGATGGTATGCAAAGGAATCAGATCGATTACATCTGTGTAAAGAACCACTGGAGAAGCTCAATATCAGGTGTGAAAACTAGGCCAGGAGCTGACTGTGGAACAGACTCATATGCAAATTCAAGCTGAAGCTGAGGAAAATTAAACCAAGTCCACAGGAACCAAAATAAGACTTTGAGTCTATCCCACCTGAATTTCAGAACCATCTCAGGAACAGGTTTGAGGCTTTGAACACTAATGAGCGAAGGCCAGATGAGTTGTGGGAGGATATTAAGGGTATCATCCAGGAAGA
>NW_006400028.1:1863817-1865432 GCF_000299155.1 Elephantulus edwardii
CAGCGCAGGAGGGAAAGGCCCTCTATGAGATGGATTGATTCAGTAACTCGGGTATCGGGATGGGAGTGTCAGAGACAGTGTGATTGGCACAGGACAGAGCAGAGTTTAGGGCTGTTGTACATAGGGTCGCTATGAGTCCCTTCGGCACATAACAACAACAACATATTAGATCAAGTAGTCAAAAAGTCAGCCTGAACAATTTAACTGCTTTAGTTACACAATAAAATATCAAAAGTGGATGGCATTAACAAACAAGAATATAGTTTTCTTCATACTGTGTTGTGGTTGGTAGGTGTCAATTTTTCTTCAACCCAGCAATCCTGTGGATAACAGATTGAAACCTTGCCAGATACGGTGCCATCTTCACTATCTCCTCTGCTAAAAAACCTACTCTAGCAGTCTGTCATTCTGTCTTATTAAGAGTCTTCCTCTCTTTTGCTGATCTTCGATCTTTATAAGCATACATGTGTCCCCTTCCAAGGACTGGTCCCTCCTAAAAACATGCCCAGCGTATCTGAGAAAAAGTCTTACAATCCTTGCCTTTATCAAGTACAGCCTTACAATCCTGGCTGTACTTCCAAGATTGATCTGTTTGTTCTTTTGACAGTCCATGGAATATTCCGTATTCTTCTCCAAACACTACAATTCAAAGACATCAATTCTTCCTCAGTTTTCCTTTTTTACTGTTGAACTTTCACCGCATAGGAAGTAAATGGCAATACCAGACACTTTTAATCTTTAAATTTATATCCTTGCTCTTTAGAACTTTAAAGAAATCCCTGACAACAGACTGCTTCAATGCAACGTGACCTTTCATTTCTTGACGGTTGTTTTCATGGATGTTGATTGTGGACCATTTCATATTGTTCTCTGTTTATCACAATGTTGCCTACTGGTCCAATGATGGTAATCCATATTGAAGGATTTGATCTTCTTAAGTAAGTGCTACAAGCCTTCTTCACTTTCTGCAAGCAAGGTTTCTGTTATCTGCATAGCACAGGTTGTTGATGAGTTTTCCTCCAATCCTGATGCCACCTTCTTCTTTATATAGTCTAGCTTCTCAAATTCTAAAAAAAAAAAACCCACAGTTTTCAAAACAGGATGAAAAGGTCAATGATTTTATTTTGCTTGGATCCACAATCAATATCCATGAAGTTCAGAATACAGACTGAATAAGTATGAAGCAAGGATATAATCCTGAAATTAACTTTCCTGATTTTAAACCATGAAGAATTCCCTTTTTCTATTCAAATAACTGCTTCTTGGTTAACATAGAGACTCCATACGACCACAATTAAGTGCTCTGGAATTGTATTATTCATAATTTGCTCTGATTCACGTAGTTCAATGTCTGTGTAGTCAAGAAAACACTAGTATTCATCTTTCTTTCTTTTTTTTTTAAATTTTTAGCACTATTTGTATTTATTTTAAGTACTTGTTGTTGTTTTTCTTATGTGCCATTAAGTCATCTGCAACACATATTGACCCCATGTACAGTAGCTCTGAAGTCTGCCCTGCCCTGAGACAGAGTCACTAATTCTGACTTGCCAACCCTCGTAGCTCCAGTTACTGTATCAATCCATCTCATCCGAGGTCTTCCTCTCCTGCACTGTTT
>NW_006400028.1:1865532-1873751 GCF_000299155.1 Elephantulus edwardii
TCCTGGCCATGTGCTGAAATTATGTGAAACAGAACTTCAAAAATCCTAGCCTCCATGGAAAAACTTGTTTTACCCTCTCTAAGACAAACCTATTTGTTTTCTCGGCAGCCCATTGTATGTTCAAGATTCTTCTCCAGCACCACAACTCGAAGGCATCAATTCTTCAATATCCTTAGATAATTCCCAGCTCTCTGAAGCATAACAAGTAACTGCAAAGGTCATAGCCTGAATCAGGTGCACCTTAGTCTCTAGACTGACATCACTGCTTTTCAGCACTCTGGAGAGATCCCTGACAGCAGGTTTTCCCAATGCTATTTGTCTTTTGATTTCCTGACTGGTGGTGTTAAGAGTGTCTATTATAGAGCTGAGCAAATTGTAATTGTTAACAACCTCGATCTCACCTTCATCCATTATAATGCTGCCAACTGGCACAGTGATGAGAATCTTTGTTTTCTTCATGTTGAGCTTCAATTTATATTGAAGACTACAGCCCTTGATCTTCTTCAGAAGAGCTTCAGGTCTTCTTCAGTTTCAGCAAGCAAGGTTGTGTTATCTGTATAATGCAGGTTGTTGATGGGTCTTCCTCCAATTCTGATGCCACATTCCTTCTCATAAAACTTCACCTCCTGAATGATTTGTTCTGCATATAGATTGAAACGGTATGGAGACAGGATGCATCCCCAAGGGCTGCTTCCTGGCTCAAGTATAGGTTTTGCATAACAACAATCAAGAGTTCTGGGATTCCCATTTTCCTCAAGGTTAGCCATAATTTGTTGTAATCCACACAGTCAAATGCCTTTGCATAGCCAATGAAACAGAGTGAGATAGACATTCCTCTAATACTCTTTGCGTTCTGCTATGATCCATCTGACATTGGCAATAATATCTCTAGTGCAATGACCTCTTCTAAATCCAGCTTGTATTTCTGGTACTTGTTGTTGTTGTTGTTGTTATGTGCCGTCGAGTCGTTTCCGACTCATAGCGACCCTATGCACAATAGCTCTAAACCCTGCTCTATCCTGCGCCAACCGCACCGCCTCTGACACACCCATCCCGATTACCCCAGTCACCGGTATTCTCTGCTTTCAACCAAGATTCATTCATCTGACATCAGTAGTGATACGCCACATTCATATGGCCATATGGCCTCTTCAGATCCCAGCTTGAATTTTTGGAATTCAACGCCTGCTCAAGCCATTTTAACATATTCTTTAGCAAAGTTTTACCAGCTATAATACTGTTCAGTAATATCTGTTGGATCATCTTTTTTTTTTCTTTTCTTTTTTCCCCTAAATGGGAATAAACAGAGATCTCTCCCAATGAGTTGGCCAGGTAGCTGTCTTTGAAATTCCTTAGCATTGACAGGTTAAGTGTCTACGGCTGCATCTGTCTGCTCAAATACCTCAACTGATATTCTTTAATTCCTGGAGTCTTATGTTGTGCCAATGCCTTCAGTGAAACCTTTAATTCAGTTGCACTGGTTCTTGATCACATATTACTTCCTGAAAGAGTTCAGTGTTAAGGAGTTCTTTTTGGTACAGTGACTATATTCCTTCTACCTTTTTTTAAATGCTGCCTGTATTTTTCATATTCTACCAGCTTGATAAATCTATCCTGAAGTGACAAGACTCATACATGTAACACATACAAGGAATATCTGTTAATATGCCTACTATTTAAATATGCAATAACTACTAAGGCCAAAGAGAATAAGAATTTCTAACAACTTTTGCAGCCTGACATTGATCAAACATGTAATCAAGACACATTAATAAAAACTGGTGGCAGTAGTGCAAAAGTTGGGAACAAAGAAGAACTGGTAGTTGAAAATAAGCCTTGGTGACAGAAATGAGGCTGGAGTTTGCACAACTGAATGTTGTACAAAGATTCAATGATTGTAAATACTTTTCAAAAAACTAAAAAGGTTTTTTATTTTTCTCCGTTTGATATGTATACACATGAATATCACCTGATGGAATTCACAAGAAGCAGATGTATTCCATCTGTGGAAAGAAACAGTGGAAAAGCTCAATACCAGCAGTCAGAATAAAGCATCAACTGCTAATATATATGTTAAGCTGAAGAATAAGAAAATGAGTCCGTGAGAGCCATATTTGACTCTAAATTTATCCTTCTTGAATTAAAACACCATCTCAAATACAGGTTTGGTACAGTGAGCACTAAGACCTGAAGATCAGACAAGTTGCAGGATGACATCATACATGAAGAAAGCAAAAGGGCATGAAAAAGATTGAAAAGAAACAAAAGGCAAAAATGGATGTCAAAACAGATTCTAACTTGCTCTTGAACATGGAGATGCTAAAAGTAAGGAATAAATTACAAAATAAGAGAACTAAACAGAAGATTTCAAAGAGTAGCTTAAGAAAACAAGGCAAAGTATTTTAACAAAATGTACAAAGACTAGAGTTAGAAAACAGAAGAGAATTTCAGAGGTTAGGAGGCTAGAAGTCCAAGTTCAGAGTGCCAGCTCCAAGGGTCAGCTTTTTCTTGTCAGCTTTTGAGGACAGTCCTCATCTATTCAATTTCTGCTTCCTGGTTTCTTAGAAATCTCTATGCATCCTGCCATCTGTTTTACCCTATCTTCCTCTCTGCTCATTTAAATCTCTTTTTACAGCTCAAAGGAGAGTGGTCAAAATACACTTTACACTAATCCTGCCTCATTAACATAACTGAGACAAACCATTCCCAAATAAGATTATAGCCACAGGTACCAAGGTTTCGAAACACTTACTTTGGGGAGACATAATCCAATTGATCCACACTTTGGCCCTGCAAAACTCAAATTTCTGTCACATGCAAAACACATTCAACCTCATCTCATTATTCTAAAAGTCATAAATCAACTCTAAGTACAATTCTTAACTTCCTATCTTTTCTGAATCATCTAAATGAAATACGGGCAGGATTTTAATGGTATTCTTTGTCTATGAGAGCTCAGGTGGTAAGGAGTACTGCGGCCAACTCAAGGTACGCTGTTTAAATTCACTAGCTGCTACTCAGGACAAAGATGGGCAATCTTTTCCTGTGCAATTTATAGCCTCTGAAAACCCACTGGAGAGTCAAATATTAGTAAATTGTGACTAGAGAGCAGTAAGAAAGAGGTTCGTCTATGAAATCTAGATTATAAATCTGTTTCCAAAATATAATGGTAGACATTTCCATTTTAAGAAAAGGAGACATAATAGGTACCAAATAAATCCATGTCTCATAAGAAGAAAGTAAATTCGTTGTTTGTTTGTTTTAAGTAAATTCGTTTTTAAGGCAACAGCCTGGCATCCAGATTCTGTGTTGGCTGTACTCTCTGGATTCTGAGTGGAGGCCCCTCAACCTTGGGCTTCAGCCCCACCATCTAGGCCCACTGGGAGAGCAACCCTGTTCCCTGGCTTTGGGCAGCCCTACTCCACAAGTTCATATTAGTGGCTACCACCATCCCAGACACCTGGCTTTGGAAGCTCTGTTTTCTACTCCATCTGAGTAGCAACACCAACCTCTTGGTCTCAGCAGGTCTCGTTCTTTAGACAGGAAGCCTATTCCCATGGTGCAAGGAGTGACCAGACCCTGGAGAGGGACAGCGCAAGAAAGAAAGACCCTCAATGAGATGAACTGACTCAGTGACTGGGGTAGTGGGGTAGGTGTGTTAGACACAATAAGGTTGGCACTGGATAGAGCAGAGTTCAGAGCTGTGTACATAGGGTCGCTATGAGTCACGAGCAACTCGATGGGACATAACAACAACAAGGACAACTTTGACAGCAGCCCCACACTCCAAAACTGAGTTGACAAAGACCCTACTCTTTGAAATCTGGAAAGCTGTGTGTCCATTTTTTGAGCTGTATGAGATTCTGACCCATCCTTCAAAATGAAGAAGGCCCTCCTTCCAGCATTTCTGCTAATGTCGATCCTGCTCGAGGGATGGACGGACTTTTCCTTTTCTTGTAGTTCTTTGGCCTTTTCTTGCCTATATGATTCCACATGGCAGAGAGTCTGCTCTCCTTTTCTTTCTGCTCTATCCCCATCAGTCTAAAGAGGGTATTGCTGTGGTAGACGGTTAGATTCATCAATCACAGACTTAGTATCTTTAATAAAAAAGACGGAATGGTCACATCCTTGGTGAATATATTAGCACAAGTATTTTTAGTTTGTCTTCTTGACATTGAGCCTCAGTCCATACTGAAGGCTGCAGTCCTTGACCCTCTGCAGCAAGTGCTTCAGGTCCTCCTCAGTTTCAGCAAGCAGGGTTATGTCATCTGCATAACGCAGATTGTTAACAGATCTTCCACCAATCCTGATGCCACAATTCTCCTCATAGAGCCCAGCCTCCTGGATAATCTGCTCTACATACAGGTTGAAAAGGTATGTAGACAGGACACATCCCTGGCGTACACCCTTCCCAATTTTGAACCATGCAGTGTTACCCTGCTCTGTTCTGACTACTGCCTCTTGGTCCAAGTATAGGTTTCACATTAGCATGATTAAATGTTCTAGGATTCCCATTCTTCTCAGAGTCAGCCACAGTTTGTTATGATCCACGCAGTCAAACGCCTTTCCATAATCAATGAAACACAGACATTCTTCTGGCATTCCCTGCTTTCAGCTAAGATCCATCTAACATCAGCTACAATATCCCTAATACCACGACCCCTTCTAAACCCAGCCTGGATTTCCGGCAGTTCTCTGCTGATGTGCTGTTCCAGTCGTTTTTGGATAATCTTCAGTAGAATCTTGCTTGCATGTGAAATCAATGAGATTGTTCTGTAGTTCCCACACTCAGTTGGGTCACCGTTCTTTGGAATGGGAACAAATATTGATCTCTTCCAGTCAGTTGGCCAAGTGGTTGTTCTCCAGATTTCTTGGCACAACTTGGTGAGCACATCCAGGGCAGCATCTGTTAGCTGAAATACTTCAATTGGTATACCACCTATTCCTGGGGCCTTATTTTTCGCTATTTCCTTCAAAGCAGCTTGAACTTCTTCCTTCATCACCATAGGCTCTGGCTCAAATGCCATTTCATTAAATTCTTCTGTATCTGCCAATTCCTTTCGATACAGTGACTCAGTATATTCCTTCCATCTTCTTTTAATACTTCCTGGACTATTTAATATTCTGCCTAAAGCAACCTTGATTATAGCAACTCTAGGTTTGAATTTGTTCTTCAGTTCCTTGGGCTTAAGAAATGCTGAGCGAGTCTGGCCCTTTTAATTTTCTGACTCTAGCTCCTGGCACATTTCATTGTAATATTTTGCTTTGTCATTCCGAGCTGCCTTTTGGAATCTTCTGTTCAGCTCTTTAGTATCTTGAATTCTTCCTTGTGCTTTGGCTTCACTACACTCCAGTACAATCTTCAGAGTCTCTTCTGACATCCATTTTGGTCTTTTCTTCCTCTTCTGTCTTTGTAATGACCGTTTGCACTCTTCCTGGATGATATATTTGACATCCTCCCACAACTCATCTGGTCTTCGCTCATTGGTGTTCAAGGCCTCAAACCTGTTTCTGAGATTGCAGCCTTCAGTATGGACTGAGGCTCAATGTCAAGAAGACAAAGATTCTCACCACTGGACCAATTGGTAGCATCAGGATGGATGGCGAAGAGATTGAGATTGTTCACAGCTTCAGTTTGCTCGGCTCTACGGTCAACACTCTTGGCATCAGCAGTCAAGAAATCAAAAAAACATATTGCGATGGGAAAGTCTGCGGTTAGGGACCTCTAAAGTACTCAAGAGCAACGGTGTCTCTCTGGAGACTAAGGTGTGCCTGGTACAGGCCCTGGTCTTTGCAATCACTTGTTATGCATCAGAGAGCTGGACAATGACTAGGGAGAACAGAAGGAGAATTGACGCCTTTGAGCTGTGGTGCTAGAGAAGAGTATTGAATGCACCATGGATTGCCAAGAAAACAAACAGATTCATCCTAGAGAGGGATAAACCAGGCTACTCCTTGAAGGCAAAGATTCTAGGGCTTCGTCTGACATACTTTGGACATGTTGCAAGGAGAGACAGGTCTTTGGAGAGGGACATCATGCTGGGTAGAGTAGAAGGACATCATCGCAGGAGGGGAAGACCCTCTATGAGGTGGACTGATTCAGTGACTGGGGTAATTGGGATGGGTGTGTCAGAGGCAATGCTATTGGCACAGGATAGAGCGGGGTTTAGGGCTGTTGTACATAAGGTCGCTATGAGTCGCAAATGACTCGACGGCACATAACAACAACAACAACAACATCCATTTAGAATAGCTTCAGTTTGCTTGGTTTCATAATCAACATTCTTGGTACCAGCAGCCAAGAAATCAAAAGACGAATTGTATTGGGAAAGTCTGCTGTCAGAGACCTCTCCAGAGTACTTGAAAGCTATGATGACGTCAGTGTGGAGAGTAAAGTGTGCCATGATCTTTGGAATTACATGCTATGCATCAGAAAGCTGGACAATGACTAGGGATGATAGAAGGAGAACTGATGTTTTTGAGCTGTGGTGCAGGAGAAGAGTACTGAATATAACATGGACTGCTAGGAGAACAGACAGGTTCATCCTGGAGAGGGTGAAACCAGGCTGCTCCCTGGAGGCAAGGATTCTTAAGCTTTGTCTGACATACTTTGGGTATGTTGCAAGAAGGGACCAGTCCTTGGACTGCTTTGGGACATCATGCTTAGGAGGCTGGAGGGACTGTGAAGGAGAGGAAGGCCCTAAATAAGATAGAATGACTCAGTGACTGAAGTAATGGGGTAGGTGTGTCAGAGACCACGAGATTGGCTCAGGATAGAGAAGGGTTTCCAAGTGTTGTACATAGGACTGCTATGAGTCGCAAGGGACTCGACTGGACAATGTATAACAACAGCAATTATCCATTGCCCAATTCCAAAACCATTTCCACATTTCAGGTATCTGTTAGAATAGCACCCTGCCCTTCCAGTACCAAATTCAAAACAATCACCTAGTTTAAACTAATGGAGCTAGAACCATTAAGTCAACAATTAAAGCACAACAGGAGAATTATACACATTTACCACATACAAGGCTATAGCACGTCTTAACAAATACCAAACACTTAGGTTTTGGTCCAAGTATGTGTTCTCTGACCACAGTGAAATTAAGAAATTCTTCCATTAACAAAGAATATAGAAAACTTAATCACACAACTTGGGAAATTTATAACAAAAGAAAAACATATGAGAAAAGGTCAATGAAATGAAAACCTTGTTCTTTGAAAGACAAACTTTTAGAGGAATGGTAAAGAAAACGAGATACCTGAGATCATATAAACTAACCAGGATTTTTAAAAAAGAGATATTGTGAACAACTTAGCCAATAAATTTGAAACCATATACATATACAAATTGAGTAATTTCCTAGAAAATGTAAGCTTATTAAGTTGATTAAAGAGGCAGAAACCTGACTGGATTTGCTGATAAACAAGAAACAAGGAGTGAAGAAGGAGAAAGACAACATCTAAGTCTGTAACTTATTGGGCTCATGGATGTGGGTTCTATTGACTCAAGAGGAGAAGCCTAAGAGAAGCAGAGGAGCACTGGGTGTCACTAGAACTGGGTTTTGTTTCTTAATTTTTATTTTATTTTCAGGGTTGGTGGTAGTGGTAGAAGTTATAAATATAATATTGTATACATTGAACTGAAGGTGCTTTTAATGTTATAACTCTAAGTATTAAATAAGCAGTTAGATCTGGAGCTCAGGCCAGATCTGGGTTGAAGATATGTACTAGGGAGTAACCTGCATTTAAATGATAATTACTATTATAGGTGTGGCTAAAATAATCTAGAAACATAAAGTATTTGTTCTCTAAGTGTGGACTTTGGACAAGTAACCCAAGCATCACCCAGACAGAAATGCCAATTCTTAGGTCCAACCCTGGGAGTTAAAATCCATTCCATTGCCATCAGGTTGATTCTGACTCACAGTGATTCAATAGGCATTCATTCCTATTGCCTCATAGGGTTTCTAAACCTCTACAGAAACAAGCTGCCATTTCTCTTCCCCACAAAGTGACTGGCAGATTCAGACCTTCAGGATAACAGCCTAGCACTTAACCACTCAAGAGTTTTTGGCACCACATCTCCTGTTTTTTGAGAGTGTTGCTGTTTTGTGTTGTTGAGTAGCATAGCAACCCTGTGAACAGATCTACACCTTGCACCATCCTCACGCCCACTGTTATAGTCACTATGTCAATCCATTTTGTTGTGGGCCTTC
>NW_006400028.1:1874206-1875718 GCF_000299155.1 Elephantulus edwardii
CAAGCAAAGGGAGGATTTTTTTTGTTTGTTTTATTATTTTTGTGTGCCTGTACCGTCAAATCAGATCTGACTGGTACAGGAGGAGATTGCCCCTCCTTCCCCGGCAGAGCATCTGGTGGATTCGAACCGTGCACCTCTGGGATTGAGGTTGCAGCTTCTTGCCACTAGTTTTTGTTTTTTTTAAAGGGAGGATTTTTATCTTTTCCAACAAGACAGTAGTGAGAACAACAAACTGCTGAGTAGAAAGATCTAGCTAAGAGGGACTCAGTAATTAACCTGAGAGACTAAACATCAGCATACTGAGAGGCCAAAGGATCTGGATGCCTCAGTCAGAGAAGCATTTTATTACTGAAAAATCTATAATTGGTGCACATATTGTTGGTTGTTATGTGCCAATGAGTCGCCTGCAACCCAGAGTGACCTTATGTACACCAGATCTGAAGCCAGCCCTGTTCTGAGCCAATCTCACTGAAACTTGCTTTCACCCTATCCAAGACAGACCTATTTGTCTTCTTGGTGGTCCATAGTATGTTCAAGACTCTTCTGACTGCCTTTCCCTGGGTGCTACTGAATGCTAAGTGTATAAGGTTTCTGAAAAACGAAGACAAGGTGGATCTGAAGCATGGGGGGAAGGACTATCCACATGCATAGGACATACAGATCAATCACCTTTTTTAACCAGAAGGAGGGGGTAAATATGGATGGGCACAGCTGCAGCAAATCTGGCATTTAGTTGAAAAGCTGCCATGCAATAACTTCTATTTTCCCTGTGAAGACCATCTCTATTGTGAGATGGATCTATCACATTCTCCTGGCCTATTTCAAGTAAATGTCTCATTCATCAAATGTACACTCATTAAGTAACTTTCTATTTAGGATCTGGCTCCTCATATAGGCCTAGCCACGGAACAAGCACGTATGAACTGTATGTTTCAGTGATTTCACAGAGCAAGTTTTTTTAAAAGGCTGGAATTCTATGAAGCCTGACAATAGATAACAGACAGATCACAGTCCCTTTTTAGAGTTTTATTTCTTAGTTATTCTCTTCAGGTTCAACTACTTCTGCACAAAGGAATCAAAGTAAATCTCTAGGCCTTCAGAGAATGAGCCAGATCCATACTTAAACAGCCAATCAGGGGCCCCCAATTCTGTAAGGCCTTGCTCAGCAAAAGGTGGCTTTTCTTTAGTTGCCACAGGCCCAATTTCCATCTCTTCTCTCTAATCTCTACATCCACTCATTGTTTGTTGTTGTTGTTATGTGCAGTCCAGTCGCCTGCGACTCACAGCGACCCTATGTAAAACAGCCCTAAACCGTGCTCTATCCTGTGCCAATATCATTGCCTCTGACACACCCATTCCGAGTACCCCAGTCACTGAATCAATCCACCTCATAGAGGGTCTTCCCCTCCTGCGATGTCCCTCTACTCTACCCAGCATGATGTCCCTCTCCAAAGACCTGTCTCTCCTTACAACATGTCCAAAGTATGTCAGACGAAGCCCCAGAATCCTTGC
>NW_006400028.1:1878673-1894296 GCF_000299155.1 Elephantulus edwardii
TCATTGAAACTAATAAAATTTAATAAAAAAAAAAGAAATTCAGGTGGTATGAAATTAAGATATTTAAATTGGTTGACACTGTATTGACCTACTGGTTTTTGGAGGGAGAGGTTTCCAAGAATAACAATGCAGGAACTGAAACAAGAAACTCAATGAGATATATTGGTTTATCAATATTATTCAGTTATTCCATTATTCACTCAACAAATACTTACAGACTATATAGCATGTGTAAGGATTGATATTAAAACAGTGAGGAATACAAAGTTTTGTGGCATTTATAACCTGGTAATAAAGGTAATTAGCTCCACAAAGGATAGGGTGATGGAAGCCTGATTGCAGGGAGGGGACTGAGGAAGAAGAAAGGGAGCTCCTTATAGTAAAGGTGATTAAAGCAGAAATAGGCTATCAAAGGAAATTCTGGAATCTGAATAACTTGAAAACTTAATGAGTTAGAGGTGGTTTTGCCTAGAGGCAAAGGCTACAGCTACTTTGAAACCAAGCACAAAGTGACACAAGACTTTCTGCTACATAAAGAACGTGACAATCTACATAGAGGCAGGCTGTGAATGAATTTAAAAGTTTTCTTAGGTTTCTTGCACCCTAAATCCTCAAGTACTCCTTGCCCTACAAAACTCAATCTATCATGCTCTGCCGGGGAAGGAGGGACAATCTCCTCCTGTACCAGTCAGGTCTGATTTGACGGTACACACACAAAAATAATAAAATAAAAATAAAAAATAAAAAAAACAAACAAAACCTAAATCATCTTTTTTCCCTCATCTTTGCTCTCCTTGCTTCCTCTGGCTCACAGTCTATGCTCAGGTATTAACAAGATGCAGCGTTCCCAGGGCTTGGCATTTCCTGCCACTGAATCATTCACACGCTACCACCTAAACTCCACCTACAAGATTTGATGACCTTGGGTATTTAAAAAATGCCTAACAGCAGTACATAGCAGATGGCCAGCCAAGATTCGTTTCCTCCTTTCTCTCCTTCCTTTTCCCCCCCTCTCTCCTGGTGAGGAAGGAGAAAACAGGAACAAACAAAAGACAGACCTCTTGTAAGACAGCAAGCAACTCTTTGGTGTAAAACATGGAATAAGTTAATATCAATTTTCATTGCCTACCTTGTGTCTGCGGGATGTAAGGAGACAGCAGTTTTGATCTTTTCTTTTCATATCCTTTCTGTGTGATGTCCCCTAAAATAGCAGGAAACAGAAATAGGTTATGCATTATTCTTACTCTGTAGTCGTCCACTGTAAAAATAAAATTAATTACAGAGTGTTATAAAAGTACTACATATAGAATGAGGGGAAAATAAATGGTTCTTTGCCAAGGATCCTGCAGTGTGTGATTTCCCACAGGTTTTGAGTTTACTTCCTGTGGCAAACTGCAGAGCTTGTCCCCAAACCAACCAATCTTGCATAGCAATATATTATTGCAAAACATGACAGGGATTTCCAGATTCCGAGGTGTCCCTAGTTTGGATATCAAAAGGGACTGCTGCAAAGCTGGTATACAGTGATTCCTCCCCTCCCCGTCCAAAGTTTCAGTTTAACCAAATACATGCAAATTACTTACAAGATATTCAATCCTACTGTTATATATACACCACCCCCCAAATAAAAAAAAAACAAAAAAATAGTTCTCATCAGGTCAATTCCAACTATTGGGAAATCTAAAATCACATAAAATCAAGAGTCTAGTTAAAAGGAGAAGTAAAGGTTTAGGCACTGGAATGAGACACTGAAAAGGTTATTTTGGACCTCTGTTCACAGGAAATGATGAGCCAGTCAGCTCCTATAAAGATCTACAGCCGTGGAAAAACTAAAGTGTAGGTTCTATTCTGTCCTATAGGTTTACTATGAGCCAAAAGTTTATGCTATTAATGTACTTTTTATACTAAATTTGGATTTCTTTATATATATTTTGTGTATTGACAATATACAAGACTTCATTTTACGTAAAGACTTTTCAAGGGAAAATGTGCTTTAGAAAACAATGCTTCATCATGTTACCTCATAACATGTTACCTCAGTTTTAAATTACTTATTCTCTCTTTAGTGTACACTTTTCTCTCTGCCTTCTTTTCCTTGCAACTCTGCTTTCTATCCATCCATGTGCTATCCTTTCATTAGTGCCTATCATCTTTCTTAAACTTCAGCCACACATTGCATCCGTAATAGCTTGCCTCCGGAAACTCTATGAACTTGGAGAAAGGTGAAAGTCACACAAGTGTTGAGGACTTAACAACAACAAGTATTTATTATATTACTTTCCAGGTTCTTCATGTGTGTATTTTAGGTTTTGTTTTTTTTTTACTTTACTTGGTAGAAAAGACAGACATGTATACAGTTAATCCACCACTATCATCTGTTATAGAATGTGCTTTCAAAGGCTGATTTTTTAATTTCTTTTTATTTTTTTATTATTTTGGGGGGTGTGTGTGCGCGCGCGTACTGTCAAATTGGATCTGACTAGTACAGGAGGAGATTGTCCCTCCTTTCCCGGCAGAGCATCTGGTGGATTTGAACCATGCACCTCTGGGATTGCAGTGCAGCTTCTTGCCACTAGACAAAGGCTGATTTTTAAGAAGTTTGTCAGGCTTTTCTTGCAAGGTACCTGTGGATGACCTCGAGCTACTAACCTTTCAGTTAGAAACCAAATGCACTCACCGTTCTACCAACCAGGAAGTGCATACAGATAACACAAACAAGTAAACCTAAGAAAGAGAGTATAGGAATTCTAACCTCAGTTTTCAGACTAGTAAATGTGGGGTAGAAAAGGAAATGTCTAGTGTGAACAACCAGGTGGATGATGATGCTACTTTTACTGACATAACCAAGAGGTGCATTTCTAATAGATTTTAAGCAGTCAAAAGCTGAACTTAGACAAACATGTGGGACATCCATGACAAGAACCCAATCAATAGCTGGTATACGGATCTAGAATCCAGGGGGAAAGAAAAGGTCTGTGATGCATCAGGACACAGCTGGGGTGGGGGGCAAGAACAAAATATTTTTTGTGTAATGTATTTTCTAGAAAAATAGTGGTTATATAGTTAACTTTGAGGATTTTATTTGGTTATAATACACAGGCGCACAAAAAACAGTATTAGGATAGTTCTCTCCTATTGTTTGTAGTGAAAAAAAAACCCTAAAACAACCTAAATGCATTAATCAAAATTCAAACTCATTGCCATCAATTTGGAACTGACTCACAGCTGATCTAGGTTTTCAGAGATGGTAAATGGCACGAAAGTAGGCTACCCATCAGTCTCCCTTGGAGCAGATGGTAATACTCAAACTGCTTATGTTTGTGTTGGCAGCACACCTCTTTACCTGCAAGGTCATCAGAGCTCCCCTAGGCTACAGACCATTTATCTAAGTGGTTTTCAACCAGCAATCTCAGAAATGACTCACAGCAATCCTATGAACAACAGATTTGAAGGCTGTGCCATTCTCATAATTTGACACACTCAAGCCCATTGCTGCAGTCACTGTATCAATCCACCTCATTGGAGGATCTTCCTTTTCTTTGCCAACCATCCACCTTTCTAAGTATGACGTCCCTCTCCAAGGAAAAGCCTTTCCTAGCAACATGCCCAGATTACCTGAGACATAACTTGGTTATCTTTGC
Organism: Elephantulus edwardii; assembly: GCF_000299155.1. Lineage (NCBI taxonomy): Eukaryota > Metazoa > Chordata > Mammalia > Macroscelidea > Macroscelididae > Elephantulus > Elephantulus edwardii. The sequence goes on from NW_006400028.1 coordinate 1,882,315, forward strand.
CTCAAAAGAGCACTCTGCCTACACTTTCTCCAAAGCATCTATTTGTTCTTTTGGCAGTCCATGAGATATTCAGTATGTCAAGGATTTCATCTTACTTGGATTCACAATCAATACACTTGGTATGAGCAGTCAGGAGATCATGAGACATATTGTGTTTCCAAATTTGCAGTCAGTGACCTCTCCAAGTTATTGAGGAGCGATGATGTTAATTTGAGGACTAAGGTAGACCTGATTCAGTCTTTTCAATCACCTGTTATACTGCTGAGAGCTGGACAATGAATAAAGACAACAGAAGAAGAACTGATGCCTTTGAGGTGTGCTTTGGATTAGACTACTGAAAAGATGTACTGGAGAAGGTCAGCCAGAGTGCTCCTTAGAGGCAAAGATGATAAAGCTTCGTATCACATACTTTGGCATGTCACTATGAGAGGCTATTCATGCTTGCGAAGGTGGAGAAATGGTGAAAAAGAGGAAAGGCCCTGAACTAGGTGGAATGACACAGTGACTGCAACTGGGCTCAAGTGTGTCAGAGACTATGAGGATGGCACAAGATAGGACAGGACTCAGATCTGTTGTTCACAGGGTCGCTATGGTACCTAACAACAACAGAAGCAGCATTCCCTTGCTCTATTCTCACAACATCCTCTTGGTCTAGGCATAGGTTTCACACTAGGACAATTAAGTGTTCCAGGATTCCCATTCTTCTCAGTGTTAGCCATAATTTCTTATGATCCACACAGTCAGATGCCTTCGAATAGTGATTAAAACACGCAAGATGTTGTTGTTCTGTGCTGTTGAGTTGGAAATGATCTGTGGCAGACCCTCAAGTAGCTTTTCAGAGACAGTAAATTGCACAGGAGGAGGTTAAATATACATACATACATACATACATACATACATACATATATCTGGTGGCCTAGTGGCAAGAAGCTGTGCTGCAATTCTGAAGGCACGCAGTTCATGGGAGAAGAAATGGGCAGTCTCTTCCAGTGCAACTAACTGCCTCTGAAAACCAACCAGATGGTCAGCTATCTATCGGTCAGTTCTGACTTGAAGGTACACAAGAACAAGTTTTCTATGATGAGCATATATTATCTTAACAAACAGTATATGCATTAAATTTTAAATAATGACTATATAGTAGATCATACAAATTTAATTGCAAGTGATTCTTCACCTTGATTTCTCCAGTTAAGTAATATACAGAGCATTCACTGAAATATAAACCACATCTTTTCAAATTAAGACATTTAAGAGTCTAAGTAATCTCTGCAATGCACAAAATGAGAGATACAGTAACCTATCAAGGGAATCTTCATTGGAAACAGGAAATCATGTCTCTCATTACAGAAGAAACAATAGTTCATTCTCTTGTTCCATTCTCCACACACAGGTCCCCAAAGTCTACCACACACACATACACATACCCCCTACTCTCTGAAGGGCACAAAGACCACTTCTGCTGGCTCAGAACACATCTGATAAAATGAAAGGCCTTTAAAAGCTTTCTTCAGTTCTTAGCGTTTCAATTACTCACTGTCAGTAAACGATTGTGAGACAAACGGCTAGATTTGGTATCCTGGACATTAATCAGGTAGCTACTAACTATCCTGGGTTTTGAAAGAGGTCAATCAAGAGAGTCTAATTCAGCCATGCCAATTAGCACAGATCCATAAATGATCAAAAAAATCAAGACCTAGGAGAAGCTGAACTGCAGCAATGCTGACAGGCGTCACAATCCTTAAAAATGACCCCCTCCACTTCTCTGACTACAAAACCCTGCTCAAAAGTCGCCTCCTCTGTGCTGCCTTCCCCACACTGTTTAGTCACTTCCTCCTCTGTGTTCCTAAAATTCTGCACACACATCTAAGATAGCACTGAGCACACCACTGGTATTTTAATTAATTGTTTACACATCTGTCTCCCTACTGACTGTGCACTTGAGGGCAGGCATTGTGTTTTGTTCATCCCTGCAGCCTGCCCACAGCCTGGCACAATAGAATACTTGTCAAATGAGTGACTGAATGAATGAACAAGATGGAGGCAGAGAGAAGACAATAAATCAAAGAGACATGTGTACTTGGGTGGAAAACAAGAAATGATAGGAAAGAGGGCTTTACTGAAGAGGAGCTGAAAGGTCCAGGGAAAAGAATTTGGTAAACCAGAAGTTTATTGAAACTTGACAGCTAGACCTCAAAGGTGGCTGGAAAGGCAGTACTTATAACACTTGGGGAGAGGAAAAGTATATAAATCATACGGCATGAAAAGTCAAAAGGGACACCATGCCAGATCTAAATGTATCCATTGGGCAGAGAGTCAACAGAAGGAATTCAGTAAAAATGGTCCATCACATTTCAGTTACTGCCTGCCCACTTTTAGTTAAAACATTCTGACCCCCTGTGGCTAAGCAGTTGTGGCTGACTAAAACAATGTTTCCCAAACTTGCCCAATCTTCACCAAAGTAATAAACTCCCAGGTGCCACCAAGGAAAGTATGATGCACCTAGTCTGGTTTGAGACACACAAATCTGCGTATTTTTTTATTATTTTATTATTTTTTTAATAATTTTAATGAGCATTTACAGAGAATTTGGATTTCCATTCATTCATTGCTGCACTACAAATCTGCATTTTTAACAAGTATTTTGCAGAGCTTGTCTTAAAAATAGAGCAAATTTAGAAATTGTTTGCTAATTAGCTAACAATCATATATGGAGTGTGCTGGGTCATGCTTTTGGTTTCCCATGAAAAGAGAACAAAGTTGAAGAGAACGTAGTCTCAGTTATACAGTCTCACTGGGCAGCATAGAACAGATCAGCTCAGAAACTAAGACATTCTTCCTCAGACTGACACCCCCCCACCCCCCATCCCCAGTCTGGCATACAGAGAACTAAAAGGAGTGCCTGTAACTATACCTGAATAAAATTTGCATTAAAATGGCTTATGTCAAAGATAAACCTGCTGTTCAAGTTTTTTGAGAATTAAACAAACACAGGGCGTATTAGCTTTCCCCTCCCACTAGGGTAACGTATTTCTCCACCCTCATGTACACTCAGAAGAGTAGCCATGTCCAGGAGTCTGCAGCATCTGACAGGTGTGAAAGGATCTAGCCTTCAAAGACATTTTGGACAGAAACAACCAAGACAAGTTGTTTGCAGTCTTAGACACACATAACTCCAAACAAGTGTCCACTTGCATCAGCACCATCAGAACCCTGAAAAACCAACACAGACACAAGGAATACATGTGAGGTGGTGCAGAAAGGAACTGCAACACCCAACACAAATTTCTCTCCTCACCACTTAGGATCAATGAAAACAGCTTGGCACAGGTAGCCCAGAAGGTATATCTAAACAGACTGGGAAAGAAAGTAAATCAATCTGAAAAGCCAAAAGGTCCTAAGGAGAACAGTCCTACAATTAGCCATTATGTTTACAATGATGAGGTGCAGTTCACTGTGATTGAAAACTTAACAGTTTGAACCAAACAGTCCCATGCCTAGTTCCCAACCATACCACTTCCTAGCTACTAAATGACTCCAGATAAATTTTACTTTGCACTATGATACATCTTGGTTTCCAAGTCTTCAAACCTACTTTACAGGATTTCTATTGTGGTTAAAGGTACAGTATGAGGTCTGGGCTATAGAAAGTACTGATAGCAACAAACATTTACTGAAAGCCTAGTGTGGGAGAGAAGACAGTTGTAAACAACATTTCACCACTTCACCAGAGTGCAGCATGAAACACAGAAGGTTCTCTGCCTTCGTGAGGAAAGGGAAAGCTTTGCAAAGTGAGTGGATTTGCTTTGGGTCTGGTTTTTCATATGAATATCAGGAATATGACATAGCTCATCACGGTACACTGCCTGGATGGTTTACTGATTTTATTCCGCTGATCACTACATGGTCATATCTGGTCGTTGGGGTTCTGAGCTACAGAATCAGAACAGTGCTAAACATCTTTCCTATGTGACCTTGCAAAGCATCCTGAGCAACAAAGTGCTAAATAAACGCAGGCTTCAGGAAATTCTGTAGAGTCATCAAGTTGCATGTATAACCTGTACCACAGAGAACAATCCTGACAGACGAGAGAATAAAGACTGAAGCTCCAGTCATAAATCCTTTCTGCTCCAGTGGAAATAAAAAGGTACATGCCATGATAGCCCTGCCTCAAAGTCACACCTTCTCAATCAGAGATGGCAGTGGGGAGAGGGGCTGGAGTGGTGGTGTGGGGACAACAGAACAACAACGACACACTGGCTGTTCAAGGAAAACTTTTTTTTAAAAAGCACCTAAGATAAGCATCAGAAAGCTGGACAATGACTAGAGATGACAGAAGGAGAATTGATGCCTTTAAGATGTGGTCCTGGAGAAGAGTATTCAATATACCATGGGCTGCTAGGAGAGCAAACAGGTTCATCAGAAAGCTGGACAATGACCAGAGAGGACAGAAGGAGAATTGACACCTTTAAGATGTGGTCCTGGAGAAGAGTATTCAATATACCATGGGCTGCTAGGAGAACAAACAGGTTCATCCTAAAGAGGGTGAACCAGGCTGCTCCTTTGAGGCAAGGATTCTGAAGCTCTGTCTGACATACTTTGTGCATGCTGCATGGAAGGATCAGTCCTTGGAGAGAGACATGCCTAGGAAGGTGGAGGGGCGGCACAAGAGAGGAAGACCCTTGATGAGATGGATTGACTCAGTGACTGGGGTAATAGGGTTAGGTATGTCAGAGACAATAAGGTTAGCTCAGGAGAAAGCAGGGTTCAGAGCTGTTGTACATAGGGTTCCTGTGAGTTGCTGGTTACTTGACAGCACATAACAACAAAAACAAGACTGGAATAGGAATTCTGGTGCATTGCCTCAAATTCAACAGCTGCTCGAGGAAAAAAAAGAACATCGCAGTTTACTTCTATAAAGATTACCACCTCAGAAGTGCTATGGAGCAGTCTACCTTGTCCTAAAGGGTGACTAGAAGTCAGAATCAACTCAATGACAGTTGGTGCCTTTTTTTTTTAAGTGAATGGCATGCAGAGTATTACTAAACCAGGAAGTTACTAGACTATGCAAATAATTACAACAACAGTAATAAATGCTACAGTTATGGTTTTATATAAAGAACTATGGGAGCACAAAGGAAACAATGGTAATTAAAAGCCTTTTAAATATTCAATATAAATAGATAAGATAGGAAAGACACATATCAAGGGCTTACTATATATCAGTCTCTGTCCTAACTAAGACCCTCACAATTGGCCCCCTGAAGCAATAAATTATCATCATTCTCATTTTACAGGTGATGTTACAGAAACATACAGCACACAGTCAAGTTGATTCTAACATGCAATGCCCCTACAGCACGTTTTTGAGGCTCTAAATCTTTAGGGGAGGAGAATATAAAACAACATATTTCACTTCCATTACTGGTGAGCAGGGTACTGGCCATGCTGTTGTTCCTATCTAAGAGAGAAGACCCATCTGTTATGTCTCAACGTGAAATTCCCCAAGTTTGAGGCCGATTTTATCTCATGGGTCATCAGCCTCCCTCTCTCTTTCTTTTATGCCTCTAAATACTATTCTAACTTTTCAAAACATTCTCAAATCAATTCCTTTAATATGCCTAAAAATCTTCCTCAACAAACAGAAAAGGCATTACTTTTAAGGCAGAACAAGAAACTGAGACATGAAAAAAAAATCTTTTTAAGGTTACACAGCTAGATCGGAGTCTGAATCTCTGGTCTTATTGTCCTTTGTCCATTGTTATTTATTTGTAGGTGGCCCCCAAATCAGATGCGGTAAAAGGATAAAAATAATCTATTGTTCCTATTAAAACTGGGCAGTGCTTCTTTCTGTTGTCACTAAGAGTTGGAACCACTTAACAACAACAACAACATTGTTCATAAAATGATCATGAGATAAGCAACTTCTTATGACTCATTCCAAAATATAGATGATTTTCCAGAAAACATTTAAAAAAAAAAGTCTTCCCACCTCCTAAACAAGTCCCTAGGTGAACAGCCTCGTTTAACACCTTTTACCTTTTAAATGAGACAGCCAACTGTGAAAACTGTATCCTCCTGCTGCTAAAAAATAGCAAGAAGTCATTATACATCATTACTAAATATTCTATTCTGTTTAAGGAGTCGTTAGGAGGGAACAAAATGAGTGATTAAGTGAGGAAAAAAATTTGAGAGTTATTCCCTTCAAATCTGGTTTGTTTTGGGGTTTGTTTTTGTTCGGTTTTTTTTTTAAAAAAGCCACCTCTAATTCACTGCTATAGAGTCAGAACTGACCGAAAGCTGCACCTCCAGTGAGTTTATGAGGCTGCTGTACAGAAGGAGACTGTCCACCTTTCCCTGAGGAGCCACGGGTGAACTGAGACCATTGGAGAGGCACCACCTTTGGGAAAGAAGCACAACTCCCTACAGGCTACCAAGAGAGGTCTCTTTAGGACAGAGTTCACTACAGAGTTGTGCTTGACTCAAGGGGATCTAACAACAACAAAAATAAATTAATTAATCAATTCAACCTTTATGATGCAAATTTTAGACCAGGAAGGTGTCAATGGAGGTGGGAAGTAAAATGATGACCATGACTATCCATGCATAAGGCGTGTAGGCAGATTCATACGGAACTCAAAAGTGAAGGAGAAAAAAAGTCCAAATTATAGCTGAGAATATGAATGATCTCAATCTTAAAGCAAAACGCAAAAAGAGGATTTTGATCATGTTCAGGAGATGCTGGTCTGAAGACAGGGGTAAGTTTCATTATTAAATTTTATCAAGTTCTCTTTACAACGATAATTCCATTCAATGAACGAAACAAAGTCGTGACCCATCTCCAAACATCTCTTCTTCCAAAACTTATGCGACATAAAGGCTTAAAATACATAAAATAAATTCACACAAAATGGCCTTACTTCTTAAGCCCGCTAAAGAGCATTTTGGCTTTTGTCTTTTTTTGCCATATCTGAACCAAAAGGCCAAGAGGACTCCAAAGAATTAAAAACCTACAATTTTTAAAAAAATGCTGTCTCTCTCTACATTGGAATTAACCTTGTGCTGAAAGTAAAAAAAAATGTAATTTTTTCATAGATTAGCCTAAAATAAACCTCCATTAAAATACTTCAATCTGTTGTAGATGATTTTCCCCAACCAAGTAAGAATTTTTACTTAACCTAATTTATATATATATATATATATATACACACACACACACACACACATATGCATACACACAGTTCCAAAAGTGTTCCGTGGCCAACCTAGAAAATATATTATTCTCTCTAACTCAACAATGCTAGCTTTAACAATACTTTTCAAGGGACTCTACTTCAGGACAGCCATTCAGGACATGTCAATTCTCAGCATAGACCCTCACATCTCATCTGGGAAAATACCTAGCTAGTTTCTACATCAAGAACTAGAATATGAGCTCAGATTGCTTTCTCCCAAAACTCAAATCGGAAAATTGTTTTGGCTGCACGTTTCTGTTTTCTAGGTCAAATATACATGACTTCTTAAGGCTGGTATTTCACCTAAGGCAACAAGCAAGTTCAAACAAATAAAAAAACAACAAAGCAAAACACTTAAACCACTGAGAAACCAAACTGTAAATGTGACCACATCATCAGGCAGCTGGTTAATTAAACCACCAGCATGAAGGAAAACTATGCATCCAACTAAGAAATTTTCAATATAAATGACATGAAGGCTTAAAAGCAGCAAGATGAATTAAGGGGATAGTTCCATACTGAAATTAGGTTAGGATTCTGAGCTCACCATTTTACTAGCCACTTGACAAGTTACTTAACAGCTCCATGCCTCAATTTCATAATAGGTAAAACTGGAATAACTCCTACTTTGAGTGCTTATGATGAGTCTTAATAAAGAGAATAAATATGAAAGTCCCTGGCAGGCCACACACACTGAACTAGTTTTGGTTAACATACTCATTTCCCAGCCCCATCCCCTTGCTGAAATATTAATAATTTCATCTTTCAAAAAGAAATTTAGGAAATTCTGGGTTGGCAGAGTCTATTTTTAAGGGAGGTGTGGACATGAATGGAATACAATATATACAAATTTTGTATGCAAAACCAAAATAAAGTTAAAAAAAGGTGGAGGGAATATACTGTCTCTAAGACACATTGTGGTGTTAGATTCTTTAAAAATAAACAGTGTCTTTGAAACTAATAATCTACAAAAATTGACAGCACGGAGCAGATACTAATAACTAAAGGAGAAATGAACAAAGATTAGTTAAAATGCATAAATATAAATTTATGTTAATAAATATTGCTATTAAGCACAAAACCATGCATGTAACTATACAAATCTTAACATTCATTTATAGCTAAAACTACAAATGCCTAAGAAAAAATTCTCAGGAAAAAATGTCAGAGGAAAGGGGAGGTAAAAAAAGTAATTTTCCTAAGACATTTTTCCACCTGACTTTTACCTGTTTTTTTACAGAAGATTAAAGGATTAAAAAAAATAATAATTTTTTTCTTGTAATAATAGCTAAGTATGCTCATAATTCTGCATTCATTCTGGCACATATTGGAATTATTTTTTTTTAAGCCAGAAAACTGTGATATACTGAATCAGAATTATTTATACAGTTACAATTGTCAGGTGCTTTCTTTACCAATAGTCTAGATTAAACAAGCAAGTGATTTTAATAGAAGAAAAATTTTACTGGTGGCTATTTCCTTACTATTCTCAGAAAGCGCAAAGAGAATCATGCCCCTGACCCAGCATGTGGATGGCAAAATAAGTACCTCCTTCAGGTAGAAGTGAGAAAGGCTTTCTAATGGAGGCAGGAAATGGATTCTCTTCAAGTGTCTGGCATAAAATCAAAGTCTTGGATTTTGAGTGTTCAGAGACGGGATTTTTAACCTTGTATTGGCTCTCTGGTGGTCTAGTAGTAAGGAGCTGCACTGCCAATCCAAAGGCATGTGGTTTGTATCCACCAGCTACTCTGCAGTACAAAGATGGGGGATCTTCTCCCATAAGATTTACAGCCTCTGAAAACCTGTGGGAGGGTTAGCTGTAAATAGGTTCTAACTCAACAGTACATAATATAAAACTGCTATAAGCTGTATTCTCATCTGGGACAAGTCACAACACTTTTCTGGTCTCAGTTTCTTCATCTGTAAGAATATAGATCAAATGAGTGCTAACACTCTTTCTGGCCAACATTCAAGATCCATATACCTTGTGCTTGGCAGTTACATGTGGCCAAGTCAAAACCAAGAGGCAGTATGCAGACACACTTTAGGATGGCCATACAGTTTGAGACTCAACAGTGGAGGGGATAGTAGCTGAAGCTTTTGGTATGAATGACATAGCCAAGAAAAAATGTAGCTGAGAGGAGATGAAGGCCAGAAAAGAAATCCTAACATTTAAAGAATGAGTAGAGGAAAAAGAAAGGATGCTGAGTCACAGGGGGAAGACCAGGAAAAATAGGGAGAAGGGAGCGAAAGGGAGAGAGAAGAGGAGATACACATCAGAAATGTACAACAAAGATGGAAAATACTCATGGGAGTTAGCAATTAGATCATCTGTGGCCAAGTTAAGAACAGTTTTAAATGAAAAGGGACAGAAAAAAACCCAGATTTTTAAAAATACTGGGGAACAAATCAGAGGTACAAGTGAAAGTAACATTCTTCTTTAAATACATTTTGTCATAAAGAAAACAAAATGTGAGGTCCTATGCAAAAAGCTACAGACTCTATAAGATTGGTAAAATTAAAAAAAATAAATTAAAAAAAAGCTACAGACGACTCTCTGACTCTCTCAAAGATTAACAAATGTTTAAGTTATATGGGAAAAGCTATTAAATAGAGGTTAAAACACTGATGAAACAATGGCTCTAGCTCCCAGTGACCTCTGTATACGACAGATCAAAACTTGCCTGATCCTGTGCCTCTCACAATGTCTGTTGAGCTTAAACTTAACTATCTGCTGCAGTCACTGTGTCAATCTGTCTCATTGAGGGTCTTACTCTCTTTCACTGCTCCTCCACTTTCAGAAGCATGATATCCTTTTCCGGGGACTGGCCATTTTGACAATACGGCCAAGAAGGATCTTGGTATCCCTTAGAGCATACTGAGAATCTCAGTAACCTCTAAGAAGAATTCCAGCTGCATTTCCTCCAAGATAAGACAGTTATTTGATCTTTAGGCAGCTCATGGTATAAAGCACTACTTTAAAAATACAGGATCATGTTACTTTGCACTTCAAAGATGCATTGACCAGGAATGGAACTCCAGGTCTTCTATATGGAAGTGAAGAATTCTATCACTGAACTAATAATGAGTAAGACAGACATTGCCTGGAAATTTATAGTCATGGTCATGAAATTTATAGTCTACTAACATAGGGGGACAGAAAAAAATATTTTTTAATTATAAGGTTGACAAGGAATATACAAAAGTTGTTAAAAATGCTTAGATAGCTCTATCTAACAGAGAGTCAGGTGACCAGTCCAGAGAGCACCGACTGCACCAGGCACGTTCCTTGCAAGTCGCCAGGGTGGTGCAGACCTGGGCTTGACCTCATCTAGGAAGCTGCAGAAGGCTTCTCTGAGCAAGCTGAGACCTAAATTAATAAATGTGTGCAAGTATTTTTAAAATGTAAAGGAAGGAGTAGGATATAGGCAGGGGCAAAGAAATGCAGGGGTCTACTGACATTAAAGAAGGCATAACTTCCAGAGAAGACAATAAATAGGATGGGGCTGGGTAGGAGTTTAGGTGAATGAGTGGCAAGTGGCATGAGAAGAAGCTTGAGATGCAACCAGAGCCTAGACCATGAGGGCCCTAAGTTTACTTGAAGAACTGGAGATTTATTAGAAATGAAGGTGCTTTAAACAGGAGAGTAACATGACCAAATACAACAAAGAAACAAGATAACTGCTACAGACTCAAGTTCCTTAGATAGCAGTGAAGAGGACCCAGAACTGGGCCCAGGTTTATCTCTAATTCTTCAGGGCTGGGAATAGAGGGTGTGTCCTGTTCTGTAGGTGCCTTGTGAGTAGACTAATGTTTAAATATTCTCAGCCCTTGGATAGTCTGGAAGAGTACAGGGGAGTTAGAAACCCTAATCCAGTTACTTTGGAAGGCAAACAGCCTTTCTTAGAACATGGAATTAAACAAATATTATTCTTTTCTGTTTATCTTAATATGTAAAAAGCTGGAAGCACTGCAAGACTTAGGGATGTGTCTTCCTCTAAGAATGGGACAAGGAGGGACAGATAGTTATAGATGTTGGAGGTGGGGAGGGTGCTGATGAAAAAAGGTTCTGGTAAGATGACCTCTACCTTTCTTTCTGTAGAAGAGAGAGGATAAAGGGGGTTTTTTGCTATTTTAACTTCAACATTCATTCAATGATTATTTTAAATCATGTATTATACATCTAAGAATTCACATGTATTAACTGATTAAAATTCTCAAAAACTACTATGGGATGGTATTACTATTATTAGTCTGTTTCAGGTGAGAAAATGAGGCATAGAGGATTCAGTGACTTGTGTAAGTGCATGATGCCATGGGAGAGCTGGCTTTGAATTACATAGTTTGGTTCCAGAGTTCTAGTTCTTAACTACTACCAAGCTGCCTCTCTAAGACACTTAGCTAGAGCTCTTGTGGCCTACTGGCAAGAAGCTGCATTGCAATCCCAGAGGCATGTGGTTCAAATCCACCAGATGCTCTGCTGGAGAAAGAGGGGCAATCTCATCCTGTACCAATCAGATCTGATTTGATGGTACACACAGGAAAAATAACACACTTTTAAAAAATTTTTAAAAAGAGACTCAGCTGAAAGACTGAAGTAGTGTAAAAGAACAGGAGGCATGACCAGTGACACTGTTTCTGGACTCTATCTGTTGTTGTTGTTGTTGTTATGTGCGGTCGAGTCGTTTTCGACGCATAGTGACCCTATGCACAACAGCCCTAAACCCTGCTCTATCCTGCGCCAACC
>NW_006400028.1:1897699-1907385 GCF_000299155.1 Elephantulus edwardii
CTTTTGACCAGTGTCTCTTAAGTTTAGTTGTACTGTCTTCAAGGGAAGGTGACGTGTCCTGTAGAACTCCTGTGTAGATTATGTTTTCCTTTCTGGTGCGCAGCTTCCAGGCTTCCCTTCCACCCAGGAGCACGTTCTCCCGCCGGTTTTTCCTGGGTACCTGAAAGATGCCTCTTTGCTGTTATCCGAGGTAACCTTCCCCAGTGTGCAGCTTCTTGTCTTCCCTCTCCGGCCAGTTTTTCCTGGGTACCTGAAAGATGCCTCTAGGCTCTATCAATTGTTAATCAGTTGTGAGTAGAGAAGTTAGAGTGAATCTCTTTAAGCCTCAACTGAAGTTATGCGCTACTGGTGGTGAAGGGGTAGAATTCTGGCCATCCACATGGAAGACTCAAGCTTTACTCATGGTCACTGCACCTCATGAATGGCCACCATTATTCATTTACCTCATTCGCATTATCATAGCCCTACCCAGCCATGTAGTGAAAAGCAAACCCAGTGGAAGTCTACCAGTGAAAGTTCATGCGTTCCTCTGATGCTAACAAATTTTAAAACAGCTTCCAGACAAGATGAACCACAAGAAAGACCTGTCAATTGACTTCTGAAAATAAGCCAACAGAAGCCCTGCAGATCACAACATTTTGGCCCTGGACAGTGTCTCATGCTGCATGGGGTCACTGTGATTTGAAGATGACTCAATGGGAGCTCACAAAGCAATTACAAAATGGGGATAAGAGAATCTACTCGTTGTTTTGAGGATTAGAAGAGATAATACACCCAAAATTCTTAGTTCCAAGCACACAGTAAGCATGCAATGATGTTTCCTACTCTAGTGATAGAGGAAGGTAACAAGTGAAATATAGAGTGAACCAGGCAGTGTCAAAAGGTTAAAGGATCAGAATACAACTTTTTTAAAAAATTTTTAAATTTTATTGTTTTTGTGTGAGTGTACCGTCAAATCAGATCTGACTGGTACAGGAGGAGATTGTCCCTCTGGGATTGTAGTTGCAGCTCCTTACCACTAGGCCACCAGAGCTCCCCTAGAATACAACTTTTAATGGCACCAATTTGCAATGTTGTGAACTTCTCCCAGCCTTCCCTGGGAGAAAGCTGACTCTTCAAATGATTTAGACCTGGGGTTTGGTGGAAGGAAGAATAGATGGCGGAATCTAAATGGCCATTTATTGATAAATATCAACAATATCAATACATACTTGTTGAATACAGGATCTGCAGTAATATCAACCTCTTTTAACTTTTAAAGATATATATGAAAGACACTTGAACATCATCTTAGAATGGCAGACACATCAACCTCAGGAAGAAAAAAGATAATTTCAAAAAGGTAATGTTGAAAGGAATCTAACATGGGAGATATTACGAATGGAATGGTAAAATCCTAAGAGTTGCACTGTAAATTATTGATGTAAAAGCCCTAATGAACTAGTGGTAAGAAGCTGCGCTCAATCCCAAAGGCACATGGTTCAAATCCACCAGCTACTCTGTGGGAGAAAGATGGACAATATCCTCTTGTGTAATTTACTGTCTCTGAAAATCCACTGGAGGGTCAGTTATGAGTTGTTTCCAACTCAACAGCACACAACAAACAATCCTTTTTAGGACTAGAATGTTCTTTGTCCTGCTAATGAGGCCAGCCGTATCAGTGCAAGGTATGTTTTAAGCAAATCACTTTAAAGGTGTGAGGAAAGCCAGTTAGGTTCAAAAGGAAGGACAGATGAGGAAAACATATGCCATATAAAGATTATCAAGGAAGAGAGAATAAGAAACCCAAAGAGACAAAGATCACCCCAAAACTAACACAGAAAGATTCTTCTCCTAGAGCTGGTATCCTAAATTTTGATTTTTTTTTAGCCTCCTAAACTGTGAGAAAATAAATTCCGTTTTTTAAAATGTATCCACTTGTGATTCTTATTGTAGAAGTCCCAGATAACTAGGGTATGCATACACACATAAAGGAGATGAGTATCTACAAAGTATATAGGAGATTAGTCTATACAACGGTTCCCAACCTCTAAGGCTGACGCTCTTTTTCCCTTCCCAATACCTTTTCTTTTTTTCACTCAGAACCTCTAGACTTAAAGACAGATGCCATAAACAAGTGATGAATAATAGACAATACTCAAGAATTGACATTTTAGGGAAAATACTGAAAGCTGAACAGTTGACATTTCCTTGCAAATGATGAGGAATTGAGAGAGTCAGAATTAATAAATGGCAAGTATGGTTCAGGGAGCAGTTTTAGGGGTCAGATCTGGTGAAAGAATAACTGAAGTAATGGATTCTTAGAGGAAGAGGCAAAGGAAGGGAGTAAACCCCATAAGCCTAGTGGGGATGAAAAGGGAGTTACTAAGCCAAAGAGGATCCATCCTGGATCAGACTTTTAAAACAAGACAGCCAGACCTCACTGCTGGTTCCCGTTTACCAGAGCAAGTTCTAACTTAGCTGGTAATCACTATTTTTTTTTTAATTAGTGACCACTATTTTTAAAGATTAAATAAAAACAATCTTGTCCCTCAATAGAGCCTCAGCAAAAGAATAAATAGTAAATATTAACAACACCATAGGAACGAGGCTTCCTGAAGAAGGGTGGGAAGAAACCAGAAAGAATAAAAATTAACTCACTGTGTGGTGTCGTCAACTGTTTAAAATGCCTTTCCAAGCCACTGGGTTTGGCTTTCACTACATAACTGGGACTTGACGGCACTTAACAACAACAACATGACTGGGTAGCCTATGCTAATAATGTGAATGAAGTGAATAATACCTTTTGAGTGGGAACATGCAAACAAGGTACAGAGATTACTAATGATGGTGTTCATCAGTCTTGCAAGGCTTAAACTGAGCAGGTGTAGAAGCAGAAAATGGGAATTTTGCTACTAGCAAGAAAGAAGTAGCAAAGAGTGCATGCAATGCATCCTTCAGGCCCAGAGACTGATGTGCAAGATGAGAACAGCAGCAGCAACAGCAGCAAAGGTGTTGGAGAACTAGAGGCCGGTACAAGACAGTGCTGGACCGGAACTGCTGTCACATAAATGGCAGGGCTTAAAATGCCAAGTAATACTGGCCCAGAGCCATACGGCTGAAGGTCAGAGGGCCTGCGAGTACACCTAAGAAGCTATACCAATTGATGAATTGAATCTTGTTTCCAACTTGAATTGTAATCTGTTAACTTCTCTAGTAAACCCCTTAATTATGAGTATGGTTGTGAATCCTGTGTGCCCACTGCAACGGATTAGTAGGGGCAGCAGTAGAGCAAGTGGTGAAGGCCCCGGGAGGGAAGTGATCTAAGTTGGTGTTAGAACTGTTAGAGTAGGTGAGAGAGCATGGGGACATGGCTGAGCTCGGAGGAATAAGATTTATTTATGTTGTGGGTGTTGTGGAAGGGGGCCCCTCCCCCTTGTGAAGTTAGTGGAGGTCAGACACTGCTGCCCCTGTACCAGCAGCACTGTTTCTACACAGCAGCTTTGTAACTTGTAATAGAAAGCTAGCTGTCTATGGCACATCAGTAGTACAAGAGCTGATATCCTCAGTTGGTAGGATAGCAATTGAAAAATCAAAGGGTAGATGAGGAAGGGGGGAAAATGTGATGAAATGCTTAAAGATTCTTGTAAGTGATTCATAACTGTGCATATACCTATCCACCAAAGTTTTGGAAGTATAACTTTTGATTTGGCTGATAGTATGATATTTCCCTCTCTGTAATTTGTGTGTCTAATAATAACTAAATATTCAATATTATTAAAAACAAAACATAAAAACAAACTACTTCTTTCCTGCAGTTTTAACTTGGGGAAATGAAAAAGAAAACAAATTCCACATCCTAAAATAGCAAGGACAACAATGAGAGGAATAATACTTCAGAGACCTAACAGATATTTCCTGCACTTCACTCACTGTACTAATCGCAATCAAAATTAAGAATTAAAAGGGAAAAAAACACCCTGACTACTATCAACAATAATAAAAACCTAACATACTGCTCTTTCTACCCTTTAAACCACCACCACCAAAACATGTAAGACTACCAAAACAACAAAAAACTCTGAGGGCTGTTAAATATCACCGTGAAGCGATAAAAGCATTCTCATCACTCACCACTGAGTCAGTCCCAACTCACTGCAATCTACAGAACTGAGTAGAAATGCCCACAGATGTCTGAGGCACACTGGCCCATCTTCTTTCCCAGGAGAAGAAGAGCCACTGGCTGTTCAAACTACCAATCTTGAGGTTAGCAACCATTTTAGCTCCTTAATTGAATGCCTGATTTGTTCTGCTTATATTTTTATAGTTTGATATTGACAGCATATAGTAAAATTTAGAATTTATAGAATTATTAAAATTCTTGCATTAAAATGTTTCTTCATTGTGACTTTGAAACACTACACCCATATAAAATGATTGTTTCTATAATACAGTTTTTCGAGAATAAAGATTTCTTTTTTTTTTTTTTGAGAATAAAGATTTCTTAAAGATTACAATTAAGACATTTTCACAGAATAGAAAAGATGATTATAAAAGCCAAACATATGCTGCTGTTGCACCACAATATAAAAAGGAAGGACTGTTTTCCCCAATCACCTCTTCTCATTTTTTCTAGAACATTTTACATGGGAAAACTACCACTTACAGCTAGGTATGGCCAACAACTTCATGCTGGCCAGTATAATACACCAAAACCAAACTCATTGCTATTAAATGGAGCCAACTCATAGTAACCCTCCATCAGGTTTTCAAAACTGTAAATTTTCATAGGAGGAGAGTGCCCATCTTTCTTCTATGAAACAGCTGGTGGATTCAAATCTCCAACTTTTTGATTAGCAGCACTCTGTGCTAGGCCACATTCTGCACTATGCTGACCGGGCTTCCAAAACATATGCTGTGGTTGTGTAGTGTTGAGTCAGAATTGACCCATAGCTGACTCTTTGGAGGGTTTACAGAGGAAGTTAATCACACGAGAGGACTCTGCCCATCCTTCTCTTGAGGAGCAGCTGGTGAATTTGAACAGCACGCCTTCAGTACTGCAGCACAGCTTCTTGCCACTAGGCCACCAGAACTCCCCTAATATGATTGGGGGTGGGGGTACATAGAATTTCCAGGCCCTTCCTCCTTCTCTTTCTCCTTTCTAGACAGCTGAATGTGGTTGAGGTGGTCAATCACCTTAGATCACGAGACTGGTATATCCAAGAATAGTTAAGGAGAGAAATGGCCTGAAACCCAAGGACATCATGAAGCAGACTAAATGTATACTTCAGACTATTACATGGAGAGAAATTAACTTCTACTTTAACTGCCAGGTCCTGGATTTTCAATACATATAATCAAACTCATGATTCAACAAATGCATCATAAATAAGATTTAATTTTCAGTCTGTGAACGTAAAAAACTGCTGCTACTTGACATCTCACAAGCAGTTTAACTGTTAAGTGGTAGTCTACTAGTAAACTGTGCAATGGGTGGTTTGTTGTTCTGTGCTATCAAGTTGGAAAAGACTCATAGCTATTCCTCTAGGGGGTTTTCAGAGACAGTAAATTGCATGGGAGGAGATAACACCTCTTCCTTGGAACAGATGGTGGATTTGAACTGAAAGCCTTTGGGTTGGCTGCACAACTCCTTGTCCACCAAGCCACCAGAACTCTCTGATGGGTGATACCCCTTATAAAATCCTCTTGATAAATCTAATTTTACACTCAGATTAGGATTACATAAACTTTTATCTACAGTAAACTATTACAAAGTAAATATTATTTATTTATTTATTTATTTGAAATAAAAGTATTGCAAGGTAACTCTTTAATTATAATGAACATTATGAATCCTTGAACTGGTTGATCAACAGATCATGTTAATGCTTTGGACAGATATTTCCTTGAAAGGTTTTCACACAATCAAAATGGCATCTATAAATTACACTTGCACTTCTTCTTGAATTTAGAAACAGCAACTATGATTCTTGATATAGAGTTCTCCATCAAAATATTATCTAAATAAACCATCAATTACAAATAAAAGGACAACATAAATTCTAATTACTAATTTGCTAATTGTTGAGGACTATGTGCCGGAAGCGAACTCTAGTGGCCAAGCAGTAAGGAGCTGCACTGCCAACCCAAAGGCACAAGGTTCAAATCTAGTAGTTGCTCTGTGGAATAAAGTTGGGCCATCTCTCATGAGATTTACTGCCTCTGAAAACCCACTCTGGACAGTCAACTATAAGTTATTTCTGGCTCAATGGCACAAAACAACATACAGGGAACAAACTGTGTAGGGAAGGCTGTTTTTCCTCTGTTTTCAGTCTAAGACCTTGCTGCACCAGAGCTCTTAGTAATTCCAGGAAATTCTCTAAACTTCATAAACAACAATTCTGTTTTTACCTATTGTACTCAATCATACCTCAGGGTAAGACTGTGCCTGAAAAAATGGCACTGCCATTAGCTAAAATTCTTCAAAACTACAGAATATACAGCTAACAGACACAGAGCAATGGCCTTATCTTCAGGAGAAAGGGAATGTTCTAAATTAAATGAGAGGAAGAGAAATAAACCAATGAAAGACCTACCTGGATGAAAAGAAGTAATGGGGGGGAGAGAAAAGTAATGGGATTATTCTTAAGAACTGAGATAGAAAGAGGGGACAAAGATATAAAAATGTCTGGATATTCTATATCTGTGTGATGTAGAAGTCAGACAGAGAGATCCAGGCTCTAAACTATGTATGCTTGGACAATTTACATAAGGGGTCTTTGTTTTTTCCACTTACAAAAGGAAGAAGCTTAATCTACCTCACAAGTTGTTACAGAACTAAATGTACTGATGTACGAAAAAATCCAAATAGAGTTTATATAACTCAGTAAATTCACTCTCCTTTTTACACACTCAGCCCCAACCTACCAAAATACGTGAACAAATTATAAATGAAAGAGTACTTATGTGGGCTGGAATGGGTGAAGTATTCCTATTGAAAATCATATTGAATATGCTAGTCAATAAAACTTTTGCACCCACAAAAATTCAGTATCCAAATGTTCACTGTGGCAACAAGTAGAAACTACCTCAGTGTCCCAACTGATGGATAAACAAAATGTGGTACATTCAACAATAGAATGTCATTCACATGTAAAAAAGTATACGTATATGCCACAATGTGGATGTGTCTTGACAACGTTATGCTAAGAGAAGGAAGCCTCCTCTTAACACAAAAATTCCATCTATACGAATTCTTCAGAATAGGATCTGTAAAAGAAAGTAGTTGTCTAAGATTTGGGGATAGGAAGTGACTGAAAATGGGTACAGGGTTTCTTTTGAAGGTGATAAAAATGTTTTAACATTAGATTGTCATGATGGCTGCACAACCATATGAACTTAATTTTAAAACCAAATATTTAACTTCATTATTTAAATGGGAGACTTAAAGAGTATATAAATTTTAACTCAATAAAGTAGTTTAAAAACAGTATAAAACCATTTACTGCATCTAAAATTTAGTAAATTAGATTGCAGTGCTTAAAAAACACTATCATTTGAAAAGAAAATTGCTCCTTGGTGGATATTTGTATCTAAAATTCTAAATCATTTAGAAATTGGTAAACAGTTTATCAAATTTGTACATTGTTTTATGGTCTAGTATTTACTTAAATCTTACAAATGTCCTATTTGTTTAAAAACATGACTACATTCCAGACTATAAATCAAGTTACAAAAATGTCAAAGAATTGACCATCTTTCAACAATGCAATCAAGTTATAAATCAATATAAGTTTTCAAATTTTTTTAAAGGTCAGCCTAAAAAATCCATTTACTACTGTAATCTGCTTACACAGTAGTATCTTATGCATGGCATACATGTAGATTGCCATTTCAGAATGTCAGGCCACAAGGAAATGAAATGAGGTTGGGTGCATGTTTGCGTATGGCAAATTTCCTTGTTATATTTACATCTGCTTCTCAAAAAGCACATACAATCAATCTTTTTAGGAGCATCAAAAGTATTTTTATTTAATGGATTCATAGAGCAAAACTTTTTGTACTAAAAATAATTATTGCATAACTCACTGCATTTAATTCTTTTAAACGTTTATTCTGTATTATGCACAGTATTCAATGTACTATCACTATTTGGAAAAATACAATCCCTCAGGAACTTGCATGAGATGAAAAACAATGCAGTGAAAGGAATGTGGTGCTCTGGTTAATGCCAAGGTCATTTCCCTAAAGTGCTCTTCTAGTTCAGCAAGCCAAGGCCTGGAGCCAGTCCACAGTTTTATTATCACTATGGCTTTATCCTTGAGGAGTTCCAGAAAAAAAGACCTCCACTGTGTCTAATTCTTCCTACGCCAACTGATTTCATGTATGTCAGAGTCATCAAGCTCTCTTTAGGGTTCTCTTGACTATAATCTTTTAAAAGTACATCACTGTGCTACAATCCCCACGGTAAACAACAAAAAGTACAACACCAGGACTGTGGGTGGATTCAAACCATTCTGTTACCAGCCTAGCATTTCTTTAACTGCTTGCTCTACCAGGGACTCCTAGTCCTTCCTGTGTTCTTGTTATTGAGTAAGAACTGATTTATAGTTGACCCTCCAAATTGGTAGCATCAGGATGGATGGCAAAGAGATTGAGATTGTTCACAGCTTCAGTTTGCTCGGCTCCACAGTCAACATTCTTGGCACCAGCAGCCAGGAAATCAAAATACATATTGCGATGGGAAAGTCTGCTGTTAGGGACCTCTCTAAAGTACTCAAGAGCAACGGTGTCTCTCTGGGGACTAAGGTGCGCCTGATACAGGCCATGGTCTTTGCAATCACTTGTTATGCATCAGAGAGTTGGACAATGACTAGGGAGGATAGAAGGAGAATTGACACCTTTGAGCTGTGGTGCTGGAGAAGAGTATTGAACGTACCATGGACTGCCAAGAAAACAGATTCATCCTGAAGAGGGTTCAACTAGGCTACTCCTTGGAGGCAAGGATTCTGGGGCTTCGTCTGACATACTCTGGACATGTTGTAAGGAGGGACAGGTCATGGGAGAGGGACATCATGCTTGGTAGTGTGGAGGGACAGTGCAGGAGGGGAAGACCCTCTATGAGGTGGATTGATTCAGTGACTGGGGTAATCGGGATGGGTGTGTCAGAGGCAATGCGACTGGCACAGGATAAAGCAGGGTTTAGGGCTGCTGTACATAGGGTCGCTATGAGTTGCAAACGACTCGATGGCACATAACAACAACCACCACCACCAATTGGTTTTCCGAGGCTGTAAATCACACAGAAGAAGACTGCCCATCTTTCTCCCAAGGAACAGCTGGTGGGCTTTAACTGCATGTCTCTGCGTGGGCAGTGAAACTCATACCACTGGGTGACCAAAGCTCCCAGGACTCAGTTTCAATCACCTTAGGAAAACTACAGAAAGTAACTCCTTCTTATTATTGAAATAGTGGGTTAAATTGTTTCTCTTTCCTCTTATAAAGGCTAAATATCATTAAGTGAATTAAACTTTTTTTAAAGATTTAATTCAAAACTAATTTACTAGCTACATAACCCTATGTGGTAAGATGGAGATAAAAGTTTCTTATACCCTGTCAACCAAGAATACTGTACCCAGCAAAATTATCCATCAAATATGAAGGACAGATCAAGATATTCCCAGAAAAGCAAAACCTAAGAGAGTTTG
>NW_006400028.1:1919439-1944117 GCF_000299155.1 Elephantulus edwardii
TGTTTATGAAAATTAATAAAATATAATTATAGAAAAAAAAAGTTTCTTATACCATTTTATTTTCTCTTCTTATTTCCTCCACACTTCCTCTTTTCAGCTTACCTCTCTTCAGACCTGATACCTCTTTTGAAAGACAGCATTATATTCTTTGTTATCTATTCTCCTCTTTGAAATTACATCACTTGTTTACCTGTTTGAAAGAAATTTTTAAAAAAATCCTCAAACTCATTGTTGTGGAGTTAAAACTGACATCATAGCTGACTTCTCCAGCACATTTTCAGAGGCTGTAAATCACACATTTTTCCTCTAAGAGTAGCTGATAGATTTTAAAGGCTTATCTTTAGAGTGGCAACACAGCTATAAAAGTGAGCTACCAGAGGTCGAGAGAAAGTTTAGTTAACACAAGTGTCAAAATTTTAAAGTTGCTATGTGCCTTTAAGTTGACTATGACGCTACGAACAATAACTATCCTGAGCCAACCTCCCCACCTCTGACACTCCTTACCCCACTGCCAAAGTAACTGTGACAATCCATCTTATCTAGGTTCTTTCTCCCTTGTGCCGACACTCTACCTTTCCAAGCATGGTGTCCTTCTCCAAGGACAGGCTCCACCTTACAAGATCCCCAAAGTATATGAGGCGGAGCTTCAAAATCCTTGCCTCCAAGGAGGAACCTGGCTTCACCCTCTCCAGGCCAGAACCTGTTTGTTCTCTTGGCAGTTCATGATTTGTTCAATACTCTTTTCTACTTGATACTGATTATATTGCCAAGAGATACATATGTATTAAATCATATACAAATAACTTTGGTACTGTCATACCATTTGTGAGTGCACAAAGCCCTACTCTACTTTTATCTCATTCTTTTTTTTTCCCTACTAATGGATTGCTAAAAGGGAAGAAGGATGAGAACAAGTTCCCAATTTGTAAATAGTACAAACTAGTTATGTGTTGAGCAGCTAACCAAAATCTTAAAAGTTCAAGTCCACCCAAACGGAATGTGTAAGAAATATTTGAAAATCCAATTTTTAAAAAACCAGATGCTGAAAACCCTACCGAACACTCTATCCTGAAGCACTTGAGTCACCTTAAATCAGAAAACGATTTGATGGCAACTAGTTCATGTTAGTAAATTAATACACAAGCTTGAAGTTTGAAATTCATGAGTCTAGTTAGAGAAGAATAATGAGGATTTCCAGGAGAACCTCAAGAGCTCCTTTGTCACCCAGCCCTGAGTGGCTAAAAACAGAGAGGATTCACTCTCTGCTCACAGGACCCAAAGGGTGGGTTATTTAATAAGAACAATAACGGTGGTAAACCAGGACTGGGCAGAAGCAGAAAACACAATGGGGACAATGGTGCCACCACCAAACTGATACGCAAACAGATTCATTTTGTTTTTGCAGAGCCTGGGCATGTATTGGGGTAAGATTTAACTGCTAGAATAAAAATAACAAATGAAACATAAAGCAAGATATGGCAAGGCAGCATAGAAACATTATAAAGGCTAACAAACACAGCCTTCAGAAACATAAAAATTATTCCTTTCACTAAGATGTAAAAATAAAACACATAATAATGTACACTTCAATATAAAATTCAAACATCCTTTAATCTTTCTGAAGACCCTGGATGAGACGGATTGACTCAGTGACTGGGATAATAGGGGTGGGTATGTCAGAGACAGTGAAGTTGGCACAGGATAGAGCAGGGTTCAGGGCTGTTGTACACAGAATCTCTGAGTCCCAAGCGACTCAACAGCCCTTAACAACAGTAACACTTCACTATGATTTCATCTGAAACAAAAAGGATAGAGGATGGCGCGTGTGACTCTTCAGAACCCATGCAAGCTCACAGTTTTACGATTCTTTGTTGTTTTTGCAAAACCAGTATACTCTGTGTTGCTGGGGTTTGAGCTTCAATTAGAATACTTTAAGTCTTTGAAAAGGAGGCTGAGCTTCTCAAGAAAATAGTTTTTTTAATATAACCAGAGCATTAATGTTTTTGTGATGATGCTTTCTCTTAAAAATGCAAACAAGGAAAACTGAAAAGAAAAAAAAATTAATCTCTCTGGTCAGCCTATTTGACATATTTGTATGTCCACATAACCATGTACATTCATACATAAATGTTCCTAACGTTATCCTCCAGTCACTGTTGATAGGTTTGCTAGAAGTCAGTTGCTGTTCTAGGTAAGCACTTGGGACCAGTTGGTCAGTGAACAAAGCCAGCAAACAGTTACCCTCTTGGGAAGTATATGACAGTGAGAGGGGATGAATAATAAAATATAAACAATATGATTTTGTGATGTGCTGCCCAGTCAACAAACTCATGGCTGACCCTCTCATGGGCTTTTCAGAGGCTGTAAATCAGATAATCACTGAAATGGAAGAGAACTTAAAGCATCTCCTGCAGAAGATTAAGGATTGAAGCCTTCAATAAGGAATGCATCTCAACAAAACAAAACAAAGATCATCACCACTGGGCCAATAGGCAGCATCATGATAGACAGAAAAGATTTTTTTTATTTTATTTTATTATTTTTGTGTGAGTGTACTGTCAAATCAGATTTGACTGGTACAGGAGGAGACTGTCCCTTCTTCCCCGGCAGAGCATCTGGTGGATTTGAACCGTGCGCCTCTGGGATTGTAGTTGCACCTCCTTACCACTAGGCCACCAGAGCTCCCCCCAGAAAAGATTTTTAAATACTTCAATACCCTTGGCACTAGCAGTTAGGAAATCAAAAGATGAGTTGCACTGGGAAAATTTGCTGTCAAAGACCTCGCCAGAGTATTAATGAATAACAGTAATCTAGGCTAAGATCTCCTAAATTGCTTGCTATGGTTCTGAGAGCTGGACAATGACAAAGGATAACAAAAGAAGAATCAATGTCTTTAAGTTGTGGTCTTGGGAAGAGTACTGCCAAGAGAACAAACAGGTCTGTTCTGGAGAGGGTGAAACCAGGCCATTCTTTTGGGCATGTTGTCAGGAAATACCAGTCCTTTGAGAAAGACATCATGCTTGGAAGGAAAGGAGGTCAACACAAGAAAGGAAGACCCTGGATGAGATGGACTGACATCGTGGCTATGGCAATGGGGTCAGGCATATCAGAGATGGTGACCTGGCTCGGGATAGGGCAAGGTTCAGAGTCACTGTTCATAGGGTCATTATGAGTCACAGTCAACTCAACAACAAATTGCAGGAAAGGAGACTGCCCACCTTTCTCCTGCAGTGTAGCTTGTAGATTCAAACAATGCACCTGTGGCTTGGCAGCTCAACTCCTTACCACTAGGCCACCAGAGCTCCTAATAATTATTGCTGTTGTTATGTACCAAGTCATAGCTGGCCCTTCGGTAGGTTCCTAGAGGCAGTAAATGGCACAAGAGAAGATTGTCCATCTTACTCCCTCAGAGCAGCTAGTGGATTTGAACTGGGTGATTTTAGGTTGGCAGTACAACTCCTTATCACTAAACCACCACAGCTAAATCTCTAATACTAGAGAAGTCAGTTATATAGACCACTAGGAGATGGAAAGTGCTATATAAAAGAAAAATAAGAAAAGGGAGAGCAGCAGGGTATGGGGGTTCAAGTGGGCAAAGGCAGCCAGGGCAGAACCAACCTGAGAGAAGAGATATTTGAGCAGAGATCTGAAGACAGAAGACTTGCCTTTGTTTTAGGTGCCCTCACAGTGACCCCATGTGGCAGAGGAGAGCTGTTCCAGGACACTGTGGGGCTGACCTGCAGTTTCTTCTAGGCTATAATCTCTAAGGAGGCACACCACTAAGTCCCTTGAACCACTTCACTCCTCTGCACCTTGCAAAGCAGCTGGGTGAGTTTAAACTATGTACTTTATATTTAGCTGCCTAGCACTAAACTATTGCACCACCAGGACTCCTTGAAGGAATAGTTGAAGGAAGCTTCAGCTAAGGAAGAGCCTTCGAGGAAGAGTGAATAGCTATGCAAATCAAAGAATTGAGAAATATAAACCTGTTCTAAGTTCTAACACTAGATACAACTATTAGGATTCTCCCACTCATTCTTCTTGTAGTGCAGAGCAACTGGTAAATCTGAACTGTGTACCTTTGCACTGGTAGCGTGATTCCTTAACACTAAGCTATCAGGGGAGCTCTGGTGGCCTAATGGTAAGAAGGTGTACTGCAACCCCAAAGGTTCACAGATCAAATCCACCAGCTGCTACATAGGAAAATGATGGGCAATCTCCTCCTGTGCAATTAACTGCCTCTGAAAACCTGTTGACGGTCGGCTATGGGTAAGTTCTGACTTGATGGCACACAACAACAAGCCACCAGGGGAACCCTAAGTGGCCAAGTGGTAAGAAGCTGTGCTGTGTAATCTCAAAGACACAAATCCACCAGCTGCTCCATGGGAGAAGAATGGACAATTTATTCCTGTGCAATTTACTGCCTTTGAAAACTCACTGGAGGCTCAGTTCTATCTTGCCCACTCGTTGTTGCTTTGTTGTGGTGTACTCTAGAGTTGAGTTGGAACCGACCCATAGCTGACCCTCTAGTGGGTTTTCAGAAGTAGATTGCCCATTCTTCTCTGTGGAGCAGCTAGTGGCCTCAAACCATGTGCCTTTGGGATTACAGCACAGCTCCTTACCTAGTGGCCACCAGAACTCCCTCTCATTAGTGGAAAATAAATTTGATGGAGGGAAGGGAAGCTAAATAGAAAATCCTAGACTGAATAGGAACATTTTGGTAAGTAAAGCATGAATTTAAAAATTAACCCATTAAAGTGTTCTATAGATAAAGGTTCCCCTGAACTACCCAACAGAGGGAAAGAAATGAGCTTTTAGACCATTAATCCCAGACAGACTACATGGCCTTGAACCAGTTGGTTCAAGGGCTCTCAAGTTAGATGATACAACAGTAGTATACCAGCTGTAGAGCAATCAAATTCCTTCTGCATTTTGACCCAAATAGGAAATAGATGCAGTGCCCCACTCAAAGATGACAGCCATCTACTCCACTTTGCAGGTGTACTCACCACCATTTTTTAGTGAGTCCCCACTGCCTATTTCTGCCCATTTCCTTCTCAGATAAAAATCCAACGTTAAGGATTTGATTGCCAACGAATTCGCCTAGAATGCTTTTGTTTCTGGAAGTCATCACTGAACCAGCTTGAAGCTCTGTTTTGAAGGGCTTGTTTCAGCCTGTGGCTTCTGGTAACTAGATTTTACCACATGGTGATCAGGCTGCACCCTGGCACAAAAGGTGCATCTACCTTATGACTGATAACATGGAGATTATCATCAATCTCATTTGCAAACCATTACTCATACCCAGACTTATGCATACTGAAACAACGATGTTTCTTTTATGGAGAATTGCAACTTGCTCTAGTAAGTATTAATACTGCTAAATATTAAAATGTTGCATTCTAAAACAATATTTTCTTCTTATCAGGTAAGGACTATGGGATGGTACTGGAAATTTCTTGAACTCTTAAAACATAACTCAATCAACTTCTCTGGCCATACTACAAAATGGAGGGGTGGGGATATATTTAATGCAAAACATGTATGATTTACTTGTCTATTTACATTTACTTAGAAGTATTTACATTTAATTGTCCAATACTCTGAGTGAATGAATGTTAATTATTAACCATCACGAAAATAGTCTTTTCTGGTTCTACAAAGTCAATATTATCTCCCAGCCGTTTGAGGTAGATTTTTAATTAAAAACAAAGGTGGCCAATATCTCACTTTTCTCCCTGCTCAGATGAACTGCAGGAAATGGAAGCAGTTGAATGTGAATGTAAATACGGATTTCCTTGCAGAACTGCTGTCATAAATTACATGAACAGGAAAAGAACAAAACAATACAAAAGATCAAAATCTCTTACTGCCATCACACAAAACAGGTAATTTTTATAGAAATGGTGTTCATGATAACCGTTATGCTAATAAATAACCACCAGTGACTCTACTCTCTCTGGGTAAATTATACCCTGTCAAGCTTTCAACATTATATGGATACCTGGTTAATACAAAAAAAATAACTACATCAGAACACCTCCTCAGGGAAAACAATTTTGCCATGTTCAAGAGTATTTAAAATGTTTATATCTCTGACCTAAATGTCTTCTAGGGATTGACTCAAAAGGATGAAAAACTTGGTCCAAAATTAATAGTCGCAAACTGTGTAAAATCTACATGTTCAATAACTGGTAAGAGTTTAAAGCTCATCTTTCAAGATGTTTCTGTGTGGGTTTAAACAGCAAACCTTTTAGCCAGTAGTTGGGTGCTTGTTGTTTATAGTATCTAGGGTCATATACATGTAATATAGCAATATGGAATGCTTTGGTTTTGAAAGAAATTAACTTGGCTGATGAGTTAGTTCTGTTCTCAATTATCTGTGTCATTAGAAACAAGTCATTTCCTAGCCCACTGCTTAGTCTTTTCATCTGTAAAATGGGGCATGAAATATCGAACTTATCTACCTTCCAGAGTCTAATGGCAAAAGACAAAGGATAGGAATACATGTGAAAACAGAAAAAACTTAGTAAAGGAGTCACATCACCCAAGGTGCATCTCAAAGAAAGAGTGAAAATGGGAAAGCAAACATTCTTAAATTCTCACTAGATAAAAGCAGGAGAGTATGCTGCCATATAAAAGCATCCATATAGATGACTAAGGAAATGAAGAAGCATTAAGAATTTAACACATTCTTCTGAAATATTTTATGGTCAGTATAAGGGATTTATTTAAAGAGAAAGAATATTGTCCTATAGAAGAAAGAAACTGACTCTCTGTTTAGGAAAAGAATCATACAATATGGCTGTTATACCCCAAATCCACTGCATTGGAGTTGATTGCAACTCATAACAACTTAAAACGTTTCCTAATATAAATCACCAGGATTCTTAAGTGTGTCATTCATTGAAGGGGGTGGTTCAGAGAAAAAGGAAAAAGATTCTTTTGCTTGTTAGTGCAGAAAGGCGTAGGTGTGGGCAACTTGATAACAATGAAGAAAGAAAAGAAGATCAAATTCCTCTTTAGTAAATACCTGGGTATTTCTGAATCCTGCTTCCAATGTTCACATGTTGCTTCCAATCCAATCTGGAAGAATTAAGTGTGACCACATTGTACAAGAGTGTTCACGTCATGTGAGTGGGAAGGAAGGAAGTGTGTTTGCTAAATGAAATCAAGAAAAGAAGCTTGGAAGACTGAAACCAATTCCTCAATAAGTAAAGCCGTCAGAAGAACTTTACTGTTTAGTTTTTAATCTTTTCCCTCAAATGTTCGAATACACTTTCGTATCACATATAATTTAAGTTTATTAAAAAAATTGAAAAGATAGAAGAATGGGAATCCCAGAACATTTGATTGTGCTAATGCAAAACCTATACCAAGAAGCAGTCGTCAGAAAAGAGCAAGGAGACACTACATGGTTCAAAATCAAGAAGGGGGTCCGTCAGGGATGTATTCTGTCTCCATACCTTTTCAATCTGTATGCAGAACAGATCATCCGAGACGTGGGCTGTATGAGGAGGAATGTGGCATCAGGATTGGTGGAAGAGTCATCAACAACCTGCATTATGCAGATGACACAACCCTGCTTGCTGAAACTGAGGAGGACCTGAAGCGCTTGGTGCAGAAGGTCAAGGACTACAGCCTCCTATATGGATTGAAGCTCAACATCAAGAAAACAAAGATTCTCACCACTGGGCCAATTGGCAGCATCAGTATGGATGGCGAAGAGACTGAGATAGTTAACAGTTTTAGTTTACTTGGCTCCATAATCAACACTCTTGGTAACAGCAGCCAGGAAATCAAGAAACCAACTGCATTGAGAAAGTCAGCTGTGAGGGACCTCTCAAGAGTTATAAAAAAAGAGCTCTAAACTAGTACTAAAAACCAGGAGTCAGCACTTACTGCAGATATGCCATTCTGTGTCATCTATGACTCAGCAAGGACTGTGCAGGAAAGGCCCACGAGACAACCATTCTCTCTGCTTAGTAGTTCTCATGACACCTCCTCTCCCTCTCCGTTGGGTGACACGCACCCCAACACCACCTGCTGATTCAAAGGATGATCCTCTCCCATGCACAGAAGGTCACATCACTAAGATAGCATTCTCATTTTTAACCTTTTCTCCTTTGATAGAGTAGTCAGAATAGTTAATTTGTTGCCAACTGCAAACTTCTAATTAGCTTAACAGATAACATAAGAAAACCTTAAAATAAAGATAGAAAGCATTTTACACACAGCACCATAATTCTGACAGAATCTAAATATTTCAATAGAAAATTACGTCAAATTTTCAAATGCTTTGGCTCAAATTAAGTTTTAAATCTTTCCCCCTCCCCTTAAATTTTAATTTTTAAATAAGAAGTTACATTTTCAAATGAGGTATGGTTTTCCCATTCCATTATGCATTATGAACTCCTTAAAGAGAATGAAGTAAATCTACATATGTTGATATGGAAAGCTCAATGACACCTTGTTGCAGTTGTTAGTAGGTACCACCTAGTGGATTCCAACTCAGAGAGATCTTACACAGAACCAAACACTGCCTGGTCCTCGCCCATGCTCACACCCACCGCTGGCCGTGAGCCACTATTGCAGTCACTGTGCCAATCCATCTTGTTGAAGGTCTTCCTGTTTTTCACTGATTCTATACTTCATCAAGCATGATGGCTTTCTTCAGAGACTGGTGTCTCCTGATAGTAAAAGAGATAAAGGCTTACCATCCTCACTTCTAAGGAATGGAATTCTTCCAAGACAAGTTTGTTTTTCTGGTGGTCCACAGTATATTCACTATCCCTTGCCAATCTCATCATTTAAGTACATTAATTGTTAAGTAAAAGTAGGGTGTGGAAGAGGCTGTACAGTCGAGCTCACTATAACTATAAAAAGAAAGAACACATAGGTTAGCTTTGTCTAAAGACAAATGTCTGCAAGTACACACACACAGGGGAAATGAGTAAATGTTATACTATCTATGTAACAAGGAAAACTAAGCAGTCAGAATAAATCTTGTTTAGAATATATTAGTAGAAACTTCACTGAACCCATACAAAGATCTGCCTAAATCACACAACATATCCAGTCATACAAAGTAACAATAGCCAAGTTTCAAGGAAATAAAACTGAGTCAAGTATTAGCTATTTTTAAAAACAAGCAAATCAAAATTCTCCAAATACCCAACTTGTAACTGAATTGTCTATTTTAGTTCTGATTAAAAACTGTCTTTTCTAGGATCATTCAAACCAAGGCTGAATAGAGCTTAGACTCTGAGAGTGTATGTGTCAGTGGGGAGTTACGTGTCTTGGGCAATTGTGAAAGAGGAAGCCCAGGCTGGCCTGGCACCCACATGGCCATTGGGAAGAGATGCTAATGAGCATCCCCCAAACACCCATACACACTGCCTAACATAACTGCTGTTATCACATGCCAACTCAAATTCAACACTGTCAAACCTGAGTCTTTAATACTCTCTCCTACCCTTTCTTCTGGAGAGCAGCAAGGAATTACTGTAAAGGACATGAACCAGCAAGAGTTCATCAGAGCTTTGGCTATAGCACTCAAAAGGTCTTAGAAGCTGAAAGTCCCTGAATGGGTAGACACTGTCATCCTGGCCAAGCATAAAGAGCTTGCTCCCTTAGATGAGCACTGGTTCTGCACACGAGCTGCTTCCACAGCGCAAACCTGTACACCTGTACTCCTGTACTCAGGGGTGGTGCTCCACTAGGCTCCTTGACTAAGATCTACTGCAGTATGGGCCCACCCACTTCAGCTGAGACTCCAAAAGCATGGCCCATGGAGTTCCCCCCAGCTCTGGAGGGCTCAAAATGGTGAAGAAGGATCATTGATGGGGGGCCACAAACTAACACCTCAGAGACAGAGAGACCTGGACAAAACACAGGACAGGGGCAGCTGACAACAAGAAACAGAACAAATGATGCTGGGTAAATAAATTGCCTCATTTGTTTTTTAAAAAAAGCTCCAGCTCAACAAACCTCTCTCCTAATTTTTTACTTTTTCATTTCTGCTTAGGATTTCATTTGCTTTTATAGTTAGGGACCTCTCCAAATTATTGAGGAGTAATGATGTCAGTTTGAGGACTAAGATGTGTCTAATTCAAGCAATGGTCTGAACATCCTATGGTCGGCCAAGAGAACAAAGATATATAAGTTATGGAGAGGGTGCAGCCAGGGTGGTCTTTGGAGGCAAGAACGATACGGCTTTACCTCACATATTTTGGCCATGTTGCTAGGAGGGGCTATTCCTTGGAAAGTGACATGATACTGGGAAAGGTGGAGGGATGGCTAGGGAGAAGAAGACCCTAGACCAGGTGGACTGACACACTGACTGCTGCAATGGGCTCTTGTGTGTCAGGAAGGGTGAGGATGGCACAGAACAAAACAAGGTTCAGATCTTTTGTTCATAAGCTCACTATGAGTTGTATTTAATTCAACGGCATCTAACAACAACAACAATTTCTAAAATAACTATTTTGTCAAAGACACCTTTTGATGTACCAGTCTAGCTAAGAAATAAATGCAGAAACAAAGAACTTCAAATATAGTTGATACTGAATTCTTTTGAAATAAAACAAAGTCTTTAACCCATGTAGTTTTCCAGTTTGTGTACTGTGTATAAGATGGTGGCCCCTATTAGCAATTAACTTATTCATTGCCGCTGAGTCAAAACCGACTCATAGTTAACGCGCCAGTGGGTTTTCAAAAGCTGTAAATCACAGGGGAGGAGCATCTACGTCTTTCTCCCTCAGAGTTGCCAGTGGATTTGAACTGCCTTCCTTTGAGTTGGCAGCACAACTCCATAGCCATATTAGGCAATCAGAACTCCCTCCTGCTAGCAAAGTGTAACAAAATTATTCAGCCTTAATGAATAAAAGAAACAATAAGAGCTGAGCTGGAGTTGTGAGATTACAAAGGAACCCTGTTCCTTGAGGGCTGATGAGAAAATGCTGAGGAAGAAGGGAAGCACCTCAATATGATCCCAGGAGGCGTGGCTTGTGCCATGTGCAAGCAGCACCTTATTTCATTCATTTCATATATATTTTTTGTTAGTCAACCTAGAGACTTTTCTTCCATGAATAAATGGCCTTTTAAAAAAATTTATTTATTTATTATTATTATTGTGTGTGTGTGTGTATACCATCAAACAGAATCTGGCTGGTACAGGAGGAGATTGTCTCTCCTTCTCCAACAGAGCACCTGGTAGATTTGAACCATATACCTCTGGGATTATAGTGCAGCTTCTTGCCACTAGGCCATCAGAGCTCCCTTAAATGGCTTATTTTATATGTAATTCAATAGTCTTTTTTTTTCTGAATACACTCAACCAAAACAAAGAGAAAATCAAACTTGAGTAACATTAAATACAATCTCTGTGTGCTTGAAACGTTCTGTTGACAAAACTTTACCAGTTTATTCTCCAATTCTAAGTATATTTATTAATACACAAATGGACAGAAAATCTACTGACCAAATTTGCATAGATTTAACTCTCATTACACCCAACAGCTATCAGAGCTTTATTTTTTGAGACCTGGAGACTGCATCATAGCTATTCATATGGCCAATTTAACAGTAATAAGATCTTTTTTAAAGCAAAGATCCTCCCTCTCAATAGGAAGAAAATGTCAAAGCAAGTAAAAAGAATTCTATTACAGCTGAAAAGTGAATAGAGAGTTCAAAAAGAAAACCTATTAAAATCTGTCAGTTAATATACATCAAGACTGGGTGTAGAGAAGAGATAGTTAATGGTGATGGAAATATTGCATTGATTAAGGGTGAGGTTACACAGCCTGTTATTGTTGCCAAGAAAGTATACACCTATAAAAAGTGGAATGGGAGGGAGTGTGATAGGTATATATTTACAATGACATACACACACACACACACACACACACACCCCCAGAGGCTAAAAAAAAAAAAAAATATATATATATATATTCACACACGCATAGCTCTGGGGGTCTAGTGGCAAGATGTGGCTGCACATACATGTAGTTCTAATCTACCAGCTGCTCCATAGGGGATGCATGATCAATCTCTTCCTAAGAGATTTACTGCCTCTGATTAGTTAAAGAGCTCAAGAAGAAATCAGTCTAGCCTTAAAAACTCAAACTTATTGCCATCAAGTTGGAATCAACTTACAGCTGACCCTCCTGCAAGTCTTGAGAGACTGTAAATCACACAGGAAGACAGTAACCATCTTTCTGCCTCAGAGTTGCTGGTGGATTCAAACTGCCAACAAGGTGTCACTTTTAGGTTAGCAGCACAACATCCTAAAAACTATGCTACCAGAGCTCCTTATTGCGCATTCAGGAGTCCAATAACTGATGCACCTATAAGAGAAGAGGGAAAGAAAATTAAGATACACAGAGAAGAAAAAGCTTTGTGGTGGCCAAGAGAGACTGAAGACATACCATGGATACAAGAACCACCACAGATGAAAGAGACAAGCAAAGCATTTTCCCAGAACCTATGGAGAGAGTATGGTCCTGGAACACTTTAATTTTGCCCCTGGACTCCAGAATTGTGACAAAATTTCTATTGTGTTAAGTCACCTTGTTTATGGTAATTTAATATGCCCATCCTAGGAAACTAATTACAACCATGTACCAAACCATAAATATTATTTCATATATAAATTTCTTTTGAATGAGGTTAAACTTTTAAAATATTACTTCAGTATTTTAAATTGATTTTTTCAAATTTGACTATGTTTAGTTTTAGACTACTAATTTTGTCATTAAACTGCTTCACACTTACATAAAACATTGTATTAAGTGGGGAGGGTTGGGCGGGGAGAGAAGTGCAGCACTGAATGAATGGAAATCCAAAATCTCTGCAAATGTTCATTAAAATTATTTTTAAAAAGCCAAAAAACAAACATTGTATTAAGTATGTAAGTCCAAGTCATTATCACATGATGAGGCAATACTGAGACTCAGGGGACATAACAAAAACAAAATGAAAGAAAACTGTGCTAAGTTTAAATCTGGCTTACATACTATCTAAATTTTATTTTAAAGATGTTTCTTTTCCTTTGTAGATCCCTCATCTATAAAATTAAACTAAATTAATTCTCACAAGCTTCTTTGACATGAACACTATTATTACAGGTGTAGGAATTCAGATCAAAGAGAAAGTAACATAAGATGTCACAAGTCAGATTCAAGCTCAGGATGGCATTTGGTTCGCTGCTGTAATTACTGCGGCAGCAGAGAATAGATGGTTGTGACCTAACATCGCAAACTTAAGTGAAACACAAGTGGTGTGTTTCCAGCAGGAACCGCTGGTTTCCTGATAATGTCCGCTGATCAACTCCATTTGTAGCTTTAAGGCATTCACTTAATCTCCTTCTTTCTCATTTGCATAATACGTGGAAAATGTCTAAGGCTGGGATATATATTTAACGAGTTACTGTGTGTTTATCATCAAATCGTCATGTTCTACATTTCTTAAGACTAAATTCAGTTCTGATACCATACCAGGACATTAAGTACAGCATCATACCAGGCTCTGCTTGTATCTAGGCTTTAGCTCCAGCAAGAATAACAAGAAAAGGGGGGAAACCCTGACATCTCCTTTGTACCACCAGAGCACCCTGAGTACCATATTACTAGGTTAATATTCTTACTACCAATTCTTGCCTCTTCTCCAGCTGGGAAGGAAAGGCAATTCAGGAACACAGAGCATGATACCTCATTATTGAGAACAGTCCTTTTAAAAAGGTCTTTTGGGCAGCAGAATTAAGCACTTAACTGTTAGCCGAAAGTCTGATGGCATGAACTCACTCAAGCACTTCGGAAGACAGGCCTGATGATCTGTTTCCAAAAGATCACAGGTTTGGCAATCCCATGTAGCACATATGAGATCCCGACAAGTTCTAATCAACCAAGAACAATCCTCAATGAAGTGAATATTAGGAAAGAACTACTCTCCACTCATTTTTAAAATTCACTGAGTATTATTAAATCTTGTGGAAGAACAGCAGGTAAAGTACTAAAAAATATAACTCAATGACTAACAATTATATTTCAAGTATAATTTATTTTTAGTAACAAAGCACTTACATCTTAACTTTGCTCTCACCCACTGGCATGCTACAGCTACCAAAATAAGATCCAAGCCTACACATTATCTTTTTATAAAAGCAAATGATCTCAAGACAATTTTCTTTTCTACACTCAATTTCATAGAGCAACTCTAGGTCAGGCTTTAAAATAGAAGATAGCATTTCCTTTCCTCTCCATCCCCACATGGAAAAAGAACTCAAAACTGCAATGAATGGAGACCACTTCCATACTCAAACAAGTAGATGGAAATCTTTTAAACCAGAGAGAAGGTCAAATAAAGAAGTACAGGTAGCATGCACTTAAATATAGATTTTCAGAACTTGAAAATGAACTTAAAGAATTAAAAAAAAATTACTTTCCATAAATATCTCAAAACACAGGAGATATAGGAAGCAATAAAAAGAACTGTAAACAGAGAAACTAGACTTTGACTAGTTCGTTAATGCTGACAAGATGCTGTTACGCTGTATGTGCCACTAGTTGGCACCAACTCATGGCTGAGTCTCCAGCAGGTTTTCAGTGCTGTATGTAAATCATGAGAGGAGACTGCCCATCATTATCCCAGAGAGGGTAAACTTTTAAGCTATCACATCTGACTTAAGTAATTTCTCTACCTATGAATTAAAATAGTGATAAAGTATTCCTTTTATTTGAAAAAAATCTAACAAACTGTCTCATGGGGGGAAAAAAAATCTTCCCTCTTCTTCAAAAATACTTCCAAGACCTCTTTAAAAGGTAGGTAGGTGTTCAGAAAAAGTGGCAAAAAGTCATCAAGTAATTATTTTAATAAGATCAAAACAGTAAGATAAAGACAAAATAAGAGGATGGTCTAAAGGCTGGGGGGACTCAACAACAGAGTTTCCACAGAATAGAAGAAGAAAATGGGTAAACAGAAGAGACAAAACCCAAAACCCCACTGGTGTCAAGTCAGTTCTGACTCCAAGATCCTACAGACCCAGAAGAACTGCCTCATGGAGTTTCTGAGGCTAAAAATCTTTACTGAAGTAGACTGTCTTCTATTTCTCTCATAGACTATCTAGCTAGGTGGTGGGTTTAAATCTTAATCCACTGTACCAAAAGAACTCCAATTTTCAGATTTCTGATTTGATCTACAGGCTTCATATTTATTTCCAAATAAAGACAAGACATATGCTTGGCCTTTGTACAGGTATAAAAAAGTGGTTCCATCACAAAGTGAGAATCTAAGGGCAAGCCAGCTTAAATTTCAATTTATATTCCTTGTATTTAGAATGCATTTACCCATGGTTCAAAACAAATG
Organism: Elephantulus edwardii; assembly: GCF_000299155.1. Classification (NCBI taxonomy): domain Eukaryota; kingdom Metazoa; phylum Chordata; class Mammalia; order Macroscelidea; family Macroscelididae; genus Elephantulus; species Elephantulus edwardii. The sequence goes on from NW_006400028.1 coordinate 1,934,803, forward strand.
GTATTAAAAGACATCTATACAGTGAAAAGTATCCTTCCCTCTGTCCTGTTTATTCAGTCAAATATGTTCCCTGATAAAGTTCCCAAAGCTGTATATATACATACAAGCATTTTTACATGAGCAAAGTTTTATCTGGGCGTTAATAACATTTAAGAACACTGTGGTAAATGTGGGTAACAAAGTGATGCTGAGGTGAGTAACCCCCTTCCTAAAATACCAGGTGAATCATTTCCTTGACCCTCCTAGCAATCCCCTCTATCATCTCCCACATCTCTTCTAAAGCCTAACTTTGGCAAACAAGATGAAATACACACCATCCAGCTGGAAAGAACCCAAATCCTTTGCGCACCAGTGCCCAAGCACAGCCGTACCAATCTGAGGGTTACCAGACTGGTTTTACTAACAGAACTGGTTGCTCTGGAGGGTATACATCATCTGAGATCCACCAAGAAGGTTTCTCTGTGCAGAAGCTGCCTTTAAAGTTTATCAGCTTGTTTACTGAATACAGGTCTGTTTCAGTGATTTTAAAATCAGACTGATTAAACTTACAGTGTAGTGCAACCTAAACCACAAATATAAAGTTTAATTCAAAAGAGTAGCCTATGTCTAAAATTCAATTATTCTTAATATAATAAAAATATTTTCTCTACAATTAAATCACAATCTTAGAAAATATATAATAAAGTAAAATAAAATCTTTAATCCTGCAAAAAAACATTAACAAAGCACTGGCAAATTATAAGGAATTAATTAGTCTCTCCTTATAAGTGGAGCTTTTCAAGAACTATACCACTGACATAATCTTGTAAGGGACTGTCCTGCATATTATGTTTAGCAGAAATACTGCATGGTTCAAAATTGGGAAGGTTGTATGCCAGGGATGTATCCTATCTCCTTACCTTTTCAATCTTTATGCAGAACAGAGTATCCAGGAGGCTGGGCTCTATGAGGAGAAATGTGGCATCAGGATTGGAGGAAGACTCATCAACAATCTCCATTATGCTGATGACACAACCCTGTGTGCTGAAACTGAGGAGGACCTGAAGCGCTTGCTGTGGAAGGTCAGGGATTGCAGTCTTCAGTATGGATTGAGGCTCAATGTTAAGAAAACAAAGATTCTCACCACTGGGTCTATTTGCAGCATAATGATGGATGGTGAAGAGATTGAGATTGTTCAGAGTTTTTGTTTGCTTGGCTCCACAGTCAACACTCTTGGTAACAGCAGCCAGGAGATTAAAAGATATATTGCGATGGGAAAATCTGCAGTTAGAGACCTCTCTAAAGTACTGAAATGCAACGATGTCAGTCTGGAGACTAAGGTGTGCCTGATACATGACATGGTCTTTGCAATCACTTGCTATGCATCAGAGAGCTGGACAAGACTAGGGATGATAGAAGGAGCATTGATGCCTTTTAGCTGTGGTGCTGGAGAAAAGTATTGACTATACCATGGACTGCTAAGAAAATGAACAGGTTTGTCCTGGAGAGGGTGAAGCTGGGCTGCTCCTTGGAGGCAATAAAATCTTATGGATCACAAAAAAATATTGTCTGACATAGAGCTATAAAATGATAACAAATGGACTCAAAGAAGACAATTACAAAGAAGATGCAAAACTGAGTAAGGTTTTGTTCTGCTGCACAGAGTCACCATGTGTTTAAACCTATTCAATGACAGCAACCCTAGTAAAAGATTTAATATTTGCAATCTGATTACAGCAGCTCCCAGTCTCCCTTTTAGATGGCTATTTCCTAAGTATGTTCATGGTGAGAATACTGCACTCCACATTTGCTTATAAAACAGGTAAGACACTAACAATATTATAAACACAATTAAATGTTGAAAGTAATTTCAAACATTCCATCCATCTTCAGATTCCAAGATTTTGGAAAGGATTTCCAAGAACTCTTGATGTCATCACACACAGTCAAGGAAATTCCAGCATCGTTTTATTCTGAAAAAAAAATACATCTCCAAATTGTCCTCCGATCTCTTCAGTAAGATTTATAAATATTTCTGGTCACTTTAAAAATACTTGGGAAGACAAATTATTAGAATAGACAAACTTTGAGAGTTTATGTAAAATACTTCTCCATACATCACACTGAGCCATTTTTAGTCTGACGTAGGGAAAATACACAATCTGCAGAGAAAGGAGGGAAAAGTAAGATTGGATTAACCATTTTTAAGGATGGCCATAAACCTAGGTTCTGCCTATTTAACTGCTGTATTATGTCAGTTTAAGCTATAACACTCATACTGTTAGGTGCCACTGAGTCACATACAACTCACTGCAACACTGTAAACAGGTCTGAACTCTGTCCTATTCTATGCCATCCTCAACATTTCTGACACACTTGAGTCCATTACTGCAGTTACTATGCCAATCTATCTGTGTGAGGGCCTTCCTCTCTTCTGTGGACCGTCCCCCTTTCCAAGCATGATGTCCCCCTCCAAGGAATAGCTTCTCTCAGCAACATACCAAAGTATGAGAGATGAAGTATTCCCTCAAAAGAGCACTCTGGATGTACTTTCTAAAAAAACAAACAAACAAAAAAACGAAAAAATTAAACTTTAAAATATCTGTTTGTTCTTTTAGCAGTCCATCAGCACACAGCTAAAAGGAATTAATTCTTCTAACATGCTTATACATAATTCTATTATCATTATTCTGTATTAGGCAAATGACACAACTTTGCTTGCTGAAAGGACTTGAAGCACTTGCTGCAGATCAAAGACTACAACCTTTAATATGGATTATATTTCAACATCAAGAAAACAAAAATCCTCACTACTGGACCAACAGGCAATATCATGATAGATGGAGTAAGACTGAAACTGTCAAGGACTTCACATCTTACTTGGATCCACAATTAAAACACTTGGTCCTAGCAGTTAGGAGGTCAGAAGACGTATTGGCCAAGTCCACTGTTAGGGTCCTCTTCAAATTACTAAGGGGCAAATTACTAGCATCAGTTTAAGGACTAAGCAGTGTCTGATTCAGGACATTGTCTTTTCAATCACTTGCTATGCATCTGAGAGCTGGACAGTGAATATGGGAATATATTGTTGTTGTGTGTATTCTATTAGGAAATGACCAATAGTTGACCCGCCGGCAGATTTTCAGAGGCAGTAAAATCACACAGAAGGAGAATACCCATCCTTTTCCCACAAAGCATTTAGTGGATTCAAAATGCTTGGCTTTGGTATTGCAGCAGAGCTTCCTACGACTAGGCCACCAGACCTCCCATTAAGGGAATCCATTAGCAGAGATGGGCATACGGGAAACACCAACAGCCCTGCCCTGAAACAATGTCCCAGGGAATCAGCACTACAATGAACTTCTCCACTAATCACTGTAGATACCACATTGGGCTCACAGCACATCCACCATTTACAACATCTATTGAACATGAAAAATAAAGTTATTCAAGTTGTCATGGAAAAAAATACTGATGGAGTCTAAATCAACACTGATTTGACGGATCTGTTGATTGCAGATCAATGCAGAGCTCAGGGCAGCCACCTTCCACATGTCAGGGGAGGTTTAAGGGCTGGCATGATGTCATCAGGTTTCTGTGACTTCCAGAATAAGACAAACTAGCTTTATGACGTACTTCCCAAAAACAGTGAAAACCTTACAGATGACAATAGGACAGGACTGGGCAGTGTTCTGTTCTATTCCATGGTACATGGTCCTCCAGAAGTTGAGGAACCAGCTGGACAGCAATTAATAAGAGGCCAGTGTAGAGCAGGAGAAGGCTCCTTAAAAAATGCTGGGCCTTAAAAATGGGATGGAAGTTAAGACAGTTACAGCAGGGTACAGAAGTAAATCTAAATCTGTAAATGATTTGACGGTGATCCTATTTTATTTGTCTCCTTAAAACCTGAGGCACTCAGAACAGAGGTTTGGATACTAAGTATTTAAGTAATTTGGGGTATAAAAGTTGGTGAAGAAGCCAGAACTCTGGCTTCTGGATAAGTGGCTGTATTTGGAGATTTAGTGAGCTTTCTTCTGGATTACATGCTAATAGTATGGGATAGATTAAGGGGAAGCCTAAAAAGATACTTAGTCATTTAGTTCTGCCAAATGTAAGCAGTGAACATCCTACATTGCTTTGTTTATTAGAACTCACATGGAGAATGGGACATGCCTAATCAGTTTCTGAGTGCCAAGAGTATTCTTTGTTTTAATAGCACACTCTAGCCAAAACGCTGAGACTGGCATATTCTCCAACTCTCAACTGTCTCCTAGAGCTGCTCAGATCCAATTTAATACCATTCACGAAGAGGCACAGTACGAGAGGGGCTGGGGTATGATGCTCTATAAAAGCAGTTGCTTTTATAAATGTTAATTTACCAAAAGAAGCATGAAGACATCGAAACGTTTTCTGTTATTTTAATTTCTGTAAGCACAAAGGTGACCCAGCAACCAACAGTTTAAGCAAACTAATTTCAAAAACCTTCTGGCTAACAGAATTGATAAATTTAAGTTCTATTTTTCATTAACTAAAAATAATCAAGATGAAGGATAAAAGTAAGGAGATTCAGGAAAAAGTTGAGAAATTCAGAAAGAGTTGTTGTTAAAGGGCACATTCAAGTGGATTCTGACTCAAGGCAAGCCCACATGTTAAACAGCACTCAACAGTTTCCAGTCCTTTCCTCTGAGGCATCTACAGAAGGATTAGAACCATCAACTTCTCAGCACTTAGCTACTTGCACCACATAGGGAATACTCAGGAATAGTAGATGCAGTAAATTATATGTTACTTCAAAACAGCCTGTGTTTTGTTCATTTTCTTTTCCCTCCAATAATCAAGCAGAAATCCTTTGCCCAGAGTGTTCACTATTGTTTGCTGAATCAAATAGTTGCAAAAGCACTCTCAGCACACCACCGACCCAGCACGTCCCAAGTTTGGCAAGCCTTAATTAACTCTTCCTTAGCAAATGCTTGCAGTTCTGCTTGGTGTAACATATTCTCTTCATATGTACATATCTTAATTTCACAATATACAAAAAAACCCTAAAAATTATCTCAGAATCTCTTTTGGCAAAGTATATAACTTCCCCCCCCCCAAAGAGCCATACACTAGCAAAGTTATGTTCTTAGACTATGGACAACACTGCTTTACATCCTGTGCTGATGGTCATCTTAGTTTAGTGAGAAAGAAAGGGAATAAGGCTGTAAAATTAAACAGTAATTTCAAGTTCTTTACATTTTGCTTTATTTTTACGAACAGGAAACAAATCTGTGTCAAACAGGAAAGGCCAACCTAAGCAAAGTTGTGTAACTATATAGCTGTATGCATAGCTGTGTGACTTAGTTGTCATGAACTCTAAAAGAGTAATTGTTGTATTGCTGCAACACAGCTGCATCCATAAATATTTTTTTCCTAAAGGAATAGCTAAACTAAGGGTTAAACTGGAAAGAACTGCATCTTTTAAATAAACTCCTTGTTCTGGATGTATGTTAAGATTACACAAATAATTAAAGGCCCAAGTTCCCAGGGTCATGAAGAATTTGACTCCTATCAACCTACAGCCAAGTCTTACAAGAAGCTGCCAACAATAATACATCCTTTGGGAGCCTTTTTCTGGCAACACTAAGTCCTCTCCTAGGTTGCCATGACTTTTTTTTAAAAAAACAAGCTTTTATTATAACCTACCTCACCAAACAGTAATTTTTTTTTTGGGGGGGGTTATTACAATTAATTTCCTGATTGGATTGTGAGCTTTTTGTGGACATGACCAGATTCATAATCATTTTGTCATCTCCAAAATCTATTAAATGTTGTTGTTGTTGTTGTTGTTATTGTTAGGTGCTATCGAGTTGCGGGTGACTCATTGCGACCCTATGAACAGATCTGAACCCTGTTCTATCATGCACCATGCTCATACTTCCTAACACAGAAGAGCCTACTGTGGGAGTTACCATGTTCATTCATCACATTGAGGGTCATCTTCTCCTTTGTCGCCCCTCTGCTTTTCCAAGCTCATGTCCCTCTCCAAGAATAGCCCTTCGTAGCAATGTGCCCAAAGTATGTGAGGTGAAGCCTCAACATTCTTGCCTCCAAAGGGCACTCTGGCTGTACTCTCTCCAAGATATATCTTTTTGTTCTCTTAGCTGTCCGTGAGATGTTCAAGGCTCTTCTCCAACACCACAGCTCAGAAGCACCAATTCATCTGTCATCCTTATTCATTAAGCAGCTCTCAGAAGCATAGCAAGTGATCAGAAAGACCATGGCCTAAATCAGATACACCTTAGTCCTCAAACTGGTATCATTACTCCTTTATCATTTAGAGAGGTCCCTAACTTCAGACCTTCCTAGTGCAATGTGTCTTCTGATTTCCTGACTGCTGGCACCAATTTGTATTAAATATAGTAAGCAGTCAAAAATGTATACATTTATTTACTGGAGGCTCAAATATATTTGTTGATTACTGCACCTATAATGCTCTGGAAATATAAGAAATCACACACATAAACAATCCTGGATGGTTCAAACTGTTAACATATTTGACTGTGAAGAAAGGCCTGGCCATCTACTTCCAAAGGCAGCAGTCACTACAAACTCCATGGAGCACAATCCTTCTCTGACACTTGCAGGGTCACCAAGAGTCATAATCAATTAATATCAGATGGTTTGGATTTTTAAATTAAATTTTTAAGCCACAGCACAAGACAGAGAAATAAAAATAGACAGTCGTGGCAAGAAGCTGCGCTGCAATCCTGAAAGTATGCTGTTCATGGCCACTAGATGCTCCATGAGAGAAGGATGGGCAGTGGAATAAACTGCCTCTGAAAACCCACCAGAGGGTCAACTATGGATTGGTTCTGACTCAACAGTACACAACAACAATGTGAGAAAAAACAAATACAATAAAATGGACTAAAACTCTTGTGCCTTCAAGTCAGTCAGCTCAAATTCATGGTAAACCTCTACTAAAGAACACAACCCTGCCCAGTCCTGAGCCACCCTGAATCTCTGCTGTGATTAGGTCCATCGTGGCAATCGCTGTGTCAGGACATCTCCTTGGGGGTCTTCCTTCCCTTTGTTAATCTTTTACTTTTCCAAGCATGACGTCTTTTTCCAAAGACCAGCCCCTCCTAATAACATGACCCAAAGTATGTGTGATGAAGTCTCACCATTTTTACTTCTAAGGAGCCCTCTGCACTTCCTGGAAAACAGATTTGTTGGTTCTTTTGGCAGTCCATGGCATACTCAACCCTATTTGCCGACACTACAATTGAAAGGCGTCAATTCTTTTCAATTCTTTCTTAATTACTGTCCAGTTACCACACACATATCAAGTAACTGAAGATACCAAAACTTGGGTCAAGTCCACTTTAGTCTTTAAAGTGGCATGCTTGTTCTTCAGTCCTTCCAAGAGGTCTCTGGCAGGAAGTTTGCCCAGTGAAATATGTCATTTCATTTCTTGACTGCTGCTTCCATGGGTGTTGATTGTGGATCCAAGTTAAATGAAATCACTGATAATTCCAACCTTTTCTCAATTTATCTAGTTGTGAGAAATTCTGTGTTATTGATGTTGGGTATACTCCATACTGAAAGCTATAGTATCTGATTATCTTAATTAAATGCCTTAAGTCTTTTTTTACTTTCACCAGGTAAAGTTACGTCAACTATATAATGTAGGTTGTAGGTGAGTCCTCCTTCTTTCAATCTTGATGCCACACCTTCTTCACATAGTTCAGCTTCTTGAATTATTAACTCGGCATACAAAATGATTAAGTATGAAGAAAGGATACAATCCTGATACATACTTTTCCTGATTTTAAACAATGCACAGGGTTCCCTTGCTCTGTTCAGACAAGTACGTCTTGGTCTATGTATAGATTTACATAAGCACAATTATGCGTTCTGGGGTTCCTATTCTCTTCAACGTCAGTTATAATTTATTATGATCCACAATGTCAAATGCCTCTGCATAGGCAACAAAACACAAGTAAATATTTATCTGGTATTCTTTATTCTCCGTCAACATCCATTTAACATGAGCAATTATATTCCTCACTGAACTCAACATGGATTTCTGGCAGTTCCTTGTGAATATACTGGCAGGAGGGGAGCAGACTGTGTGTGTTGGAACTGCAACAGACCCATAGCTGACTCTAGTGGATTTTCACAGACAGCATAGGAGGAGACTGTCTATCCTCAGCACAGCTTCTTACCAGCAGGCCACCAAAGCTCCCTGTGAATACACTGTGCTGGATGCCTCTGAAATGTGGTGTGGGAGAAGAATGCCAAAAGACTGCCAAAGAACAAATGTCTTCAAGAAGGTATAGCCAGAGTACTCATCAGAGGCAAAGATGATGCAGCTTTATCTCACATATTTTGGACATGTTGCTAGGAGATGATTCCTTGGAAAGGAATCATCAGGCTTGGAAAGGTCAGCAAAGGAGAGGAATGCCCTTAACTAGGTGGGCTGACACAGTTACTGCAGCAATGGACTTGAGCATGTCAGACCATGAGAAAGGCATAGAGTTCAGATCTGTTATTCATAGGGTCACTATGAGTCAACTTGACGGCAACTAACACTAACAAACCATTTTTTAAATTATCTTCATCAAAATTTTACAGTTGTTTAATAATTTCTACATTCTAGTGATTCATCTTTCTTTAGAAAAGGCACAAATATGCATCTCATCCAATCAGTTGACAGGTGACTGTCTCCCACATTTCTTGGCATAGATGAGTAAGCACACATAAGCCGGCATCTACTTACTGAAACACTTCAGTTAGTATTCTGTCAATTCCTGGAGCCTTTTTTTCTCCCCCAATGCCTTCTGTGCAGTGTGGATGTTTCACAGGGATATGATATATAAAATATCTAAATAGTACCATAAACTAGGGAGTTCTAGTGGCCTAGTGGCAAGAAGCTGCACTGCAATCCCAAAGACACAAAGTTAAAATCCAGCTGCTCTGTGGGAGAAGGATGGGCAACTTCCTCCGGAGCAACTAACTGCTTCTGAAAACCTGTCAGAGGGTCAGCTATGTATCAGTCAGGTCTGACTCAATGGTACACAACAACAACCACAACCATAAACTAGTTCATAGAGTTGGAAAACATACTTACTACTTGGGAAAAAACAAAAGAAGGATTATTATAGGGCTCCAGGAATTGGTAGACTATAAATGAAGGTATGTTGTTGTTGTGATGAGTATAAAACACATAACTTAAATTTTTTTTTAAAAAATGTTTATCAGTGAAGTGGGGGAACGACAGCCTTTTTAACAAATGGTGTTGGCAAAATTGGGAAAAATATCTGCAAAAGACTCAAGCAAGACCCACACCTC
>NW_006400028.1:1944632-1949050 GCF_000299155.1 Elephantulus edwardii
AGGACAAATACTGCATGATGCCACTGTTATAAAACAGGACTGACCTTGGGGTTGGGGAGAGACTGAGAAAGATGGGGTCAATAATGTATACTGCACTGAAACAGATGAGGGAGAAAACTGTTTAAAAGGGATACGTGATTAGGTATTTTTGTCATGGCAGGAGTCTAGAACAAAGGCTACATGGTGGAGTGGACCTGGGGAAGGGTTTGTAAAACAATGAAAGAATTTTACTTTTCTAAGAGGGTAGTGTCCCAGGGGGGAGGGATGGGAAGGTAGAAAAGCTTAACAATGAATGAATGGAAACCCAAAGTCTCTGTAAATTTTTACTGATATTAATAATAAATTTAAATTTTTTTTAAAAAAAAATTTTTGCTCAACAAAAGACAACAATAAAAGTAGGTTAGAATGACAAACTGGGGAAAGGTAAAAAAAAAGACCTTTTTACACTGTATCAAATACTCTTGCAAATCAATGAGAAGAAGGCAGAAACCAAAATTAAACTGACAGGCAAAGACTAAGAACAAATAATTCCCTGAAAGGGTAATTTATATAGCCCTTTATATAATAGTATAAAGGGATGCTATAACTCATTAGTAATTGGAAAATACAAATTAAAACAACATTAAGACACCATCTACACCTATCAGGCAAAATCTAGAAAACTGGATAAAGCCGAGTATTGGCAGGAGACTGAAGTAACAAAAACCCTTATGCTATGCACATGGACACAGAATCCTAATCTGGCAGTGCTTAGTCAATTTAACTACACAATCCACTCCTGTGAACACATCGAACAAAATTTTTCCACTGGGTTGTATGAGAACAAAATGTTCAACTCATATGTTAGGTAGTGGGGAGTGTGAGGTAATCTAGTATTCATACTGGAGACAATAATTAATGGAAGAGTACAGAGATGTTAGAAACAAAGAGCTAAAAAGAAACAAAGAACTCATAAGTAAAGAAGATAGTTCTTAAAAAGTTGTTGTGTGCAACTCAAAGTGATCCTATGCACAAAAGCTCTGAACACTGCCCTATCCTGAGCCATTCTAAATTACTCTGACACACCTACCACCAGCACTCCAGTTACTGTGTCAGTTCATCTCTTTTAAGGTTGTCCTCTCCTGCACTGACCTGCCACCCTTCTGAATATAGTAGTATCAAGGAGAAAAAAGAAACAAGCAGCAGGAAAAAAATCTGTAACAGTACCATTTAAAGAAATTTAACAATCCACACACATCAATACCATCCCCAAAAAACAATATTACATGTTTTACAAGAATACATATATATCATCAGGAAGTATAAACTATGGGTGGCTGGGGACAGAAATGAGAAGGAAGAGTGAGGGGGAAAGTAATTCATATTAATTGGCTTTAAAAGTTGAGAGAGGGCTGGTAGAAATCAATACTGATTATGTATGAGGAACTAATGTTTGATTAGCTCAATCCTCTCCACTCAAGGGCTGAAAATAATATTCTCCACATATATCAAGTTTCAAGAGTCAAGGATCAAAAAAGTTAAAGCTGGGAGCTCTGGTGGCCTAGTGGCAAGGAGCTGCAACTACAATCCCAGAGGCGCACGGTTCAAATCCACCAGATGCTCTGCCAGGGAAGGAGGAACAATCTCCTCCTGTACCAGTCAGATCCGATTTGAAGGTACACGCACACAAAAATTTTTTAAAAAAAAGTTAAAGCTGTGTTTTTTAATAGTGATGTTAGACAGTATTTGTCCTTTTGTGATTGAGACATTTTACTCAGCAGTTGTCCTCCAGGGTCACCCATGTTGTATAATATTTTATGAGTTCCTTGTTTTCCAGTGCGGCATAGTATTCCATTGTGTGACTATACCATAGTTTTTCTATCCATTCATGTGTTGATAGGTACTTGGGCTGCTTCTATCTCTTTACTATTATGAAAATGCAGCAATAAACATGGTGTGCTTAATCTGTTGGGAAACAGTTCTGGTTTCTTTAGAGTACATTCCTAGTAGTGGAATTGCTGGGTCAAATGGCATTTCTACTTCTAACTTTTTGAGAAAACGCCATACTACCTTCCATAGTGGTTGCCCCATTTTTACACTCCCATTAGCAGTGAATAAGGGTTCCAAACTCTCCACAACCTCACCAGAATGTAACGTAGGGATTTGGGGGAAACTGAGAAAAGAGGGATAAATAATAAACACAGCATTGGAACAGATGAAGGAAATTACAGTTTCAGAAAGAGTATATGATTAGTCATTATTTATATGACAACAGTCCATAATAAAGTGCATAGTAGCAAAGTGAAGTTGAAGAGGGATAGGAGGGAAATGAGGAAACTATGCAAAAATGAATAATACTTTTTTTAAAAACACAAAAGTGAATGTGTTAAAATCTAACTTCTCTATAAACATTTGTTAAAACTGCAATTAAAATAAAATTTTGTTTTTTAAAAAAGTGAACTGGGAGGGTAGGGAGGAAAATGTACAGCAATGAATGAATGAGTTAATGAAAAACCAACTTTTCTGTAAACTTTCATTAAAATCACAATTTTTAAAAAGTTAAAGCACCTACAACCATCAGAGGATAAAACAGTTGAATGGGACCTTCTAAGAATTAAATCCCTATGCACATCCAAAAACTTATCCAACAGGGTAAAAAAGGAAGCCACAGATTGGGAAAAAATCTTTGGTAATGATATGTCTGACAAAGGACTTATATCTAGTATTTAAAAAATACTCGAGCACTACAACAAGATAAAGGTAAACAATTGAAAAATGGACAAAGGATATGAACAGACACTTCACCAAAGAAGACATTCAGATGGCCAACAAACATATGAAGAAATGTTCAAAATCCCTAGCTCAAGAGAGATGCAAATCAAAATAACTATGAGATATCATCTCACCCCAGTAAGAATAGCAAAATTTAACAAACAGTAAACATCAAATGCTGGCGAGGTTGTAGAGAAACTAGAACCCTTATTCACTGTTGGTGGGAGTGTAAAATGGTGTAACCACTATGGAAGACTGTATGGTGCTTTCTCAAAAAGTTGTAAATAGAAGTACCATTTGACCAAGCAATTCCACTGCTGGGAATTTACCCTAAAGAAATCGTAACTGCCACCCAAGCAGATATATGCAAACCCATGTTTACTGTGGCTTTGTTTGCTATAGCAAAGAGATGGAAACAACCCAAATGCCCATCAACAAACAAATGGATAGAGAAGCTCTGGTAAAGTCACACAATGGAATACTATGCAGCACTGAAAAACAAGGAACTCATGAAATATTATGCAAAATGATGACCCTGGAGGACATTATGCTGAGTGAAATATCTCAGTCAAAAAAGGACAAATGTTGCAAAAAAAAAGGACAAATACTGCATAGGGCCACTGTTTTAAAATGGGACTGACATCAGGGTTGAGGGAAAACAGAAAAAGAGAGGAGGAATTATGTGTATTGCATTGAAACAGATGAGGGAGAGAACTATTTAAAAAGGATATATGAATGGGTATTCTTGTCATTACAGAAGTCCAGAGTAAAGACTGCATAGTGGAATGGACTTTTTCAAGAGTGAACTGGGGGGAGGGGTGAGCAGGGAGAAAAGTGCAACAATGAACGACTGGAAACCCTATGTCTCTGCAAACTTTCATTAAAATAAATGAAGAAAAAAAAAAGCTAAAAAAAAGTTAAAGCACACAGAATAAGGAGCTTTTCTTTAAAAAAAAAAAAAAAAAACCACAAATAACCCCATACTACCAAAAGCTGAAAAGTAACACAAAGTATTTATCCCAATAGACCTTAAATATATATTGAAGCCAAACAATTAGCAACTCCCAAAAGAACAAACAAAAATTGACTGCACTGGTCTTCTATCAGTCCAAGTGAGTTGAAGTAAAGCTCTGCATAATCTTAAAATTTAACACACAGGCTACACTGATTTTACTGATGCGTTTTCAGTTTCTTTTTGGCATTTAAGTCAACCAGGATACTAATTTTACTAGGTAACTTAAATGGATTTACTGATCTACAAGAGTTAAAATTATTCCTGTGACACCAATATGGCTTAGAATTTATTTGGTTTAGAGTAAATATTACAATCAATCAATCAGAATCAATCATACACTCTTTTCTCTCCACACTCTCTAGAACTCTCTCTCTCTCCACAATTGTACTAATAAATTGTATTTGGTTGACAAATTAATCTGACCTTAAAAAAAAAATCTGTTTTTAAAGAAACTACTCTAGAGTCAGAAAATCAAAAGGGCCGAACTCGTTCAGCATTTCTTAAGCTCAAGGAAATGAAGAACAAATTCAAACCTCGAGTTGCTACAATCAAAGATGCGTTAGGCAGAATGTTAAATGATCCAGGAGGTATCAAAAGAAGACAGAATGTACTGAGTCATTGTACCGAAAGGAATTGGCAGATACAGAAGAAT